>NC_047137.1:5122102-5457459 GCF_009829125.3 Periophthalmus magnuspinnatus
GACTGTTAAAGAACATGCCCCAATGCTGATGTAAGGATACAGTAGTAATGAATGTAATTTCACTGCAGAAACACTTAGAAACTTTGAGTTGGGTAATAATTTGTGAACTTTACAAAAAAAAAAAAAAAAAAAAAAAAAAAAAACTACCTATGTTTCTACCTATGACGACACAATCCTGGTAATATTCAAACTGGGTCTTTTTTTGAGGCTCAGAGGGAGTGGACTTGCTGCAAAGTATTACTGAAATAAGTATGAATGAAACTAATATGATTCCAGGTATTTTATTTTCATGTTTGTGTTTATGTGTCGTTTATTGTTCAAGTCCAATGGCTTCAATAGACTTTGTATTGTGTTTTCTTTGGGCAGATATTTCATGGCTTGCCCATTACTGTTGTAGTATATATTTGGATGACATGATACAAACAATATTTGGATGACACGATCAAACATTTTCTTATATTTGTTTATACTGCAGAAGGAACATCACTAGTGTATTTTTAAATTCAATTCCAAAACCCGCCTCACTGTCTACTGGTTTGAAAGATTCTGCACCAAATGGTATTTGACACGTGGCACTGATTTGAGACATATTAAATAAGAAATCGTTAATATTTCAGTGCGTCACTGCTCCATAAGATCAGTGGGAGGCTGCTAATCTCCACAACAGTTCTTCCTAATGCTGAAAGATTTCTGTCTAAAGAACCGCCAAGGAAGCCAAGAGCTGAAACACACATTCTTGCATTCATTATTATTTGTTAAGAGCTTTATTCTATAAGCTGATAATCTGTTAAATGGAGCCTGTTTTAGGGAGATCTGATGGTTTAAATCAGGCTGAGTGCTCCGTAAGCCTTCCACTCCAGGACCCCCGTGGATGTTCTGACTGCGGGCGGCCCTCATTAGGAATCACTCCAAAACTCAATCCAAATGAATAGGTGGGTATAACACATTGGCTACAGCAAGTGAGTATATGACTGTTCAAGGCTTGGTCTCATTATGGTGCAATGTTGTGTTTAAAGTAATTTATGATTAGAGCATTTCCCACTGTGGGATTGAATCAGGTTCCATCCGCACTGGGAGCCTGGAGTTTGGCACATTGTGCAGAGCTGAGAGTATTTCAGACAAGGATGAAAATGCCAATAAACAATGACTAAGTTGTAGAGTAAAAAGTGAAGGCCACACAGCAATGCGGCACTATGTAAAGTTACATAGTGCATCTTTAAAGGAGACATATGCAATATAAACTTTTATGATGTTTTAACCTTGTTATAATGGCCTCCTCCCATTATTATCTTACTCAGAGTTGCATTTTGATTCATGCATGTTTGAGAAAGTGTGCATTCTCCTTAACAGAGGAGTATTAGGGAAGATTTCTGTTTTCACCTACCCCTTATCTCCACCCACATCCCTGTCCTTAAAATTCCTACACTTGGGTTTCAAAATGGTTGCATAACCAAAATGTAAAATCATTTTGTACTTATGTTATATAGATTTAGATATAAAAAGCAACGTTGTCATGATAATTTGAGTCTTAAATCATTGTTTGCACACTGCCTAAAGCTCTTGTTTTTTCAACACCATTTGGCAGCAATCACGCTGTATGTGTTTTATGCAATATACACTCATTACACCATAAATGTTTATGAATCTTACAATTAAGAAGAACATAAAAAGCACATTTTAAAACTGACAACTTTTGAAAACAGAAACTGGTAATGACCAAGGAAATATTGCAAAGTACAATTACGGTTGTAATGAAGTTTGTATCCTCACAAAACCTCCCTCCTCTCATGAAAATGTCCACCGTTAAGCACTAAAATAATTAAGTCTGTCTTACATTTGTGTGGGGGAGAATAATGCAATGCACTCAACCAAAAGCACATTTTGCTCAACTGAAACAAGGCAAAATTGACTTCTGTTAATCCAATCAAAGACACTAATCATTTTGTATGGAGCTGTTCTCTTTACACACATGTTTATCTGTACAGATATGCCTAGGCCAAGAAGAATTACAACATATAATTCTGTCATGCTAGTGTTGCAGAAAATGTCAAACAAGCCAGTCTTGACTCTGTATCCTTTTGTATCAATGCAACAGGCCCATTTTCAAAGCCCTAAGCCACACATTTCATTGTAATTACAGATCTATTAGCTTGTCACACTAGTTACACTCTACCTTCCAAAGCAGGAGAGGCTGATAGCAAATGTGGGCGTTAGCGTAGAACCAGTCATTGTTTCTCTACAAAATCATTTAAAGGACCTGTCCCGAATTTTCTTCTCACACATTTGAGCAAAATGTGTCCTGCCCCACTACAGATATATTGTATAAGCAGCTCGAGGTCAAAATAAGTCTGTTGTAAACTGTCTGCATCTAATTAGAAAGCATTTTACTGTCCAATAATCAGGAAGTGTGTGCGTTAGCATGCCAGCTGTTGTTAGCTTTAAACTCATCGTGGTGGAAAATTAGGATGTTCGGAATCCATGAGGTAAGTGAGGAATACCTTTGGACCACTGCAAACCATTTATTTATTTATCTTTATTTATACAGGGGGACCCAATGAGACACTTGGGCTCTCTTTTTCATGGGTGCCCTGTTTAAAATACAACACAAACCGAAAAAACAATCAAAACAAATAAGTCCATAAAAAACATCATTTAAAATAAACTACTTCTGTTTTTCACGTTTATAAGACAGTGACCCATATCTTCAGGAAAGAGTTGCTACAAGCCAAGGACTGCGACAGTGTCAGATGATTGAATGGCCTAACCAAATAGTGTGTCTGATAAAAACAAATACACAAAGATATGAGGTGAGCGCCGCAAGTTCCCTTTACATACACCCTTATTCCCTGCAAAAATGAAATAAAGAGACATGTGCAGATAAGGAGCCTGTTGCAATCACTGAAGAGATGACGATAACTGAAAAAGTTTGCAAAAGGTTCATGTTTATGTCTTTTCTACTGACCTGTTACGATGGGTGCTTGTTGCAGTCTTGACTCTGATGTAGTGCTGGTAGTGCTGGCAGCATAGATTGTATAAAGAAGTGCGCTAAGGGACTACAACATCACCCATAAATTTCAGTTCTGACAACTGACAATTGTCAATTATAGGGCCAAATTTGGAGCCAAGTTACAGTGGAATTCCAAAGAGCCAATCAGGAGTGGGGCTGTTGAAGGTAAAGCTCATTTCCACCCGCACCGCTAGTTTAGCAACGCTGTCAATCAAAGCAACCTTGGGGAAAGAAGGTGCCTGATTTGACTGTTACCAATGTTCATTTCTTAATTTACACACAATAGCGAAATAAAAACACCAGGATAATGTAGAGCGGGTTAGTATGAACATTTTAAGACCAAAATGACAAGTCTGACAGCAGCTACGGAGAAAAGCGTCACAGTTTTTCAATACAAAGTGAATTGGAACCAGACTCGATGGAGCCTGGAAACCCGCCCATCCTCATTACATATTCAGAGTGTGGTGGTTAGTAAGTTAGCTATGTCCTTTTACAGTCTATGGTTGGTAATTGGCAATTTGAGGTTTTGGTGCTGTGATCCAACAATCAGTCATAACAGAATCACTCTGACCCCGCAGACATGAGGAATAAGAAATTCTACTCAGGCCACACCTCCCTGAACTCCTGGAGCGACAAATTGAGCTAAATTCCTCAATGTGCAGCTGGTCGTATTGTTGTTTGGCTGGGCAATTATGTAGTGATTCTAGTCTGTTTAGTCCAGTGCAAATCAATGTCACAGAAAAGCCTTTAGCAATTCAACACAACGGTTGGCCTAACCCAAAGACAACTTTTTTTTTCATTGCCTTCTGTTGTTTTTGTCTTTCAGGTAACTGCTCCCGCACCAGGCAATTTGTCTTCGTCTGCGAGTGGACACAACAACAGCAAACAGAGCTACATTCATATTCTTCCAGATGCATCGCTGACCCAGATACTCCATCTCAAATTCTGTTTCTCACAGGCTGCGATTGTAAATGAAAGCCTCTTACCATTTGACAGCAACAGAAGGCGCAAGAGATAGAGTTGAGTTTGATCGTAATCTAAATATGTCATTTTATATGCAAGCCATCATTTCTAAAGGTTAGATCTGCCGTCTTCAGGACATGGGTAAAAATAACGGATTTCCATTTCCTCTTGACTTGGAAAAGGTCAGATGTGTTATAAGAAACATCTGGTCCCAGCGTCACTCGTGTGGTACTTCAGCCATCAGGATTAAGCTTTCAAATATCATAAACAAATAGTAATAGGATTTTGTAGATCGATTTTTAGGGAACGTGATCCAAATTTGCCAAATTGTGATAGGCTTATTTGAAAGAAATTAAAATACCATTTTGAGTGGGGGTTTTTTTGTTGTTTTTTTTAATACCTGGAATATGCTTTTTGGAGCCTATCATTTTTTTGTCTCAAAAAGTGGCTAGTCAGAAGTAGTGCAATGGAAATTTCATGATGCCCTACAAACAACATGAATGATTTGATTGAAAACAACTTTTATTTCAGGAATAAATGCTGAACATTTAGTAAGCAGCTGCAAAAGTAACAAAACATTATTTTTACTGCCGTATCTCTAACATGGGTGACTAGTAGCAGGTCTGTCATGAAAATGTTTTTGCTTTGCCTTGAATGTTCCCCAGTTTGTTATATACTATGATATATTCAAGGTTTACTGCCAAAAATACTTAGTTTAGTGTTTGTCTCCATGGAGATCGCTAAATGCCCCTTTAAACTGACCTATTACTCAGAGCCTTGCGATAACTTGACCAATAATAGTGAGTTAAACATATCACTTGAGCATAAGGAAGCTCTAAGATGCAATATGATCATTAAGAAGTTGAAAGTTTGTAATATGGCCTTCTTTCAGCTCTTACAGCTTATTGCATGTGTTGGGATGTATTTGTGTTCTGTGTTATGACAGTCCCAACAAAATAGTTTCTTCTTTCATCTTCAGCCGCTCCTCCTCTCACTTCCTCTGTATGGAAACGCCCTCCTCTCCTGTGACTACAAAAACATTTACAATAACATTTAGAAAGCTGTTAAAGTGAGATTCAGGGGGCACATAATTCATCAACATTAGGATTAGTTACAACCAGTGGTGGGAAAAGTTAATTTATCAAGTGCCCCTTTAAAAATGTACCTAAAGAGAGATTTGTGCTGAATTTTTAAACTGATTTTTTGAACAGAGACAATTGTAATGTCAGATTGAGGGTTCGTTCATCAGTATTTGATTTGATGATTGATTTGATGATAAGTAGGGATGGCCCAATATGAATTTATTTATTTCGTTTTTGAGTCAGTGTGACATTTGTGTTGTTATTGCGGCTGATAACGATATTTGCCAGTGCCAATATTAAATTCTAAAATCCATAATATCTTGAATATGTAGTTTACAAATTCACTTAAGTAAAAATACTAAGAACATATTTTTATCTGGAATATAAAATAATTTGTTGGCTGATTTTATAAACATTCAGCCATTTGTTTTTTGTTATTTGTTTTATTATTATTATTATTATTATTAATATTATTATTATTATTATTATTATTATTATTATTATTATTATTATTATTATTATTATTATTATTATTATTACAAATTGCTCTTCTTTTCACTTTTTTTTTTTTTTTTTTTTTCCCCCAAGGCTTAGAAAAATGTTCATGTCTAATATTGGCAGAATTTTCAATATTGCACTGATACTGAAATCTGGGGGATCCCTCCAATATCATCAATACTGGAAGCAATATATCGCCCAATCCCTACAGTTTTGAATGTTTTGCATTTAACAATATAATAATACATCATTCTTTTACTGTTTTTAATTCAATTTTATGCATTACTATCCAGAGTGTGGTTGTAAATCTGCACAACACACTGCAGTCATAAAGTGTCTTGCAAAAGGACACTGGTCTTATTAGGATAACAGCAGCAGCCTTTTTGTTTAGGAACCTAAAAGTTACCAAATCCAAATAAAGGAATAAACATGCATATTTATTTATTAAAATGTGTGATTATTTCATTCATTTTTGATTTGTTTTGGAGGGTTTTTGAGATTCTGGTCACATGTTTACAGACCTGAAAATGACTTTTAAATGTCTTTCGCACTATTTGCTGTAACTTTGACAGATGAAAATTCTCTTGTCTGACCTGGTGGATATTTAAAAAGAACAACACAATTTAAGATAATTTTCTTTTTGTAATGTGCGGGTCATTTCGACTTTGTATTATGCTTTCCATGTCATCCTAACTGTAGCACATTCACAAAAGGAGCTGAGAACACACCACTGCTGCACTGATGGGACACGTGTGCTGTGTGTCAGGGTGACCCAACAAGCCTGGAGAAATACTTGACCACTTTTTGTAAAAATAACTCAGAATAAAATAGTTGCTTGTGGAGGCTGTTATCTTTTGAACAGAGTAGTAAATGGTCACATTTTTCTATAGCGCTTTTCTACCTTCAAGGCACTCAAAGCGCTTTACGACAAGGAACCACTCACCCATTCATACACCGGTGTACGCAGACACTGAGGGCAAGGTGGGTTAAGTGTCTTGCCCAAGGACACAACGACAGCATCATCTGTGTGAGCTAGAACTGCACCGCCAACCTGTGGATCTGACCGCTCAACCAATGATATACAGGGTGTCCATAAATGCTCATTACAATAAAAACATGTTTTACAAATCCAGTTGATAAAATATCTTAATCAGACTCGCTATTGAGAGCAGCTATCAAGTCTTTCTACTCCGCCGCATTATTGTGCTGGACTGAAAAGCAAAAGTGTTTTTCTATCATTTGAGACTTGCTGAAATGGCTAAGAGCATTGTTTTTTCGCATGTTCATTGTTTGAGAAATATACAAATAAAAACAGCTAGTAAAAACAAGAAAGTGGTACAATTGTTTCTCCTCAACACAATTCAGCACAGTTCTTTATCAAAATCAGTACATGTGGTGCTTTAAAAGATCTCAAGTAGATTTTGTGATACTTTTTGATTTGATGTGCTGATAATTGTACTTGTACTTGAGTATTTTTTAGTACTTTTGCTCAGGTAACTAAATGACTTCTTCCACCAGTGTTGTAGACTTACTCACAGTGGGAAGATTTACCAAAACTTTTACTCACAAAGGATTACTGCTACTTCAAAGTAACTGTAACGGAGAACTACCCACCACTTGAATACTCCATGGTGTTTGTGATTAGAGGGAGGGATCGCTGTCACAACCCGTAGCTTGGACTCAGGATGATTTTCACCTTGGTAAACCTGTCACAGCGACTTGCAGAGTGTGAACTACAAGCCTCAAGCTCCTAACAATCCGTTAGTGCTTGTGTTGTGTCTAATTGGGCTCGCCGTGAGTTGTTGCTAACCGTGAGTAACTTTTAATAAGTGCTGGATGCTGGAGTGCTTAAGTGCACCTCAATTGAACTGACGGCAGACAGTCTCACACTCACACAGCCCAGTCATTACAGTGTTTAAAGACTACGTTTTATTTTTCCTTTGCATTTGTAAGATACTTGGTCAGAGCAGAATTTGGGTTAGAATAGCTTTTTTTAATAGGACAGTCAAAATGGTTTCCGCTTTCATCTTCCGCCGCTCCTCCTCTCATTTCCTCTTTATTGAAACTCCCTCCTCACTTGTGACTTCAAAGTGATTTAGAAAAGCATTAATAAAAAAAAAGAACATACTAAAATTGCCTTGGTTCATAGCACCCATGCAGCCTCTAACAATTAAACTTTATACAAACCTGCTTTGACTCTGATGCTATACAGACAGGAATGTAAATAGTTTAGTGCCTGATTAATGATAATAGGATCTTTAGGTTTTAAAGATACACTGTAACTTTTCTGATGGACAGCCCAGCACCTGCTTGACTCTAAAGAGATGTTATTGCTGTGCTTGAAATGTTCCACAGCTTTTAATCTATCCATGGAGAAAAAGCCAAATTACAGGTCAGATCTGGAGAGAAGGGTCTGGGTGGGTTTCCTCTGGGCATTCCAGTTTCTCCCATCAACCCAGAACATGCACCATATGTAAAATCCTCCAGCTAAGGTAGTCCTGACCAAGCCTAGCTGCTGCGCTGTCATGGCCACTGCTCCTATCAGTTTGCCCCTGCAGCATTGAAGGACAGGTCAAATGCAGTGGAGTGTGAACTTAAGTGTGAGCCAGTAGCCAGTAGGGCAACAGTAGCTCAGTGTTTGTCCATTGATCCAAAGGTTTGTGGTTCGAATCCTGCTCTCGACATAAACATCAACGGTTGAGCAGTCAAATCCACTGACCCAGAGGTTGGTATTGCGATTCCTGCTCCCACAAATGCTGTCATTGTATCTTTGGGCAAGAAACTTAACCCACTTTGCCCCTGGTATCTGTGTACTCTGGTGTATGAATGCGTGAGTGGTTTCTTGATGTAATGCGCTTTGACTGCCCAGAAAAGCGCTGTATAAAAATGTGACCGTTTACCATATTTTCAAATGTAGCTGTTAGAGTAGAACGCCACCTTCAGGTTGACACATGCCATATTAGTCCTATCTACAGCTTGTAAATTGAAGGGCAGCAGGGACACTTCATCCAGATGGCACCGCACCAAAATACTCACATATTATGTGTAGCAATAAAGCTGAGTGCAACGTGATGCTATTGTCCGCACCGCCTTTGTTCCCCTGTTGTGTCGTGAATTTGATTTCGCCGACCCTGAAACTGAACCAACCGACCTACAGGAAAAATATTTTACTAAAGAAAAGAATACTTCCATCTTCTAAACAAGAACAATAACTGTAGAAATGTCATTACGGATCACCTGAAAACTTAGATTCAATGTTTTTTTTTTTTCTTTTCTATCTAAGCTTTCAAATATAAATGAATCAAAAACAATATTTGCTTGGTAACCGGCTGCTCCTTGGCATTTACTCTGCAGGCAAAGTTACGATCCCCGCTGTAAAAACACATCATCAAAAACAAGGCTTGCCGCTGTCTCATTGGCCCCGTAAATTGTGGTTCTTAGTCGGACAATCTGGAGAGCATGATGTCTGCAATGTTTATGTCCTTGTTAAGACAGCCTATCTTTGGTGAGCAGAGGTGTATCTTTGAAGATGCAGTTATTTTTACTGTTCTTGCCGAGTTGCGAAAACAGCAAAATGGAATTATGGGTGAAATAAAGTTCTGGATTTTTTTATACAATGCTTTTTCATTGTGCATAGTGCTCCTGCAAACCTGCAAACAGCCAGTATTGAATGTTGTTATTTCTGTCAAAGAACATTGTTGTGATTACATTTTGAAACTCCAGTAAATGTCAGAAGTCACTGTCGCCGGCTGTTCTGTGTTTTGCCCAAGGAGACAGCAGCAGTATTGTATAAACTGTATTTGCCATTTTAAACTCATGTTTGGTTCATACATGTTTTTGTTTTTTTCCCCTTTGTTTTAGTTACATCTCTATAGTCTTTTTACTTACAGAACTGTACATTTTTAAATACTACTGTAACCTTAAAGAGGAGTATTATGCAAAATCGACTTTTTGGAGCTTTCCACCATAACGTCTTCCTCGTCAAAAGAGGTTTTAAATGTCATCCATGCATGTTTGAGTAATCTAGCAATATCTCCCACGTCCTATTCGAACCCTCCCTACAGAGTACAAGCCAACGCCTCTTGTACAACGCTCCGCCCACAAGCTTACATAACCAGGAAGCTCTCTGCACCACTGCCACCCGTGCTCGCGCAAGGAAATTTGTTTCATTAATATACAAAAGCGGGATACAAAACAACACACTACAGCTGCACAAATTTGGAGTAATGTTCAGTAGTTTCATCAGCGGAATTAGTTTGTTTGTTGTCTATGCATCAGGCACTTTTATTCAAACACAGTGTTGAGAGAAATGACTAAGCAGAACTTTAGCAGTCTGACTAACACATGATACCTGCATTGCAAAACCTTTCATTTTCACAGGTAAATTACATATTGTACCAAGATGGAACGGGAAAATGGGATGTTATGTGATAAGCTGCATGTTGCGGATGCTCTTGATGCTGGTTCACATGTTTATACATATGGACAGGTAACACTCAGATACACCATTTATGTGGGCGTACTATCTGTAATCATATGTACAGTTATTTTCCTGCACACTGCTTCTGCTGAACATGTAAAGTTAAGAATATTGGAAGTGAAGTACGTATTATTTTGTCCAATACTTCCGTCTTTCACCTCTAAAATTCCGGCACTATATACAACTTTTACTTCTGAACTGCCCCACCAAGCAAAAACACATTTATCAGAGTGCAAAGATTTATTTCCTTTGTTTTGAAAAGATAGCGCTCCCCCGCAGCTGTTTGCATGGTTCCATCTCCCGGAGCATTTGACCTGCTTTGATTGTCTTTGAGCATCACCAATGCGGCCTGACTGTCAGTCACTCTGGCTCTCCCTCCCCACGGCACTATGCTCCCACAGGCAGACAGCAGCAGATGAGCACTGCTCCAGTAATAGGCTATTACAAATCATCCAGCGGTTCTAAGCCCAGTCTGTCACTCAGTCAATAAAGACATAATAAGAAACTCAGAGGCCACCTTCACAATGAGAGACGATCACACGCTACAAGGCAAACTGACAAAAGAAACACACGGCTTCAGCTGAAAATGTAGACATCTTAAAACATACAGACCATGAACATGTACAAGACCATTTAAATGCAAAGTGAATGAAGTCTAACATAGAAATTTGAAGAAACTACATGATAGAAACGGGTTCATTGTCTCAAATTTATGGACTGATTCTCTGCTGTAGGCCCTGTCTCTAGTCACTGGCCACTGTAGCAAGCGATAATTTTTTTTATTTGTGGTGTTTTTGTGTGTGCACCCTAACAATTTTCAGAGAAGCGTGCATAAATAAAGTCATGGCTGGATACTTTTATGTGACAACAAATGCATGAACATTTTAGCATTTCTCAAGCATGCATCAATCATTCAAAAAATTTCATGTTGAGGTCAAAAGAGACTCAAGAGGGTCCTGGGTTATGCGTCCAGGTCCAAATGCTTTTTGCTATTAGTTGAAAATGTGTTTGTTTGGCAATATTTCCTGGTTGAAGTTGAAATGCAGGTCATCAGTCTTTACTTCAACACTATTAAAACTTGCTGTATAAGCGTGTTCATGCTGTGCCAGGGGGGTCAAAACACTGCCCCATTGGCTGACTTGAGACTAACGTTTGAAGCTAAAGTTTTTATTCAACAGCAGCATGCGTCCAGGCTATTGACCAGTTTTTCTTTATTTTACTCTTCCAAGACATTAATAGTCCTGGGTTATGCGTCTGGGCGGGCAGGTTTCCTTTGAACACTCGTTTCACGTCTTAAAGTGGAACTACACACTACATTTTCACTACTAAACTATGTATATGTGAGTTCAATACCATTTTCTGCTGTTCCTAGTTATTTTTTGGCAACTTTAGACAAAACTACATTTGCAACTTTCTCGTCAAAAACGTCTTTCCAGTAGTTGGTGACATCGCAAAAGACTGCCCTGAGTACAGATAGGTGTTTCTGATTACAAACCTCTGGCTGCAGCGATGGAGTTTGAAGTGTTACTTGTTAGACCAGGAATGTCCAAACGTTTTTCACATATTATTGAATATATTGAAACATATTTGAAGTGGAGGGCTACAAACCTATGGTCACTACATTGAGTCTTTCAGAATGGTGCATTTTACATCATTTTGACAGAACCACTGTACCTTTAATAGGGATGAAACACAAATTTGAGATCTGTATCACAATGCACTCAGATGCCATTGAAGTTACAGAGGCAGAACTACTTAAATTTGTTGTGGAATGTACTACCTGTCATCAATTATACAGGAGACTTGAGGGCCAACAAATTTAGACACCTTTGTTACACCAGTCGCAGTGTTCCTTATACCTCTTGACACCCATCCTACCTCCTCACTCTCTTCTTTAGTCCACAAGCATTGCCCAGTTGAACAGTCCTATTTGAAATGCAGTAGTGGGCGGAGGATATGTGTTTTTGTACTTTTCTTCTCAACTTTTTCGACAAACTGCCACTTAACAGATGTAAAACTATGATAAATATTTACCAAACAATCCCACAAAACTAAGTATATGCACTTTAACCTCTAAAATTAAATTATATGCAAGCTTTAAGCGAGCCTTGCACTCAAATGCGTATGAGGAAAATCCAATATTTTTAGGTAAACATAGTAATTGCTTTCTGCTTTTAGTTGAAAATGTGTTTGTTTGGCTATAGTTCCTGGTTGAAGTTGATATGCAGGTCATCAGTCTTTACTTCAACACTATTAAAACTTGCTGTATAAGCGTGTGCAAAACACTGGCCCTTTGGCTGACTTGAGACTAATGCTTGAAGCTAAAGTTTTTATCCAACAGCAACATTCGTCCAGGCTATTGACCAGTTTTTCTCAACTTTACTCTTCCAAGACATTACCAGAATAATAAACTCTGCCATAAATAAAATGGACTGGGCTATTCCATTTTCTTGAGTGTGGCTCAACAGGTAGAGCACTGCAGGAATGGTTCAATAAGGATCTACACTACTACTGAAAAGTATGGAAAACACTTTTTAATGTTTGTTTTTTCTTTATTTATTTATTATTTTGTGGATTTTTACAGAAAGCATGAAAACTTTATATGAACACATTTCAAAGTAGTAAAAACTCGATATCACTCAAAACTTCTTTTAGATTTAAAATAAAATAGCCACCCTTTACTTTGATCATTACTTTGCACTATGACCCTGACATGGCACATCTTGAAGTGAAAGCCATTTCATGTAACTTCATCATAAAGATCATTGAGAGGTCATTGACAAAGCAAACAGTAGCTACTTTGAGGAATATTTATCTAAAATATAAAAACATATTTAGTTGAGTTATTTTTTTGGTTTGCTACATAATTCCTTGGATCTTGCATCATATATTTGCTGTCTTTCGTATGTATATAAAATGTAGAAAGTAGCAGACATAAAGAAAGAAAAAAACACATTCCATGACAAGGTGTGTCCAAACTAACTTTCAGAATAATGAGAAATTAACTTTTTCAGAGTAATGAGAAATTAACACCACTGTCATAATAAATAATTCAATACAAAATATTGCATTTTTAGAAAAGTCCTCAAAATTTCACCTTTAAAAGAAACCCATGAATATCAATATTTCTAAATCCTATCGGCCTGTAGTGACCTGTAATAGTCCCATAGATGCCCATAGTGCTCTCATTTGAGTTAATAGCCTTCAGGTGTCTTCAAAATACCAAAAAGAGCCTGGATGGTTACCTATCACTAAATAATTTTAACTAATACGAATGCTTCTACTCAATCACCTTAATCCCTTTAATTATTTACTTCCCTTCCCCTGAGTGAATGTAAACGTAATATCATCAAGGATGCTCCACTGATTTGTTTTATTTATCATCCAAACTCTCTGTGCTCCCTCCGCCCACACTCTCCTCTCCAGCGGCTGCATATCTTCATGTTTATTCTCTTTGTTTGCTTTCCACGCACCTCCTAATATGTAACCCAACTCGCATCAGCGGCGCATTCATTCATTGTTAATAAATTATTCATAATGTGTTCTTTAATGGGCCACATCTTTCTTTGATTTCAATTACACATACCGCGACCCGTGGTCTTTGGAGAATCAAAGAAAAACAAACAATGGGAACTATTTACAATGTTGTTTGAATGAAGACTAATCCGAGTAACTTATAAATAAGCCAAATGCAACGTGCTTCAGGGTTTTAACTTGAAAGCCACAATTTAGTAATAATTGCCGTTATGAAAGTGCAATGCAAGTGCAAGTAAGCTTCTCATTACCGAAAACACAACCCACCTCGCCTAAATGCACATCAAAACGCCATTATGACAAAGAACAGAGCTTTGTTATTGCATAAGATACGTTGTCGGTGCCAAATTTAATTTCCGCTCGTCCCAACCTTACCTTTCTTTCATGATGCCTCTCGTTAAATATACTCTACCCTTTCATTACGCGGCTCTATCAGTGAAGCTGCCTTACGTCGCTATATTAAACCATAGTCTCCACACAGGTGCCTTTTCTATACAAATTGAATTCAGCAATAGTTCCATTAAATTACCAAGAACAAATGCTTCCCCTTCTCTTAAAAATAGCTTTGGCACAGCAGCGCGTTACGTAGTCAGCTGTTGTGTTTGCAGCGATGAAAATTTCGAAGACATTTTATCCGTAGCCCCTCCCGACAGCGGAATGTCACTTTTAATCAAAGGATGAATGCTGACGCGCAGAAAATAAAGTTATATTTTAAACAGTGCCAGTGAAAAGCCTGCACTCAGGGGTTTTAAGAGATTGTTTTTCTAATGGCTACATAATTGGTTACTTGTTGGAAAAGAAAAATAGGTCAGTCATGTTTAGACCCCCAACACTGATATTACCTCATGTACCTAACTGAGCAGAGAGTTGTCCTTTTCAATGCCCGACTGCCAGCATCCCACCACACCAGACAGAAGCTTTCATAAGGCCATGTAGGTACAATGTAATTAGAGCTGCACAATATATCAATGTCAATATCGCAATGTTTGCTGACACAATAACTGATATCGCAAGAAAATAAATATATTGCGGCAACACAAGTTCTTCATTTTACATAAGTGTACTGTTTTTGGAAAGTAAAATGGACAAAAGCCAGATTTTATTCAGAATTTTCCTTCTGAAGTCCTACATTTGCCAACATGTTCTCACAAATAAACATATAAATAATAATAAATAAATATAAATAAACATAAAATGACTGAAACCCAGTGCAAATTAAAGGTTTTCACAGGTCCTAGGTTGGAATAAAACTCAGTCAAGCCATATCTGTTCATTTTCAGGAGCTCCTGGAATCACCTTCAGGAGTATCTACATCTCATCATGTAGCGGAATTTGTGGTTAGTGATAAAATGATCAAATGTTCCCAATTTTGCCTTTGTTAATATTTTATTTGGACCCAGATTGACTAGTAAATGAAGGCACGTGACAAAAAGTATATTAAAATATCTATAATATCAATATTGCAACACAAAGCATAGTGGGTGAATATCACAACACATCTGATGTCGTGCAGTCTTAAATCTGCATTTGGCTGAAAGAAAGTTCATAAAATGTTTGATGTAACAGCATGAATAATGTGGTTTCAATTGACAGAATTCACAAGCGCCAAGAAAACAAAATAATTGCAAAGAACAAATAGCTGCGGCCAATGGGTGAGTGAATAACTGAATGAGAAACAAAGCTCTCAGGTGTGTAGAGAAGTTTCACATTTTGATTGGCAGCAGATTGGCTCAACAAACTTGAACTCTGTCTGCAAATGGATGCGTGTTAGTCCTGGACACATCTAAAACCTGTCTGTCCATGGGAGTCTTTTTTTTTTCCCCCGTTTTGTTATTTGTTTTTCCTGTCCTAGAAGCAGTGTCTAAGGACAGGGGATGCTAAACGTTTGTATGTAAGATTTACATACAGCTCATTTAATCATCTTGTTGTTTTTTGACAAGCAGATTGAAGGATTGTTTGATTTTCTAAGTGTTTATGTGGGTTAAATGAAAAAAGGCAAGAGAGATTCCCACATTAATTGCTCTGTGCATTCAGGTTTGCATATTCTCCCCCCCTTTCCACCTGCCTGGATGGATTTTCATTGTCAACCTCAGACAAGTACAGCGTAGGCTAAGCTAAGTTCTCAATGATATGCAGAGAAGAATCCCTCTCTACTGTGGGTTTTGTCTTTGCTCCTGTCATCTTATCCCAGTGTCCCGAAAGAAAGCCTCGAATGCAAAAAAGTTAAAGAATTCCAGAGATAAAGATGAATTTAAGAACCTTCAAATTACAGTTAATACAAGTTCAAATTATAGTAAAAGCAGAAGTTAAATCTGTCAAAACGTTGTAGGAGTGAAGACGTTTCGCTGCTCATCCAAGCCACTTCTTCAGTTAACAGATTTAACTTCAGCTTTAACTATGGATCAGACCTGGACGACTGAGGGATTACACAGACACAAGTTGAAATTATAACTCCATAACTCCATTGATGCTGATGCAGTGATCCATTTGTTAAGACCACCAGACAAGTTGCAAGCTGTGAGTTACTTATCCAAGTCTGAAAGTATATCCTGTTATATTTTTAGCTCACAATTTACAATGTAAGTGACCATGGTTGAACTGCAATGGCCCCTGGGAAAGAGTGTGAAATCTAAAGCTTCCCTGTTAGCAGTTTGGTAAATGTGTGCCGCTGAAACGTATCCCAAACCGGTTTGTTTTGCTCTGTTCCTTTGGTGTATTTGAAATAGAGCAGCCTTTTCGCAAGTCACGCGTTTTTTGTTTTTTTTGACAGCTCACAATTTGTTCTAGCTCTGTGGGGCATGAGCACAAAGTAGATTACTTTTTGACTGCTGTAACTGCTCCCTGCTCTTCATGAATTCTAATCCCCATTGCGATGCAGTACACTTAAACTGGCATGTTAGGTGTATTTCTTCATTATTAATAGACCTGCTTAACATTCCCTGGAACCAATTTGCTGTCATCGGATCATAATGGAGCTTGGCATAGAGGGCGGGGAGGTCAGACTGACGGGCAGCTGCTGAGAATAAAGAAGCAAATGTCAAGAAGACAAGAGGTGAAATTGAATTTTGACTCTTGTGTGCCCCCGACAATGAAAGACGACTCAGGAGAGAACCGAAGCAAATGGAAATTTAAAAAGGATTGATTAATAACCTCAGAATGAAAAAAAGTAAAAAATCTCACCTCATTTTCCAAGGCTTATCATTACCTGCTATTTATAAAACTATAAAACTATGACTGTTTCTTTCAAATTGGGCAATGAGATGTTCCGAATTATTTGTGAGAGTTGCGGTTGCAGATAACATAACAAGCCGCTTCTACTTAATAAGGTTAGACATGGAAAAACATAGGTAATGCTGCTTTAATATTGCATTTTGTGCATATTTAAGAAGTTAGGGAATAAGAAGCTGGCATGAAAAACCACAATAAAAATGTAGGTTCCTGATCAAGCAAGCAAGTTTGATGAATTATCAATCTTACAATGCATTATCCATGGTCAGATTGTGTGCTTCGCAGTAGAGGTGCACATACTCAAGTAGAATATAGAGAAATATTAGTAGCCATGCACACAACGCAATCATGAACAACATCAAAACCCAATGTGGAATGTTTATGCCTTTGCAAAGTTCTGCTCTTGTTTCCCGACGGGTTTTTGCTTATATAATTCTTACTACTTCCAAAATCTAATAAGCTTGTGACATCCGACAGCATTCACACTCCCTCCTTTCTAACACATATATCCCTTGTGTGACAAAACCATTAGATTAGTTTGCAGTGACTGACACTGTACTTCGCCGTCTTTATTATCACCCATTGCAGAAGTCTGAGTGTCTCCGAAACAGGTAATCTTTTCATCTTTCCCTGCCCAAGTGGAACAATGTGTCCTGACAGCGGAGCAGCCTCTGTCCTCCCTCAGGCATAAATGGTAACCTGATTAAGAGGTCTGTGATAGGATCTCATGTGCTGATGGAAAGAGAGCCACAAAGAGATTAAAAGGATAAAGAGGACAGATAAAGGCTCAATGATAAATAGTGAGCAGTGCCGATGGCTTTAGGTACCAAAGTCCTTGCGGCTAACACTTATGAGCCCACTAGAACTTCTCTAGTCATTGGGTAAGTGTATTATCCAAGAAGTTAATGGACATACCCTCAATCTCTCTTTGGCTTTATTGTTTCATTTACAGTTTAAAATGCATGTTTCTGTGTGTTCTGGGGCAAAAATATGAAAATACACAATTAAGAGCATTCTCTGCAAACTCCAATATAATGGTGGTGTTCCTCAAGATTTATCATAGGTCTTGTACTGTTTATTTTATTTCATTTAACATTTTAAAATCTAATACATATTTTTGGTTAGATATGTCATTTTTTGTGTATGTATTTTCCTTTTGTTTTAAGATTAGGCCAGAATACAAGTATTTAGGTCACTTCTTTAAATAAATAATAATAATAATAAAAACAAAAACAAAAAACAAAACAAAATGGAAAACATGAGATTTTGAATTGAAAGCCCGAATTGAAAACTAAATACATTATCCCTTCTATATCAAATTTGTCAAATATACGTTTCATGAGTGCATTTCAGTGAGATATAAAGTGATGATTCAGCAGGCATCGAGTATTCCCTGGAAGCACAACTATTGGTGACACCAGCCATGTGGAAATTGTTTCTTCTTGAGCTTATTGTCACAAATCACAGGCCAATCCTTTCTTGGCTCTGCTTTACAATAGTCTTCATGCTCCAAAATCGTCTGTCTGAAGTTGGAAGTCATATTTTGGAAGAATTTGGATACTTTTGTCGCTTGATGGTAGGCCCAGAATTGTAATAGCTGCCAAATAAGTCGGCCAATTACAAATATGTCCATGGTGTGAAGGTCATCACCCCATTGTTTCATCGGTGCTGGTCTTTATGGTCTTTGTGTTGCGCTTTTGTCAGTCATTAAGGCGTTCTATCAGGTATGCTCCGAAGCCAATGGTCTCCAGTCGCCAGCATGGGCCTTTATTGATTCTTATATTTTTATTGCCAGAGCCTGACAATGTGGATAGATACACAGGAATTGTTTATCCTCTGATCACTGCTATCTGTTTAGTTACCCATTTTCACTGAAGTAAGAATCAATAGTGGTTCCTGTGCAAAACTGAGATTATTGGAACTGGAAACGTCTACACTTGCAGCTAGTTATTGATTAAATAAACTATTTCTTGATTGTTTTCTAGTATGTCGCTTCCAGAATAGAAGAAAGGTTATTCAGTTTCATTCTTGTTGTGACTTTCTTTGCATGTACTTCTCCTATGCATTAGTAGAATCCTCCATGACTCCATTAAGCTGTTTGAAAGTTGATGTTGTAGCTGGTACACAAACATCCCCAGTGGGAAAGAGGAAACATCAATAACATTGGCTCAAACCCACAGCCAGCTTACAGACTATTGATAGAAAAGTGGAAACTGTGATTTTCTTCCACTTTGGAAGCAACATGAAGACAGACCAACAAGCTGACATATAGAAGACATCAATACTGTGATGAGCTTTCAAATGCCTGAGTGCTGGAAGACACTTGTGTATAAGATTAAAGAGTGGAATAATGTTTGAGGTATTTGTACAGATATGCACATACTTATGGTGAAGAATAATACTGAAACATGGTAACAAGGTTGTTTATATTATTATTTTTTCTTGCATTTGAGAAGCCTTGAGGACAAAAAGCCAAATTATTGAGCGTTTTATCATCCAGGAATCAGGAAGTACACTGTTCGCATGACAGTTGTTAGCATTATTGTCAAGGCAACTCACTACTGGCATCAGCAAGTTCTGAAACACTCTTATAAAGTCATTACGGTGACTAATTAGGATGTTCAGAGCGCATAAGGTACATGAGGACTTTGGACCACTGCAAACTGTTTAAAAAAAGGCAAATTCTGTTTTTCACATTTTGAATACACAAAGAATAGAATATTTAATTGTAATATTTCTACTGAGCAACATTTCCATGCATCTACTTCCCTCTTGTCATTCATATACTGTTGTCAACCATCTGAAAAACAACTCCAACTTTGCCATTCTGAGATACATCAGTTTTACAATGGCTGAAATGGTAAGATAATTGCCATCACACTACAATGGGGGTGCTTCGCTGATTTCGGTAACCAAGTAGTATTGTATGGCATCTGTATTGTGTTTATGTTGTATTGCTGATTCCAATCCAACCATTACTTTGGGGCACAGAATGACTCTTGAATAAACTATTACCGAACTTGGCTAAAGGATTTCCCATTAGTTGTAAGTGCACAGCTAGATATCCCTCAATCACCTTTAAATCTCAGTCATGCACACATTGACAACCCTGCCTCCTGTGAATTTCACCCTGCAAACTGGCTGTAATTGCTGCTCTCTGATCCTAATCTATGTCTGTCACAGAGACTTCACTCGGGGTGGCCACCAAATCAATTTGATAAAAGGGAATCAAGCTTCAATGCCATTCGTATTACAGGTTCATGTTATCCCCTAGTTTTCACAGCACGGTTTCCTATGTGACTTTTCTCCAGCGGTGTCTATTACTGATGGTTAACCATTGCTTGTGGCAGTGACAGAGGGAAGCTTGTTTACATTTTGCCATCAGCTCTAGATCGGCTGGAGTTAAGGGATTTAGCAGTTGAGCAATAGGGGAGTGGGGCTTAGAGGTAGCATGAGGTTAGCGCCATCTTTTACATTTGTCTGGAGGCAACTATTTGTAAAATATACTAGTGTCAGAATGCCTTCTATATTTGGGGATTAGAAGAAAAGCAAGGCCAGGTTTGGACATAACTTGGATGAGAGAGGGCTGGAAATACCATGTGCCACAGTGGGACAGCAGTGGCTCTAGTGGAAACTGTTGTGTCCTTAGGCAAGACACTTCACCCACATGGCTAGTATGGATGTGTGGTGTTGGTGTGATTGGTGGTGCAGATTGGCAGCCTCGTTTCCACCAGCATACCCCGGGGCAGCTGTGACGACAATAGTAGTTTACCACCATCGAGCGTGGAGTGAATGGATAATGCAATTGAACACGTTTTGGGTGTCTTGAAAGTTGCCATATAAATCCAATACATTATTATTATAACTAGTGGATTCGGATTTGTAAGTCATCTCAAATTTTAATAAGGAACTACAAATAATGTAATTTCCTCTTGAGTTCTGACTTTGCTTCACTTCATTTTGCAAAATTTAAAGCTTCCATAAATGTCTTACCTCAAGGATTCTGCCATCAACTCAAAGTGGTAAGTAAAATTAACTAACCCGTACACAAAAAGGAATTACTCTGCCATGTGTTTTACTAGTGCACCAGAGATGTCGACCCGAAATCACTTGAGGAATGACCCTATGTGAGGTATGCAGGATCCTCTTGGGTTGCTGGCAGTGACTGATAGGAGTGTAAAGTGCCTCCAAGAGTTTTAAACATAATTTCAGTATAGAACAGATACACTACTGCTGGGACTGCACCGTTTCTCCTGCAGATCCCGGGAGTCCGACACTTCACGTCTATCTAAATTACATCAAACTCACAGTGACAGGAAGCAGGCAACGGTTGGTTTGGGAAAAAGAATCTTGACCCATGGCTGATTTATACAGTGACCATGCCGAAAGGGATATGCCTGTTGTGTCTTAACTGCAAGGTCTTTTGTATGTTCAGCTGATAGTCATTTCTAAATAGTTTGGAAATTCCAGCATATACATGAGAGTGTAGAAGAAACAGCTTTAAGATATTGAATTTGTGTAGAAAATAGTTTTTTTTATTTATTGAACAAATGGAGGTCATCAGGGACCGCCCACTTCAAGTTTTCTGGAAGCACATTTTCCTCTCATGTTTTTGTTTAGCTATAAATCTATTTAAAAACTGTTTTTGAAATTGGACTGAGACAGCGAAGTTAAAACATTTTGCCAAATTTAAGTTTCATCCCTACCTCTGGGATCCATGGAACACTAGTTACATTTGTAACTTTTGTGTTATGTGCTTAACTGTGTTTATGGACTTTAGTTTTGGTTAGCTTCCTCCACACCTTTTAATATTTTATTCAGAGGTCTATGGGAATGGGATTTTTACTTCCAAAACAACAGTGGGCTTTGACTGTTGAGCTCCATTAGGGACAAGTTACTATTTTTACAAATAAACTGTTTGTATGTGACTGTGGTCTTCACTGGTAATTGCAGGATAGTTGCAAAATGTACATCAAATGCCAGAACAACCATAACATGCTGTAAATCCTCTTAAGTAGTAGTACACTTTAAGATGTAGTTTGCACTGCACTGAGTCAATAACATCACAACATGAAATCTGGGGTGATTTAGAAGTGAAGCTGTAATAGACAAGTGTATTGAGGTTAAGTGGAGCTTCATTAAACTCTTATTTTGTCTCTCTCCCCTATCCTTGTAGGCAAACATTATAAATACTAGTGTGCAAGTTCATTTCCATATGCATGCTGAGATTGAGCTATTTATGAGACATAATTACACCATCAAAACAAATTAAAATTCCACTCTGCCTCTCCACTAACGAGAGGTGTGCTTTCCAAGAATCTATTACTGACAACAGGGGGAACAAATGGACTCATACATCAGCCCATAAGGGAGGCAGAACAAAGTCGGGCTCTGATGCCTGATTAAGTGCTGTTGTACTTTAGAGACTTTCCGATCCCAAGATCCAACCACCTTCTGCAGTTTTTAATGGTAATCTTTTGGACCACTGGAACTTACATTTCACATTTAAATGAACCATAAAGCAAGAACCCATAAACATGACCTAACTGTGTCCCCAGATACGAGGTAAACATGTTTAAATCAAATATAGCTCTTACTGTACTGGTCACAGTTGTAATGCTAATGTATTCTTAATTACGAAAAAACATTGGGCATTATGACCCAGTTGTTTATCCTATAATTTGATGTTTTGGTTCTCAGGACGTCCATCTAATCACAGCAGAATAAGCCTCTCATGAGTTGCTGATTTGCGTTGCCAGGTTCAATGCTGAAATCCAGTTGGTTTAAACTTAAAAGTGCTGTCTCTGATCTGAATTCTCACTACCAAAACCCCAGCACCAGCAGCCAATAATTAAGCAGTGCTAGTGCAGCCTCTGCAGCTCAGTGAGTGAATTCTGGAGGTTCTGAGTTTTCACATGAGGCATGGCCAGTCCATATACTGAGAACGAGAAATACTTCTTTTGAATATTTTGGAAATTAAAGCTGGAGTCACTGACTCTGAAAGAAGGACGTAGGCATCTAAATATATCTAAATTGTTCTTATAGATCTCAAAAAGCAGTTGTACACATCACTAGTGTTCACATGCATGAATACTGAGACATGCTTTTGAACAGCTTCTACAGGTTGCACCACCATCGCACACCCAAAATGCTCTTATCACACATACCAGGTTGTGATCAATGAAGTGTCTCACAAATTGATACAGAGCCTGCAGCAGTCTGATTATGTTGTGTGAGACAAAAAATACATTTACTCATTTTCAAGTATAAAGCCCCCAGCTTTTATGTGGATGATTGAATGATTTCCTAGTAGTAGTTTAAACTTTGGTGGCAAACAAGAATGACTTTGCAGTAATAACTGACTCTTGAGCAACAAACGCTGAAGTTTTATTAGTTTGCTGAATATGCTGTAAACAATAGTGGTGCATCAGAGGGCAGTAGGCTAATGCTAATAGTTGAATAGTATAAATAATAAATAGTATTTACTATCTCTTTTTTTTAATTACTTCCCCAAGCAAAAAGTGAAAAAGCTGAACTTGAGCACAGCATTGGAATATTTGTGACCATTTTTCCTGATGCTTGTCCCATTTATCACTTGTTAGACATGTCACATACAGTGCACTTAATCACAGCTGCAGCTCCTGTTTTCTCAGCGTCATTATGAAAAATGAAAGGGGGATTCTGGGTTGACTTTATTCCAGGTGATTCATTCCACTATTGCGGCTTGTACCATGCAGGGCCCAGATAGTGCAGACTGATTGACTCCCTGTAGGCACTGGTGATTACACTACCTCCAATGTTCACTCATTAACTGTGAATTTCCATCCCAAAACAGTTTATCCTAATCAGAAACACAAAGAGATAAATGAATGGAGTCGAGATGTGGGAATATTACAATAGTCATATTATGTTGAGGCACAGTTCTAACTGGGTCAAGTCAGTATGGTAACATTTATAGTTTTACATAAGGTTTACTGGATATGGGAAAGTATTATTCATTATTAGTGAATTATTATTTACATTATTATGTTTAAAACACATATACATACATGTATATTGTTGAGGGGATCTGCAGTGCACTCTTTTTTATCTCAGAAGATTTCATATTCCTATTGTGCAAATTTCTGCTCTTCTCCAAGCAACACTGATTGCAAAATTATTATTATTAAATTATTATTATAATTTTGTGTGCCCTAAAAACTTGAAAAACAGAAGCAGTTCATTTTAAAGAGTTTGCCGCATTCCATATTTATTCCTAACCATCCCAGCATCCTACGTATTCATTGCAATAAGTTTATAAGAGTATTTCACACATTTGCAACATCCAAGCAGTGCACAAGAGTGACTTCCTGGTTCGTGGCTGATAAAATATTGTTTATATCCCTTTAACGTAGAAAAGAAAAAAAAACTTTTATCCATGCATTGATAATCTTTTAAAGATGTAGTCTATTCATATTAAGTTGGTGAAAAAATGTACAAACTCCTTGTTGTCAATTGAAAAGTTATGAAGTGCCCATCAAATGCTGTTTTTTTCTAGATGCCTATTTTCCTCAACAAATGTACATCATGAGCCCAGAATTCCCTGAGTGCGGTCCAAAGCCTGGCCTTTAGCTGGGAGCAGGTGGTGCTGTTGTTGCCAGCGAGTTCAGAAGAGGTCTGGGGATTACTGAAGCCCTCTCCCTAGACCATGGTCTATCTCCAAAGCCCTGTTCCACCTCCAATCTTCCCTATGCGGAGGATTGTGCAATCATAGCCTCATTACTGGCCCGTCTATATGATGCCTCCGAGCATCCGGCGCCCAACCTCACAAAGCATCATTTCTCATCCTGTGCCGGAGAAAGAGCAGAGGAGCTGGAGGGGCTCTATTTATAACATCTGCTCCCATAAGAACAGACAGGTTTATATCACATGGTATGGATACAAGCTCCAAACAAGTGAAGGATTTCTTCTAAAAACACCTGTTACATGTACTTAATAAGACATACAATTTTGTACCATATGCCTTAAAGGTCCCATATTATGCAAAATTGACTCATGTGAGCTTTAAGACATGTTAGAATCAAAAATATACAAGGTTTGTGTGTTAAACATGTGTGACTGAAACAAAACACAGCTCCAGGTCTGTTTGTGATGAGGAAACAACATTATAACATAGATCAGAAAATAGTGTAACATGGGCCCTTTAATGATCAAACACATAACACAAACAACATGGTTTTAGAAATCCATATGCCACACAATTAGATACTCCAGCCACCAGGGGTCACCGAAAGAACAAATATTTCCTTATGGCTACAATGCATATAATAACATTGCCAGCATTAAAATGTAATTGCGTTTGGCACAAATGCATTCAGTCTTAAAAAGTTACGATGTAAGGTTACACTTCATTCTGTCCATATGCATTTGACTCATTTGTCATTGCTGTGAGGGAGACCTGCCTGGACCAATGAGCATCCATAGTGCAGGCCCTGAGGTCTCAACTCCAGATGTTGGTCAGGATCTTAACCATTGCCTTTTGTGCATGTTTTTGTTTTGCATGGGCCTGGGGATCTCAGGGAACTCATCACCTTCTTACTGTGATACAAGTGTGCTACCCACTCAAGTACTATGTCTGCATCTGTACTTGTCTGTGTTACTGACTCCTATGTAAGCAGAAGATATTATCGAGCATAAGCAGTGAGAATGACCTGTCCAATCACATCCTAAGTGGAACACAACACATGAAAGGACTTAGAATTTGTGTATTCTAATATTTTAAAGGATCCATATAATCTTATTATTATTATTCAGATCTGTTATAATGTTGTGTCCTTACCTCAAACATAGCTGGAGTTGTGTTTTGTTGCATTCACACATGTTTAACACACAAACCTGCATGTTTAGGTTCTTCTCTCAAACAGAAACACTCAGTTCCACCTTGTGATGTTATGTGATAATACAGGAATTGCTCCACTGTGTTTTAAACTCCATACACCTTCACTAGAATCATTTCAGCCCTGGAGTTGCCAATTTCTTGCCAAACCTTGAAAACTATTGCTTATTGAGCTTTGAAGATGTAGACAGTCTAATAAAGTACGATTACTCAAAAATGTGTGAATGAAACAAAACACAACGCCAGGTATGTTTTTATTGAAGTAACATCATTATAACATGGCTTAAAGCTCACAAGGGTCAATTTTGCATAATATAGGACCTTAGTGAGGAGTAATTAAACAATTAGAAAAGAGAAAAAACAAAAACTGCAGTAGTCAAAATCCAATTAGTCCCAAATAAATATGATTGATGGATACACAAGTGAAGGTATAAAGATAGGCCAGTCCTTTGTCGCAGTCACGTTAGGGGACAGCAAATTACTGCCACAAATTGGGAACATCATTGTGCATAAAAGTCTTTTGACAGGCTATAATAAACCAACCAGGGACATTTAGTTATAATTTGCAGCACAAAAAAACTAAGAGCAGGGTTAGTACACACTGGATGCAGAGCAATATAATGCCCATTCAGTGGCCTTGAATAGAGACCTCATTAATTCTATTAGATCAGCTCGCGGAAAAAATCTTAGGCTTTTATGGCCGGGTGTGATAT
Source organism: Periophthalmus magnuspinnatus (assembly GCF_009829125.3). NCBI lineage: Eukaryota > Metazoa > Chordata > Actinopteri > Gobiiformes > Gobiidae > Periophthalmus > Periophthalmus magnuspinnatus. Next base: position 5,148,483 of record NC_047137.1, read on the forward strand.
GCTCCCATTCCTGTCAGGGAGGAGAGGCAAAGTGGTTAAATTAATTCTTGAGCTAAATATTCCCTACAGCTGTGCAGAGGCAGTGTACGCGGGCTGCTGCTCTAAACAAACAATATAATAGAGCCTTGGTGCAAGACAATAAATCATTTTGGGTGACAGTTTCAACACGTAGGCTAGTTATCTGGAAGTTTGTGGAAAATACGCCTTTTCCAAAACCTCATATGTCCCTGAAATGATGCAACTTGGTCTTAAAAGATTGTTTTTTGGAGAGTCTGAACAATAGAGTGGATGATGAAACATATTAAAGAGTACTAAAGACTATAGAGCGTGTTGTCAGAGCTTTAACTGTTTTAAAAGGCCGTGAGTGTTTCAGAGTGAACTGTTAGCCTTGTCCATTTAATCCCTTTTCTTAGAGGCTGTCCTTAAAGACTGTCCAACAATATCTTTGATTGGATACAATTTCCTAGCACTTGCTTCCTAGTTCTTCTATCTTGTCCAAAGTTTGGAGGAAGAAAGGTGAAGGCGAATACAAGTTTGTGCTTTGAGGAGAAAAAACGGTATGTTTTTTGTGTTATGAGGCAGGGTCGGTAAAATCTACGTCGACATTTTGACACCAAACATGGAGCTTAGTATGCAAAAGTTAGTCTGCAAGAAAAACAACAAATTGCCCAATAATTAAAAGGCTGTAAAAGGCCGTATTTGAAGCAGTGCTAAAGGTCTGTGAGTATAAGTGGAGTGTGTCCCGACCAGATAACACTTTTAAAAATATCAGTTTATCACAGAAACCGTTATTTAACAAGTTAAAAAGTAATTACATTTATTTTACATGACATTCGGTTACATTTAGTGATATTTACACTGCCGCACAGTTACATCTGGCCCTTGATGGCGGCCATTTTGCTGATGTGGCCCTTGGTGAAAATGAGTTTGACGCCCCTGGTGTAGGCTGTGTTAATTCTTTAGTTTTTGGTTTACTTGGTTTGAAATTTACCCAAGTAACAGCAGCAGCATAAATGTCTTGGAGAGGGTGTATCTAAAAAGTGGAGATAAGTGGATTGATAGAAAATATTGATATATCAGTACTGAGGTATTGAAAAGTATTGATTTTTATGTCAAAATATCAATACTTTAAAACACACTTCATTTATATTTGAGTTTATCTGCACATATAATAGCTGGGGTGGAGCAAAGATAATGACATCAAGGTATAATTCTTTATTGTAAAAGAGTTTCAGTACCTTTTAATACTGGAGATGCGTCCCCACGGCATTAAAGGATGGGTCAAACGCAGATAACAAAGTCACGCAAGCCAGTACACGTTGACAATCATGCACATAACTTGCCCTGGAACCTTATTCCTTGGTGTAAACACGCTTGCTTTTAAGTGTTACAAAGACAATAGAATACACACAACTCAGTATGATATAAGGTGATTAGTGAATGTCAACATTAAAATGAATATGCATGTATCTAGTAATTTAATAATAAACATAACCACTCACAGGGAAGGGACCGCAGCCCATTTCTATTTGCTTTGCTCTTGTGCCAACAACAAGACCAACCTCTCTACAAGATAACCGGACACTGTCAAAACAAGCAAGGCTGTATCACCAAGCAGACGAGGGCGGCGCAAGGCAATGCAGAGAGGACCATTTATTAGTCAAACTGCAGCATAACAAAAGGAGGGTGCATGGCAGACTCACCACATTGTCGATGGAGGTGTCATCCAGCATGGCATTCAACAAGCTTCTACAGTTAAACAGCCTGGAACATGACAAATACTCTGGCAGGTCTAGTTCTGCGATGGATCCCCCATCTGTTAGTAATGTCTTTCTGTTTCCTCATCAATTACATTTTTTTTTTTATGTTTTAACACATTTTCAGGAACTTGGTTTGTTTTAATAATTTGGTTCAAATATGTATCTGAACAGGAGCGCAGGAGGTCAGATCATTTGGAACATTTCTCACCAGTTCACACAGTTCTCAGGCTCTTTCTCTGAACACTTGACACAGCTCTCATTCACAAACACACATGTTCAGTGAATTCAACCTGTCTTTTTCAACACTACAGGCCTGTTGACATGTGGTCAGGCCCGGGTCTACAGGGGTGCAAAAGGATGCATTGCAATTTAATTTAGTGTTTGCACCCTCATTTGAGGCAGGTAAAATAATGACATTTAATGGAGGAGCATTGTCTTTGCACTCTTTTAAAACTCAGATGCTCCCTCAGTCAGTTTGGTCTGCACCCGGGCCTGCACGTGATAAAGCAACTTTGGTTCTAACACAGTCACTTACAATATGGCTCAAACTCAAACAGAACAGTAAAAAACTACAACATTAAATATTGTTTAAAATCACAAGCTAGACACAAAAATGAGACAAACTAAATAAGAACGGTGCAAGAAACACACATGTTCAGATAATTTAATATTCCTCAACATGAAGCTTTTGTCACTTGTAGAAATACTCACAGCGGGAAGAATAACCTACGCTTCTACTCAACTAAGAATACTGTGTTATGGCTTTCTTTAGCATAAATCTTTATTTGTATTATTATGGATCATTTTGACCTAACCTTCGTAATTCCATCTGTTGTTATGTATAAGGTGTATCTCTTGTTCGTGTGTCTGGCGTCCTCCAGCCACTTGGATTAGACTAAACTGTTTTGGTGGTATAAATACTCTGTATTGTTTACATTTGTCAGCTGAGGGCGAGACCACACTGCTACTGACACAGCTCTTTGACAATTGTGCACAGTTGATTCAATAAACCAGCCCTTTGATTCAAGACAACTTCTCTGTTGATTTTTATATTTTTAAGGCTTTTGACTATTAGAAATTCCACAACAACTGTTAATCAAGTGGAATTAATAGTATGCAGCTGGAAAACGTCTTACTTAACGACTCACCTCTACATGCTCCTGGTCCATCCTCGGAACCTGTTCCAGCCACTGGAGGCGTTGACGTTTGATCTCCTGGACCACATTCAGGCTTCTTGTTTTCTTGTAGAGGTTCTTATTGGAGATTTATTAGCCAGAAGAACAGCAGATGTTTCTGAGGCAACAATTGTGGTTTAGAATTAGGGTTCGCCTAACCCTAACCCTCAGGTTTGCTGGTGTGTTGCCTTTAATGACACACCAGCATTCAGAGGCATATGACAGTGCTATTATACAGTCTTATCTTAGTCTTGATACTATACTGGTTTGACATCCAGATGGGTTGAAGTCTGTTGAATGTGACAGGGGCCTTCTTCCTTTGATATCTTTTTGTGCTGAATTATCTTTGCTGACAAGACATCCCATCTAGGTAAATTCCTCAACAAAGTAAAGTGGTTTACCATCTACTCTGATTGGTAAGTTGGGAGTTGTGTTGATGCACATAACCTGGCTTTTGGAGGCATTGATGGTAGAAATGTACTTAGAGTAAATGCAACTGAATACTACCCACCTCTGGCACAGAATTGTCAATAGTTGTTGTTGTTTGATGAAGACTAGAAGTAAAGTTAACTTCATTGAGGTAACCGTGGCTTAGGTGGTGGAGGCATTTAGTTCATTCCCCTGCTATCAGTAATTGAGCACAAATGAATTAAAATAAACTATAATGACTAAAGTACAGCATTACAGCAATCCTTTACACACAATACAGTTTCAAACATTTAAAGGGGACATGCTCTGTAAAACTGACATTATTATAACAGTGTTCTCTCATCGTTAGCTTCCTTGTAGTTTTACTTTGATTCATACATGTTTTAGCACTCCTGTATTGTCCTGCATTCAAGACTGGAAAACCTACCCCATATATCAGCCCACTTCTCTAAAATTATCTAAAATTATATCTACATATGTTATAGTTTAATGCTAATAACCCTGAAAAAAGCATAATAAGTCTTCTGTAAATAATATATGTAACTCCATTTTTAACGCATTTTGTGCTGCTGGAATAGTTTAGTCAATTATACAAAATAATATTCTTAATGAAATATTGAGTCAGCACTGTTAATGCCAAGTAATGAATTACTATAGATCAACATACATATTTTGTCACAACCCTTGTAAGTGCACTAACAATCCTATCCATTATCAATATTACCACACCAATATTATCATTAAATTGCAACTTTGCCCTCGTGGCCCTTTTAGATACACTAGTTGAACTTTACAGATGGTTGTATCAGCTGGCAGACCTCTTTATTACAGACATTATGTTGATTAGGTTGAGAAATAATGACTAAATTATCCTCATTGGTGTCCAGACTTTGAAATATGCCACAGATATTGCCAGCCTTGCCCCATTAGAGTCTACTGAGGTCGTGATGAAGACTGAGTGTTGACCACGGCACAGTGAAGTCACCAGGCCAGTCCCTCGGAGCGCCTCTAGAATTCATTTGCCTATGTAAATCCTGCAGTCTTCTGAGTAAATCCACCTCGTGTCTGTCTGCTCAGCTGTGTTTGCGCAGCTCTGCACATTTGACCCGCCGTCTCTCCCTTGTCTGGGCAACATTTGCATTTTGCTTTTTGAAAAATGCTTTGGTAATTTATTCTGTTTCTCAACAAGTTCTGAGAGAGGAGTGTTTTTTGTTATTATTATTATTATTATTATTATTATTATTATTATTATTATTATTATTATTATTATTATTATTATTATTATTTTGTACAGTAAACAGGATTTCAAAATAGTAATAAGCTACTACAGGAACATTTCAAGTTTCAGAGGACGATAGCCTATAGGTAATGTTTTGGCTCTTCACCAGTGAGACTGAACAATCTTAAAATGAACTGTTTATATTTAGTAATATGAAATTATTTATTTTTATTTCAATATGTGTGCTGTACAGACATTTGGTCTCCAGTGAGAAACAATAGAATTCAAGTGTAAAACTGCCTAAGACAACTCACTAAGTAGAACTCACTATGACGGTGTAACCATTTTCCCGAAAATCTTGAAAAATGACTTTATGTATTATTTTATGACGCTAACAATAATGGCATACAGTATGTTGGTCTAAACAACAAAATTATTCAAATATATAAATGTGGACACATGATAAATTATATAATACAAACTGATAACTTTCTGAAATAATCATTATTTATCAGCATTTTGATTAAGCATGTGGTATTTGTGTTTGCAAAAGCAAAGACTCCATTCAGAAACTGACCCAATGATGTAACCATTCTACATGACTACTGCATTTCATTTGGAAGTAACCTTATCAGCGCACAGCCCCAGTATCCCATACAGCTGCAATAGTAGTAGAGGTGTTAGCAGTAGCAGCACACAATAACAGCTGTGTTATTAATCTCTCTCTATGAGAAAAATCTTCAAACCAAAACTATATTTTTGCTGGAATATTGTCAGTCAACTTTTCAAAGGTTTGTGAATATTACTGTGCCCTTGGAGATATTGCTTTTATAACGCAGTCATATCTGTGCGGAAGCTTTTCCAGTAAAATGTCAGGTGTGTTTAGAGGCATCTTTTATTGCTTGTTTATATTTAGAGGCAATAGTCTGGACACAATGCACTTCCCACCAATCTGATCCTGTCAACGACTGTCACTCTTCTCAGATATCTTAGAGGCAAGCTTTGACTAAATTATACAAAACTCAATTTGTTGTGGTGAATAATCCAATATGTGAAACTAAAAAGATTATACTTGGCACATAATGCATTCAAGCACCATACCGTCTATGCGCTCTTACATTTGGTCTTTCCAAAAATACTTTTCACTTAAGTTTTCTTTAAACTGATCATTACCTTGAGATGTTTCAGGTGGCTTCTGCATCCTTTCTCAGAAAGGTCACATGATATTACGGTTACAAATCAGCCAGCAAACATTTCTTTAACAATGAGGCAGAATGCACCCAAATTAAAGTTGTCAAGGGACTTATACAAACCACATCTACTGATCACTGAATGTGACTTTTCTCCAAACAACAGAAACTCTACTATCAAACCTTTTCTACCAAAATTATGACTGTTGGGAAATGTGTCATTTTACATAATTACTCTGTTTCTCTGCAAGTGTGTGAAGGTTGTTACTAATATTTGGAGAAAATGTTATGTTAAAAAACTGTGTACAAAACAGCCGCTTACTTTTGGAGGACACTAACAATTTTAATAAAGTGCATTATATCAGAATCAGAATAAAATAAAATAAAAATATGGGCATGCATTCAAAATAAGGTAAGTAAAAATGAAAGTCAGACTTTGATTGATGTACAGCATTGGAAGAACAACGGCGCAAAACTTTCAGTACAAATTCAATTACATTTTAAGGATTATCAAGTCACAGCACTCATTTTCCTATTAGCCAACACCACATGCCATCAGCAGAGCAGGAGCTGTGAGGCCAGTATAGTTTATCCTACTCCAGTGAATGGACCAAGTGCACGGCATGTGTGTTCATCACAAAGCAAGATCTGGGTCAAATATGGGAGGCATTCATCAGTCGAGGTTCCTAATCAACAAACTAAAAGATAAACAAATAAATCAACATGATAAACCATTTTTCTCGTTGCCATATTGTCCTCTTTTTCTTTTTTTTTTAAGGAAATTTCTATTTCCATTTCTTATTCTACTGTGACACAGGTTCTTTACAGAGAAGGTTATGAATCTCTCCGCAGTCAAGAAAAGGGAACATTTATATTATTCTGGCAAAGGCAAATCTATCTAATATGACAGTTTAATCCTCTCAGGGAAGCATTCAGCCACATCAAAGAAGGAACATTTCAGGATCCTTGCTGATTCTTTTTGAGCCACTGCCCTCTTTCACAAAGCTGACTACACAAGTGCTTCAAGCAGGTCGTAAACTGTCACTAAGTAGCCTGGATTATACTGATGTTTGAGAAGAGACATTACTGATATACAGTATTTGTAATTAACCACTTTGTGTTCATTGACATCCTTTTCTTTTTGAAGTGACGTAGAATCAGGCCCTAATCCTCCTGACCGTGCGTCCAAGTTTCAAAGGTGCACTCGTCTCAACCCGGGCCTAAGACTCAAGTCAGATTTGAGCCACTGATAAGGTGAGTTGAGGCTTGATAAAATGGACATATGGAGCTTGAACCAATGACTGCTGAGAGATTTTAGACTGTTATTACCATAGGTGTGTATCTCCATCCAAATAACATGCGGTCAAATTGCAATGTTATGCACACTGGAAGGCTAGAAGGAGCATTCGAATCCTGCAGGCTAAAAGCAACAGGTAGCGTCACTTTTATATATATCAGTTTATAAAATTCTTAATCAACATAGACTGATTGTGGAGGCAGGTGTGTGCCAATGCCGAATTACTTTTACTCAAATTACTTGAAGCCAAAGACTTAATTTGATGCTTCAGTAAGAAGGATGGAAGGATCTGAGCACAGGTTTGAATCTGGATTATCAAGAGGATCAGAGAACTTCAAGTCAAGAAAAAAGGATTGTTCAGGTGTAAATGAAGAAACTTATCTGTTGGGAATGATAGCTGTAAGGTAAGACGATGGATTGTTTAGTAACGCGTATGAGGTTGGAAAGTTTGTTCGCCAAAAGGTGGGTAAAGTGAAATTGGATTACAAGAGATTGAGTCGTTGTGATTGAATGTGCTTCTATGGAGCAGCAAGAAAGAGCTTTGAAAATCAACGTTTACAAGGTGTGTTGTAAAATGTTTTCTGCTTGGCTATAAGGTTGGGAAAAAGGAGGCTATTTCTGGAGTCCCACTTTCAACTGGAGCAAAAGTTGGTGATGTTATTGAGTGAAGCTTTTGAAAAAATTTGTGATGGTGAAAGATTCGAGAACACGTCACTTTGCGTCACCTTTAGTGGAGACTTACCTGAGAAAATGTACCTGGACTACGTATATTACCAACACCAATTAAGAAGAGACCATTAAGACACTTGATTTTGTGTATACTAGGAAATGTGCATCGAGTGTGTGCTATAATGATGTGGAGAACAGTTCAAAGCCTAAGTGTCTACATTGTGCTGGTGAACTTCATACTGGATCGATCAATTGTTCGCAAATATAAGAAAATAAAATACAAGATGTCATATGTCGATGCTGTGAAGAAAGCAAACTCAGGAAATGCATCCTTCATCCACTTGGGTAGCTGAAGCCTGACAACCCTGTATGACAAGCAAAAGACTCAGTCCACTCATAGGCTCTATAAAGAAGTGGACTAAGTGAACGTGACGACACCCATAGGTGTTGGAATTCCGACCACGAGTATCATAGCAACCAAAGAGCCAATCTGTTCAGACAAACTGTTAAAGGTAACCCCTTCCCACCCGCACCATTTGTTTAGCAGGGCTTAGCAATGCTGTCAATCAAACCTGTTGCAAACGCTAGCGGGAGCAACCTCAGGGACAGAAGACACCTGATTTGTCTGTTATTAATGTTCGTATCTTGATTTATGGGCACAAATACAAAATAAAAATGCCAAGATCATGCAGAGCACATTAATGTGAACATTTTAAGATAAAAATGGCTAGCCTGACAGCAGCAGGAGCAACAGTTTTTCAATACAAAATGAATTGGAGCTAGAGTTGATGGATGCTCACTTGCTATTGGGAATACGGTGGATAGTGGGTTAGCTATGTTGATTTACATATACAGTCTATGGTAAAGATGAGTTCAAATAGCAAGACAGAAAGTTACATCACTATGGTGATCTTCCAGTATGTTATTTATACAGGCTTATCCAATTGAAAAGTGTTAATTGCAGTTTGTGGGTTTAGGGACTCCAGCTTATAACTACTACATTCTATTCGTACCATAGAGTATGTGATTTGCACACAAGACTCGTCTTCACCTCAAGATGATAAGATGGAAATATTGTCCTAAAGGCTTTTGTCTGCTCTTTTGTTTAGCTTAGTCAAGACAACAAAATTGCAAGATGCTTACCATGGATTTAGTATACTTACATGTTCCATCCATAGACAGTCCGAGAAAGTAGGCTTTATGGTTCCCTCAGTTCCTCCCTTTGCATTTTTCACAACCATGCGCCCATGCTCCCCCCAAAAAACCAAACAAACAAAAAAAACAAAAACCCAGCAAGAACAAAACATGGCATGTGCAGATTCGCCAATTTAACTAAATAAATATGAAAACATGTAGTAAGGTATATACGTTTTCTGTCATCATAAAATGTTGAATAAATATTAATTTCACATCAAATGGACTAATTTCAAGAAAATAATATCGCATACCGCCTTTAAGGAATGCCGTTTCGTCGAAAGTGCTGGTTAAAACTCCAGCTGTATTTCCTGTGTTTCCAACATGGCCACGGATGACATGTAGCGTTTGTTTTGGAGAGCTCGCAAAGTATTTGCTTATTTTCTGGAATTACTGCGACCTACTCGAAGATTATAATTTTTAAATAGTCGTACTTTTAAAGGGGTGCTTTGATTTGTACAACAATTTCGGATATGTATCGGCGGGGAGCAGGGAAGAGTGACAAGCCTGTGAAGAAGGATGTTAGCGACAGCGACAAATACGCCGACCTCTTGGTTTTCGGCTATGCCTGCAAACTGTTCCGAGATGACGAAAAGGCTCTTTACCACGATCAAGGAAAACATCTTATCCCATGGATGGGGGACAAGAACATCATGATTGATAGGTCGGTTGAACAAACTTAGACCGAAACGTTATGCTAACCTCCTTTCTCTACGCTAGCCATTTCAAGGGACACCTTGAATTTTTTTTCTTGCAGAAGCTTGGAAATGCGCGCACCAGATTTGATTTTGCATTTCTGTCATGATAAACTGTCTTTTGATGTCACACTAAAATCCAGACCTTTCAGAATAACATGCAAATATGCAAATATTCCAAGGCCTCTAGCTGCCCAGGTTTACTAGTCAAGCAAGAATATGGAAACCTATTTACATCTTTTACAATGTTTCCGATGTCCTCGAAGTGTCTAAAGTCATTACATTAGTCTACTAATTCGAGGTTTAGCTTTCTATGATTTGCATATTTGTATGTTGTCAAAAATTCTCGGGGCATATCTCCGGTGCATCTGAATACAAAGAACTTTGTTTCAGTTAAAAAGTTTCTTTGAACAAAATCTGAGGCCAGAGAGGCAAAAAACTATGGTAGCTGAAGTTATATCTGAATTAATTAATAAAGTCACTGACGTGAATCCAAATTGGATCTTAAAAATAAATTGTTGTGGCTCCGCTTGTGATTTATTTGTATAGCATATGTATGTGTGTCTCTATCACATAAACCAGTCTCTCCCCAGCAAGGTAGGCAAAGGGGTCCACCCAACCCTGAATGCCAACTACTGCAGCCCATTTCTCTGTCTCCATGAAGAAACTGCCACAGAGAGATGCCATAGAGGAGCGAGCGCAGGAAAATGTCGACCATTTGGGTTCTTACGGATAGGTATTTATGTACTCGGGTTTGTGTGAATGTAACTTTATTTACAGATGTAGAAGTGTTGATGAGTGTTACAGGGGGATTGAACCCTATAAGGTAAGAGGCGTGATGATTTATTTTTCTTCAAAGTAAGGCCTTTGGTTTGTATATTTTCTACAAAACCTTGATAACATGTTTACAGTACATACTGTTCAGGCAAAGAGCTTTTAATTTATTTTAGATTGAGGTTTTAAAGCAAACACTTTAGTTTTAAACTCAAATAAATGTTGTAACATTAGGAGTAAAATAGGCCAATACTTGTTGTAATGGTCACTTCTATCCTCTAATGCTTGTTTTCATTCAACAGATACGATGGGCGTGGTCACTTACATGACCTCTCTGAGTATGACAGCGGGTCATGGAACACGTCTTACCAGCTGTCCGAGGAAGAGGCCAGGATCGAGGCGTTGTGCGATGAGGAGCGGTACCTGGCCCTTCACGCGGACTTGCTAGAGGAGGAGGCTAGACAAGGTATGTTATCAAAATTGCATTCACATAAAAAAATTCAAAAAAAAAAAAAAAATAGTCCATCTATTTTCTAATTCTTATTAACATTTTCTATAAAGCTTCGTTTGTGATGTTTGTGGGAATTTAAGGGTTTTTTATTAGTTATGTTAAATGTAATCAAAAATCTGTAAGACAGTTATAGACTAAAGGGCAGGGGCAATTAAATATGTAGAAATAAAACAATGTTGACAAAGAAACAGACGTAAGAAGTATCGTACTGCAGTATTGTATCTTGTCATCTTGCATTTTTCAAGTGAGTCGTGTAATGACCCATGTACCCTCTAATAAGTACATGTTGGTATTTAGGATAGATTTAGACCTACAGGATACACATGGGTGTTACAAATCTAAGAAGGCATCCCATGGCCAAGTTTACTGTGGCCCTTAACAAATTTCTGCAAAACACTTTTTTTTTTTTTTTTTTTGAAATGTTGCATTATACTGATGATTTAAAACAGTGCTTGATAGAGGGTTGAGAGGCTTCAGTTTTTTTCCTCTATGAAGGTATTCTTGAGTAATTTCATAATCTTATTTATTTTTCAGAGGAGGAGTACAAACGTCTGAGCGAAGCCTTGGCGGATGAAGGAACCTACAATTCAGTGGCCTTCAAATATAGCGCTGACTACTATGACCCGTCCCAGCCCACAGAAGAGGAGGATGCCAACAGGGCAGCTGGTGTGTATCTAAACCCCTTCATATATTGTCAGGACTGTTGTAGTTGTTTTCTGTTAGTAATTACTAGGGATCTGTGCACTTAACAGCCTGACCTGTGGCTCTAGCATGGCAGTATGTACCCAAGCACAGCACGTTCAATATAGTCTATTGATTCACTGTTATATCAAACTGTGTGCAAATGCATGGTTTAACAGGTCTTATTGTGAATTTTATTTGGTAGGTCAGTCTGCAGAAAATGGACCTTATTTATATTTATAAAACGCGTACTAATTCATACTAATTATGATGATGGATCTCACTTGCATGTACAAAGATAAACAATTAAAAGTGCTTTTTGGCATCTTGCTGAATTAATTACAGAAAAAGCCAGAAGGTTAATTACAGCCTAATTTATTTTCTGTTCCCTGTCAAATTAAAACACCTTAGCACAGCTTAGTTAACCCATTTTACAACAAACTAATATTAACATCATCACTTCAAGACATTTTCAGACCCAAAATAAATCAAATAAAACTATTTAACTTAATATGCTTTATTTCACAGATATATTAAGTTAAAGCTGTGCATCTTTAAACCCATGCAATGATGACCATATAAGGTTCAATGCAATGGCAGCGTCTGAAAGGTTGAGACTAGGAACGCTTGTCCAGAATAGAAAATTTAGCATATAATGGCTAAATGGCTTGATTAAGAGTTTCTAATAATTTCTTAAAAGCAATAGTGTCAACATGTAAAGTTCAAATAAATATGTCGTTGACCTACAGGAATTGAACATTGCACCATTTTTAATTTACACTGTTCACGTTGTCTATAAAATGTGTTGATTTTCACAGAAGAAGCAGAGCCAGAGGAGAGTGAAGAGCCCTTTGTTGCACCCCCAGGACTGGACATCCCTCCTGATGTAGAACTGGTGAGCATGTATTGCTAAGCTCATTCGACTCCCATTTACTGCAGCTTCCTGGAAATTGCGTTAGTCTCCTGAATGTCTGTTTTCTTCAACAAGATGAATGGGAACAACTACTGATGCCATTACATACTGAGCTCAATTTCCTCAAATGTATTTTGTAACTGGTTTAAGTCCAGACTCTGGGGCTAGAGCTGATGGGGTCCACTATACTATCACATAACCTTGTGAGAACCAGCTGAAGATGTAATGATTTAGTTAAGGCCTCTTATTGTATTTGTGTTATTATTGGAGTTTTCTTCTAGTTTTATTGGCAGAACAAGATGGATTACTAAATATCAGTTGAGTGATACTTCACGGAATAGGAAAATCTACAAAAAAAGAAAACTAGAGACTTACATATTAATATTAAAGGTCCTACATTACACAAAATTGACTCATATGAACTTTTAGCCACATTTATATTGTGACACTACTTTGCTAAAATCTCTTCCATTGACATATGACATATTTTAGCGATGGTGTACAGCAATTCTCTTTTGAATATATTTGGGTTTTTTCCAATGAGCTGTTGGGTTAGGATAGTTCTTAGTTAGCAGAAAATCAGATGCTTAAAAATAAGGGTCTCTGGTTAGGGCTATCATGTGAATTCATTCCACTTTACAGTAAATAACCACGGCAATGTGGGTTACAGCTGTTCAGAGTGTGCTATTTCTACTAGAGGACAATGCAACAGCATCTGTTCAATTGTGTATTTTACATAATGAAGTAACTGCGCCATACAATATCATTCACAAGTCCTTGGAGTCTTGAAACACGATTATGCCTTTTAAGCCATGAGCACTTTTTCTGGGTATTTCTGGAAAGGTATCATTTATTTTGACTATAAGCTTGATGAGATATGAGCCTTTTCAGAGATATTACTGCCCTTGTCCCTGCTCTTCAGATAATGACAATGATTAATAACTGAATGCGTGTAAGACGAACAATAATGAATGGATAATAAGCCATTTATAATATCACCGTTTTGAAAAGGTGTATTTTTTGATGCATGGGGACCAATATAATGTGTGTCTTATGGAACAAGGAACAGTATGGCAGCATAGTACATGTACTATGCACATATACAATGTACGACATGTACTAAAATCTGTTAAGCAAGGAAGTTGTAGGGTATTTTTTTTATTTATTTGTTATGGTAAGTGGTAACACTAAAAGCTACCTTTATTTACCCAAATTTTTTGATTGGAGAATATTAGTAAAATCAGCTTCAGCCATTTTTCTCTGTACTAACCTCTTTGATAAAATGGGTTTATTTTATTTGTTTTTTTTCTTAAATAACACATATGAAAAAATCTAAAATGTGAACTTTGTTTCTTTTTCCACAGTATGGAATTAAACATCTATATGTTGTATTTGTTCAGTAAAAGTGTTTTTATTGTGAGCAGGCTTGATCTGACCTGTAATTTGGCCGGGTGGCATTATGTAGTTGCTTGTCTTCATGAAGACACAACTTTAATGCCATGCTATATAACATCCTGGGCGAAGCCATGACACCTCCATGTAAACAAGCAGGTGGCGGACCCTCCATCAGAAAAGCTGTATCGTTTAACTGATCCCCAAAATTCTAGTTAAAGAGTGACATTTTCCACCAGCTTAGCCTTTGTTCTTTTTAACTTATTCATGTTTTTTTTCCCCACAAGCCTGCAACCATCAAGACCCATGCCATCATCGAGAGGACGGCGAACTTTGTGTGCCAGCAGGGAGCACAGTTTGAGATCGTGCTAAAAGCCAAGCAGGCCAATAACTCCCAGTTTGACTTCCTCCGTTTTGACCATTATCTCAACCCCTATTACAAGCACATCCTGCGGGCCATGAAGGAAGGTCGCTACAACCTTCCCTCTGCCAACAAGCCTGAACAAGAGGGTAAGTACTAAAAAAAAGTTTCTTGGTATAAGCTAAGCGGCTAATTTCACTAGAACATAGATAGCATAAATATATTTAAAATTACACAAAAAGTGACTAGTTTTTTTTTCTAGTTTCTTAATTTTGGTGAAGTTTATCATTTTACTTCATGGTTGAACATGGGCAACAGATGACATATGCAGAAGTCATTCTATAAGTACAACTATAATGTTAACAAGAGCCAAAATTGAGCTTGATTGCATGTAAATTATTCCTGCATTTTTGATGGAATTTTCAGTGTTTATGAAATGGGTAGATGGATTTCATTTTAGAACTCATAGCTACTTCCTGTATTTTTGCACTTTTCTCATCAACTTTTTTTACAAACTGCCATTTCACTGATGTAAAACAATGATAAATATCTGCTACAGGAACTATTCCACCAAGTAAAAATTAGAAAAACATTAAAACAAGCCATATGCACTTTAAAGTAAAATGTCTTGCTAATGTTTGGAATGGTGTTTGCGCAGATTCCGAGTCAGACGACTCTGATGATGATGGTGATGGTGGATATCTACATCCCAGCCTGTTTGCCCCCAAGAGAGAGCCTTCTCGTCTGGAGGAGCTCATGAAGGTAAAGCGTTTCCATAGCTTCATTCCTAAGGTCAGGCGGTAAATGGTTATGGCTTCTTTTATTATGGTTCATTTAAAAGTAATTGCATTTGGAGTGAAGTAAGAAAAGTACTTTAGTGGGATGGATGGGCAGCTGTTGGTAAAAGAGATTCCCTTACTGCTGAGCCATACATCTGTAAGGTAAATATAATTACCATCAAGTAATTGCTCATATATTGTATTACTGTTTTGTGGAGGTTAATCAGACCAGCTTTACTTTAGCTGTGCTATTGTTCGTAGAGCAAGAAGATTATATTAAGCCATATGCTGGATTGCACAAAGAACTTCAAATGGGATTAAGATACGTTTTAAAAAATAAATGAAGACTAATACGTTATGTCAATTAAACTTAAACACAGTTTGGTAATGCAGTTTTGTGGGCCATAGTTATTGCGATTATTCCAACTTAAATCTAACAAACTAAATATATATTGTGTATTGTCTTTTGCTTTGTAGCCTTTGCAAGTGATGGACCCAGACCACCCACTTGCTGCCCTTGTACGAAAGGCAAGACAGGAAAGAAATGGGACTGCAGCAGAAGAACCTAAACCTGAGGAAGTGGTAGAGACAGCGCCACCTGCCGCACCAACACAGTATAGTGCAGACCGTGGGTATCTTATTATCTTAAATGTTAAACTTATATTATATTATCACAATATACCAACTTTTTTTTTCCTCAGATATACTTCAAAACACAATGAAAATAATGTATTCCAATTATGCATGCTAGATTCTCCTCCCACTCATGTTAGTCATAATATAATGCAATCTATTTATCACAGAAAGAGCTCATTTCAGTTAGTAACCCTTGGGTTAACTTGTCTATTACAGTAATTTATTCATCTGTTGTGAGTGTTGTCTTTTGCCCTCATTGTTACTCCATAGCAGAAAACTGAACTACCAAACACATTCTGAATACATGCAATTGCAAACCATCCTACTCAAACCTAACTGACATTTTTATCAGTCAGTATAACCCACAAGCTCTATCATTATTATTTACACTTCCACACATTGCCTATTATTTTGATAACGGTATGGTAATGTATATTTAAAAAAATATCAACATTTGACCATCTAATTGGCTATCCTGGGTCATTTTGTCTGTAGACATGCACTTACTGTCTTTATCTTTACTGTGGCATGTGTCAGCTTTGTAAGTGAGCAGAGAAAATTACATACGTCATTAATGTCACCCAGGGAAGTGACTAATGTTTTAATATCTCAGTGCCTCCTCTGTGATACAGGCTATTCATTAGACCACCATCTTTCTTTTTTTTTTTTTTTTTATCTATGACGGCAATGATTGAAATGAACGAGGAAATGCTAAAGGTCATGTTATGTTCGTTTATATCATTGCCCTTCAGTCATAATTGCTGAGGCAAAAGTTAACATAAGATTTGTGCTTGAAGTTTAAATTGGAGAGCAAAGATCAGTGCCATTACTCACTGATTCTTGGATGTTTAAAGGTGTTGTACCTGATTTTTACAGTCTTAAAGGGAAAAAAGGACCTAATTCATTTTAAATGGTTTGCAGTGGTCCAAAGTTATTCATTGCCTACTTCATGTGTTCAGAGCAGTTGATTTATTTTGACCTCAAGAGCTCCTTATACGATATATCTGTACTGGGGCAACAAAACAAATTTTGCCCAAATACATGGGAAAAAAACTGGTAGTTTAAAATATGCATAGATCTATATAAATGTCCTTTTCACTCTTGTAGCTGTGTACTATGGCTACTACATGCTTCCGGATGGCACATTCTGTTTAGCCCCACCTCCACCTGGTATAGATGCCACCGCGTACTACAGCAGCGTGCCAGCTGCTGCTGTGGCCCCTCCTACCACCTCTACACCAGCTCTGCCTCATATGAACACACCGACCCCTTCCCAGACCTTGGCACCCCCAGGAGTGAGCCCAGTCCAGATCTCAGCCACTGTTCCTCCACCAGCAGCTCTATCAGAACCTAGGTAAGGAAACAAAAGATCAAATGTTGTACAATTTAAGGCAACACAATATTTTGCAAAATTATCATTAATTATTTGCAACATCAGAGATTTACTATATCAAAAGTGAAAATATGTTGTTCAATATGTAACTGGAAGACCTGCTGCCTGCTTATCACCATGTAGATCCTATTAAATATGTCGGTCCCACATTATGGCATTAAACCACCTAACCAAGTTAGAGGTTAGATATGTGCAGAGGCAAGGTATTTTGAATAGAAAACGTGTAAAACATTGCTGGCAAACCAATAACCTTTCCATGAAGACAAACAGGTGGTGGAGCTTCTATCAGAAACATTACATAGTGCACCTTGAAATACAAAATAATCTCTGGGTCATGATTTTAATTTGATCACGTATAGTTAGTACTGGGAAATATAGGAAACAAAGAATCACAATTTTTTCTCAATATTGATCTATCTCAGATTTAGATTTCGAGGCACTTATGTTTTTTTTTTTTTTACCGCTATTGGCAGAAAAGAATGCACGCACACTACGGGCAGAAACATGTACGATGTCCATGAGCTAAATTAGCATTTTCTTTTCACCATTTATGAGAGAAACTTGAAGTTTACTTTCCATAACAGGGATTATAATGAGAAGCACAAGAGAAAGAAAGGAGAAAAGGTGAGGAGCTGTGTCGGGATCAGAGAGAGGGAGGGCAAGCGAGGGTAACTGCACACAAAGAGTCGGGAGGGAAGGAGGCATTGGATTTTTTGTCAGATTGTGCAGATTTAAGTAAAAACTTAAGTAAAATAAGACATGTGAGGAGACATGAAGAGACACACCGTGGCCCTGATTCAGCGCTTTCACCTAATGAGTGGTGACTCCTCTTCAGCACCATACACTCTTACTGCCACAGGATTTGCTGTAGACTTGTCGATTTAAAATGCACATACCTTATCAACGAGATAAACCAAAGTTTATATTGCGATCTTTCGATTTTTGGCACAGCCCTACATAAACTCTTTGCTAGGTTATTTTGACACTTGTAGTATTGAATAAGTATTTTATATTTTTACACCTCTTTTCAACATAATGTCTTCAAACATCCCCAAAATAATATTACAATTATCCCCATATTTCATTTCACATTGTACAGCCCTACTATGATTCAAGAGTAACTGCTATTTTATTGAACATAAATATGTCACCACAAAATGTAACAGCAAACAAATGGACATTTTAGTACTTGCTAAAATCACTGCTAGTATTCACAGACATGTTTTTTTCTTGTTCCCCACCTCTAACATTTCTAGTTCAAAGCTTGAAGTTCCATTGTCCAGTCCAGCAATGCCTGCCATCATGCCCCCTCCCCCGGACACCCAGCCTGTCATAGACAAACTGGCCGAATATGTCGCCAGAAACGGACTGAAGTTTGAATCGAGCGTCCGAGCCAAAAATGATCCGCGGTGAGTGCAATTTGTTTCCCAAATCTAATCCCAGTTTAAGGATCTCTCCCCATAGTCTTTGCCTCCACATACAAGCTCCTCAATCATATTCTGACATGTCCCTTATGAGCTTCCACATCTCATCTTTTACACACTGCTCTTGCTTCTGTTCGCTATAGGTTTGACTTTCTACTGCCTTGGCATCAGTACAACACCTATTACGAGTTCAAGAAGAAATACTTCATGCAGAAAGAAGGGAAGGACCCACCAGAGGTACTTTGAACTTTAGATACAGACTAAAAATGTTCACTGTACATAACATCTGCAACCAAGTCAATTCTAATTGCCTTGTAGCTTTCTTGTGCTGAAAAGTGCATTTTATTAAGAAAGGTCTCATATGTTTGACTCAAATTATAGTATTTCTTTTTGCCAACTTATTTCAACTTGCATTTAACATGGCACTTTTTGGTGAGAATAGAGCTAGCACAACGATGCTTCTTTTAATTGCATGTATGTTGCGTGCTGTGTAGTACTAGTTTGTAGAAATATTGAAACATGATAGAAAAAATGTGATTGCAATATTATAAGCCTAAGTTGGCTCATCATTAAGATGAGTAAAATACAATAAAATGTCATAATTTCTAATACATTATGTTTCCTTTCCTGTTACAAGTCCATACAAATATTATAAATAATGTGCAAGTTTTTACAGTGAATATTTCAAGTATATTTTAACTTGACTAATGTTGACATAGTGGATTATCTAAGATGTGCTTTTTCAAATTTGAAATGATTAAGATCTACAAACAATTACAGACTGTCTGGAAGCTGATTCCACTGTCTGATGGTCTTAAAAGAAAAGGCCGAGGATTTTTTTCTGGATAGTTTTCATCTTGGCCATTTCTGCTATTAAGTAACATTGTACACTTTTTTTCAGATTTTAATTAAAACGGTATCATAGAAAAATGCCATAATGTAATAAAGGGATACTTATGTTATTTGACTCATCTGATAATTTTCTCTGAGCAAAATAGGTTCTAATTCTATTTTTGCTCCAATTCTGTTATACAGCAAACTATTTTCTCTGTCAGATAGAAAAATAAATACAGTAAAAGTTGCACTCTGTTTTCAAATGTAAACAAGGAGTAAACCAGTGTTGAGGTAAACAAAAAAGAATCTATTGCACAGTGGAGCCGCTCCACGAGTTGCACTAAAATGTGTATAAACACTCAGCTTCGTGGGCACAAGCCTTCCATAAACATATGCATACATTTATTTACAATTTGTTGAGCCTGCTTTGTCGCCAGGAGCGAGAAAGAGTATGGAGTGATTGGAAAAGTTCCACAAAGAGCAATTTGTCATCCGACGAATCAAATCCATTAGGTTGTCAGTGTGTGGGGAAGTGTGGCCCATTAGAATCCCGCTCTGGCTGCACCCACCACCAGCAGTAGCAGCAACAGCTTCCATTTTCTGTCACAAAAACCTGCTTTGAGCTGGGTGCTGTGGCTAATGCAACGCAGACATTTCCATCGTCACACAGTCTTATTATTTTAAGTTTCATGTTTAATGAAAAGGATAAATATGACAAATTTAGCTGTAGCCTTTAGTTATTTAGTCAATTAATCAAACAATGGAGTCTTAGTCAACCAAAATTTGTATTAGTCGACTAATTATTTAGTTTAAATTATAAGGATTTATGAGACAACAGCAGAAAGAAGCAGTGAATGAGTGAGTTAGCTAAAAAATTGGTATTTTGATATATGTAAACGGGCAGATTAAACTCATGATTTACAAGTTGAATCTGTCTTTATATGAATTCTAGTGCAGGATTAGTCTTGCGAGTGCAGTTTTGGTCAGACACATAGAGATACATGTTATTTTTTAAAGTTTTTGCCAAGCCCTCTTTTTAGTCGATTAATCGATCTGCAGGAGACGTCTTTAGTCAACGAAGAATTTCTGTAGTTGATTACAACCCTAGATGGCTATGGAGCGAAAAATATTGGCAAAACTATATGGTACCTGGACCTGAAATTGTCCTGTATCAATGGAAACAAAACTAACAAAGTGAACTTCACTTACTATCCTTTGCCTATATATGAAAAAATCAAGTATCATAATACCAGACTACAAACATACCCTCCTTTGGTGATGCTGCTCACATGCACATGGTTCTGCACGGTTTAGCAGGATTATGCATGTTTTCATTTTCTTTACTGTCAGATTACCCTAGATTTAGTTTTTTGAGTCAATTAAACACATTACACACACAATGCTATGTTTGGCATTGGCCTATTTTGGTTGTGAATTGACTGTCATTTTCCTAAACTGTTTACTAAAGGTTTTGTCGGCTATACTGATTGTTTATAGTACATTCATGCTGAAGCCTTTTCAACATTTCCCCAGTGTGAACTTCTAGCCTGCAGAGATAGTGCGTTTCAGAACAGTGAAAATTACTGGCTTTTTCTGGTGTTATGAAAACCTCCGCACAATGGCTGGAGTCAGCATGTCATTCTCTGGCTGTTTTAAGTGTCATAGTCTGTTGGGCTGCTCTAATGACTATTGAAACAGAGGCACAATTACTATGAAGTGACAGAAAGTCGTCAGAGGCGTAATTCTAATACATCCTGAAGGTTTCACACTCCCACACCCAAGCTAGTGTTTATCAGCACTGCAATTGCTTCTATATTGACATGGCTGAGAGTAAAAAAATAAATAAATAAATAAAATAAATAAATAAATAAAAAACAATGAATATAGAGATGGAGATAAAGACAGATAAAGATGAATGTGGAGGGCCACATTTGGCCCGTGGGCCTTGAGTTTGACACATGTGCTTTAAATGGTCCAAACTGCACTTTCTTTGTGGTGGCACTTATGCTTAAGAGTGAATCCAAATTATTTCAATGGAGAATTTGAGAAAAGTTTCGCCTCAAAAATCTGATATATAGTAGGTTGATTTATGTAAAATGTTCAATGCTCATGTGACCAACAAGTCAACATTACACTGATTCTCTGGGAGGCTTTAAAAGGGCTTTGTAGTCTATATAGAATTTATTTGCTGTCAAGATCGGCAGCTCCAAGCACAATAATACGCACATGGCAACTTTCAGAATAAAGTGAGTAGTACCTGTTTATCTCCATGGAAACAAAAATGTGATGCTACCAGTTGAAGTTACAGTTGTAGTCTGTGGAGAGTATCCTTACTGCTCACAGTAAGAATGCATGTTTTTAAGAGATTTTTGAGCTATTATAACACTATTTGAGCTGTCTGTTTAGGTTAGGGGTAGGCAAACTTTTCGACACAAAGGCCACAATGGGTTCTAAAATTTGACAGAGGGGCTGGGCCAGGATATATATATATATATATATATATATATATATATATATAAATAAAATTACATTAGAGATTTGGCCTGTAACATGTAGCAAAGCATGAACATTCAAGGCTAATTGTAAAAAAAAATACTTCAAAATGCATTCATTAAATTAATAATTAATTCATAAAATTTCAGTTAATCACAGGAGGAAAAACATTGAACAAGGTTCACCCTTACTTATTTTAATATAATTTGGTCACGTTCGGCGGGCCGGATTAATAAGCCCAAAGGGCCGTGGGTGGCCCCCGGGCCGTAGGTTTCCCATGTCTGGTGTAGATTAAATAGATATGTTTAATTCCATACTGTGGGACATTTCAGGCAAAGTAATTACATCACCATGGATAAAGTTGAAGCATGCACCTTTATTTTTATGTATTTTTAATTTGACTTATAATTAACACTGAAGTGTAAGTGTACCTGGTTTTATGTACCAAACCTTTCAGTATCACGGTTACATTGATCACAGACTTATGTGATCAGTGTGTATGTGTATATTATGTATATTAAAATGATGGGTGTATTTTCTGTGAACTTTTGAAAGTCAAAACTTCAAAACTTAGATGTGCATAGAACTGACAGTTTCTTTAGCCATGGTTTGCATTCAATCAAATGTGATTGCTTTAGCATTTTTTCCAAGTGACAGGAAATGATTTCCTCTTAATGACGCCTTTCAAAATCTCCCATCAACAATAATCTATCCTAACTGTGTATTTTTTATTATAGCGTGTCATTTTCAGCGACGTCTATGCTGTTCTCCTGGTGTATCCATGTTTGTATACGTTTACAAACAAACAAACAATAACCGCAACTGACTTTAGTCCCTGTGAGACTTTGTATCTCCAATTGTCAAATATTTTTCATGATGTGAACGGTGAATTGATTCAAATCATTTTGTGTTTACTGTTTGTCTGCTTTCCCTTCCCTCTAGAGAAACGCTGAGGATGCCAGTGATAAGCTTCAATCAGACGAGTCACTTCAGGATTCCAAGCTGAACAAAGGTAGAACTGCCTCTTAAGTTCAGACACTGTGTAAATGAGATGCAAAGGCTTTGGGTAAATAGACTTGTTTATGTGTGCATGCATACCATTGAGAAAGTTCATGTTTATGTGAGTCTATTGCTATCTATGGCTGAAATGTTCCTTTGGTTGAGTCAGAGTTGCAGTCTGCATACAGAGATGAAAAGAGTTTACTGTCACAATGCTGGTGGCACTCTTATGGATACACTGAGAAGCAAGTGGAAAGGCATAGTACTGCTCAAGGCGGCCACGGGTCACAGAGCAGACCAGGGTATATGCATGCAAAGATAGAGCAGTGCACAATTCACTACTTGGAAATTTTAAAAGTGCCTGAAATCTTCTTAACAGTTCTTGCTTGTCAGTTTTTTTTTGTTGGATCGCTGCTCATCTATCCCAAAACTTGAAGTGCAACTAAACACTATAATTTACCACTTACTAAGAGCTTTTTCAGCAGTTATTTGAACATTTCAGGATGGGGCATTTTGACTTAAATGTGCACTGTGTAACTTTCCTGGTGGGGGTTTCGCAGTATGGCATTAAACCTATCCATCTGACATATGTAAAATTACAAGGGGTTTTATTCCTACAAAATACCTTGATAAGCATGCATTTTGCTGTGAGTGAGCTTGCCTCCCCACATAACTTACCTGTAACTTGGCCAGACGGCATCACTTGATTTTCCTTCTCCTGAAAATAATGTCCCATAGTATGGCATTAATTTATCTATAGGCAAATCAGTAACTGCTGGTGGAGGATCAGCCTGGAGATGGGCAGATGGCAGAAGTAACATAGCGGACCTTTAAACTTCATATTCAGTACTTTTATGTAAATGTTGAGTAAAACAGAATTTTAAAGAAAAATATCCAAGAGTGTCCTCCTAGTTTGAGTTAAGATGATCCTTTATGAGATGATGGCATTGAGATGCAAATGGAACAGACCTGATAATAAACTGCAGCGCACACTTTTCATTATTGGCATCTGTCTGAAAAAATTTGAAATGATCAAATTTGAGGTTATTTTGAATTGAATAAATATGCAGATTTTGTGATGTTCGAGCAAACTCTCATTTTTTTGATAGGGCCACTTATCTTTTCAGAGTTTTTAAGTGGAATAGACTTGAGAGTTTTGCTTATTTAATTACTGATGAGTGTTTTTTGTATACTTATTCTACAGTTCTATATAAATATGTCATCTGTTTACATTTTGTTTTTGTCTGCCTACTTTCAAACTTTTATCAAAAACTTGCACACATCCACATTTTGACAGCCTCTTATAAATCATAATTTCTTGCCAAATTCATTACTTATTTCTCTCAAAGTTATGAATTCCTGCTTTATTGTAGCATTTGCTTTTAATTTTTACCCTGTTAATAGCTTATTTTTTATACATTTTCAGCCTCGTTTGCACCAATCAGTTTTGCCATCAAAGCCAAGGAAAATGACTTGCTTCCACTGGAGAAGAACAGAGTCCGGCTAGACGATGACTCCGATGAAGAAAAGGTCTAATTGAAATGCACTCACTCAAATGTTGCTGGCACCAATCCAATCCAGCGATTTTACCTCAGGTGGTGCTTTGATGAAGACTTTTGGATTAACTGTTCAAACTGTTGTGAATATGTTGGCAGTTGGAGATGGAAGAAGAGGCCTCAGAAGTTGTAATGGCAGTACCTGAGCTGGTGCCGAGGGAAGTGGTTCCTCTTGCTGTACCAGAAGAAAAAAAGCCCACGTTGAGTTTAGAGGAACTGGAGGCTAAACAAGGTAGTAAATATACAATAATATACCCCCTTCCCCCCCCCCTGTTCTTCTTTATTGAAATAAGACAGTATAATCACATACAAAAATATATAACATTGCCAAATATTAAAAGAGCCAGAGTTTTTAGGAGAGTTCTGTTTTTGCAGCATTGGTTTTCTGCCCAGAGACACGCACACAAAAAACACCCCAAAAATACATATTTAACCATCTCCTGGACAACATTTATTAAGTTCAAAATGTTACTCAGTTCTACTTTAAAAGCATGAAAAACAAAACAAATGATGACTTGATAAGCACATTTCACAACTTCGAGAGACCAAAGTGGAGTTATGCCGCCGCTGCTAGCTGCTACAAGTAGCGTGGTAAAACTTCTACAGCATTACTTCCTGGTTTGTGGCCAATAAAAACACATTATAATTAGATGCAGATGACACACAGCAATCTTATTTTGACAGAGAAGCTGCTTTTACAATATAACTTTGGTGAGCCATACAAACCATGATTATTTGCATTATGATTATATGATTCTCACTGAAGGCATCAAAACTATGAATGACACATATGGAATGTTTCAAACAATAAATAAACTCAATTTAACTCAAAACTTGTTTTAGAGTTTAAAACATTTTAAATAGCCACCCTTTGCTTTAAACCCTGGTTTCCACTTTTGGCATTTCTTGACCCTGTCAAGGCACAGCTGTTAACTGAAAACACTTTCCTTAGACTTCATTAAGAAGCTCACTGAGAGAAGGCCAAGGGTTTGCAGCTCTGTCGGCAAAGCAAAGGGTAGCTACTTTGAGGAACTGAATATAAAATAAATAGGGCTGGGCACATTAATGTGTTTTATTGTACTCAAAAAATGAATAAAAAAGGTAAAAAAATTGCTTAAAACTAAAAATGCTAATCGTGATTAATTATTTTGTCGAATATTAATCAGGTCACGTGTCATGTCAAAGAGCCCCGCTCCAGTCTGTGAGCGTGCCTGTCGTGTCAATCATGTTTAATTTAAAAACTACAGAGATATTAAAATCCCACATATTTAGTAATTATTGAGCTGGTTTGAACTAGGACTAAACAAGGACTAAATAGGAGGACTGACCTTTACCAGACCTGAATCAGGACTAAAGCAAGACTAAGCCAGGACTCTAGCAGCTTTCTGTTAGGCTTATAGTGAACAGAAGGAAGCAGCAGACTACACAGGACAACCACAGGAAAAAACAGGCTTAGCTTCAAAAGGTTAAACAACATTTAAATCCTATATTTAAATGTAGATATTAGAAAATAATACAATAAGCAAATAGTGAGCCTTTTATATTATTTTAACTTTTATTTACAGATGCATAGAAAAATCATATCCAAGTCAAACCAGCACAGCACTGGGTGAATACTACAGTGTATATATAAGCCTCAAAGGTGAAATAAAGATATTTAGGAGCCAAAAAACCTTTATTATATTGTTTTTTGACCTTTGCGCGCAACACGTAATAAATGGCAATTAAAAATATATGATACAGTATTTTGAAAGTAAATGAAGAAAACATTGAAAACAAAGGTGTGTCCAAACATTTGACTGGCAGTGTAAATGTTTTGTTATATTTTGCTTGTGTTCTAAAGTTTTATACCTGAATTTGCAATTGACAGTGAGAGTTTACTGTAGGGCATGTTCATGTTACCCTGAGTTTAATATCCATCCCACATGCACTCCTCCTTTTTCTCTGACACACCTGATGTAGGCATGGGGGCAATTGAATGTTTATCTGTGCATGTGTCAAAGTGCTCACATTCTCTAGGCTTTCACATTCTGAGAGGGGGGGAGGTGTGATAAAACCAGAGAGACGGGGAATAAATAATCAGTTCAGGTTGCGTTGCATTAAACCCTTAGTAAGAAAGCAGCAATCTAGTTCCTGACAGCTATGTATCTGCATATTGGGGGCCTAACAGCAACCCATTCACTTTGTCTGTCAAGCTATCAATCAGCTTTTAAATAATGCTGTGAATATTTTATGCAAAGTGCTGCTTTATAGGACGACATGAATATGTAAAAGTCACACCCTGTTCTAAACTTTTTCTCAGAATCCACTGTTTGTGAGGCACTGAAATTATATAAAACATTCTGCATTATTCTGATAGATTCTGCCAGGTTCTTTGGCATCGACCTGCCAATTTACCTGCCAGCAGTTGAGCCAAATGCCTTGAACATAGTGTGGACTTTTAAAGGGCTGATTTCAGCGTTTCTGCCTATTTTTTGTGAACAGCTATTCAGCCAATACTTAAGTAATATCTTCAGTGCCGAACTCCTTCTCCAGACTGTTGAAGACAAATGTGGTACATCTGTGCATCAGAGGTGCTGACAGATCCGCTTAGGTCCAGCAGCGCAGCCTAATGCTCTTCCTCTCAGCTGACAGACGTCCGGAGGAGGAGGCTGCAAAGGCCTAATAAATAACCCAGTGAATTGGCTTTGCTGTGCGGCAAAGTGGCTGTCAGTCAGAGGGCCTAACTTGATCAGATAGCAGGAGAATCAGTGGCAGCCCAGCGCTAATCTGTATTGATGGCTTAGAAAAGAGCCACACAGTAAATGTACTTTCCTCTGATAAGTACATGAGTGGCTCAGGCGTGAGGCTCTTTAAAGGCTACATATTTACACTAAAGTCAAAGTGTGCATGCTCTTCATTGTAAAAGACGAAAACAGTAATATTTATCCATTCATTATCCAAAAGCTTTCTTGAACCTTTTAATAGAATTAACCCGCTTGTTCTTTTCTTCTGCCCCCATCTTTGTTAGTATATTTTTATATTTTATATTTTAAAAACCATCACCATTGTATATTTCCATTTAAAACCTGGCTCCAAATAACATTGGTATTTGATTCATTTGTATTTTACTCAAATTAAAATCCATGTCTTGCAAAATGATAACTGTTATTCTAATAGACTTTTGAGCATTTCGATTCTAAGTTGGAGCCATAGATTGGAATTGTGTGAATTGCTTTTTTTATTTAGATGATTGTTCCCATTTTTCTAACCTAACAGCAAATAATTTGGCATAACAAATTAGTGGCTGCATCCTTGTTTTATAGCCAACGATCTATTTAAAAAACTAACAAAAAAACATGTTAATACATTGCTTTTGGTGAAATATAGCATTTTCAAAGGTAACATGGTGATCTAAATATGCTGTGTGTTAGCAATCAAGAAGTAATTGCTAACTTGTAGGCATTCAAAATAGGACAAACATGGTGACAGTTGTTTCTCCTCTTACCACATCTCTGTTGTACTGCTCACTTGTGCCCCTGCTTTCAGCCAAGCACAAACTGGAGGACCGCCTGGCCGCAGCAGCCAGGGAGAAGCTGGCTCAGGCGTCCAAGGAGTCCAAGGAGAAGCAGCTCCAGGCGGAGAGGAAGAGGAAGGCAGCACTCTTCCTCCAGACTCTGAGAGGGCCAGGGACCGGAGAGCCCGAGGCCAAAAGAGCCGAGCTAGACACAGCTGCACAATATGAGGTAAATGAAGGGCCCTGGGTTTTACAAGAAGAATTTAAAACCGTAAGAGGAATGAATTAATTTGCTCTTGGGATGTTGTTAACATGACTTGTGCTTATAGTTGGCAGTCACAAGTCAAAAATGCAAAAACTACGGAGCTGCAAGTTTACACGTCTAAAAGGGAGTGGGAAAAAGTAATTTATTTAATCCTACCTTTTCTTAATTACAACTTAAACTTTTCAATTTTCTGTTACTTGTTACTTGTCGATAACTCATGTCTTCAATAAACATAAGAACCTATCCTAATTAGCATTTTTCATTAGGCGTGTCAAAAGTATCAAAAAACAGATACTAATCAATAGTAAAAAGCAAAACTTGATATTCATTTGAGCAGGTATCAATATTAACAGAGCAGAAATGAATCTTAGAATGATCTTGAGCTATGTCAGAACAAGTATAAGACAAGTATACTAAGGGACTACACAGAAAAGAAAAATCACATTCTATTGTCTAAAGAAAGATTTTTTTATTTTTTTTTTCATCATTGTGGTATCTGTATCAGTATTGAGTTTCAAGTCTATTCCTTATTATCGACATAGAAATTTTAGAATCATGGTTTCGTAGTTCATCAGTGTCGTTTCTTAATATATTTCTTCTTAAATTTAATCATGCTTGAACATTGTTTCAAATCTAGGCTCCTGCCATTTCATAATTGAACAGAAATTGAGATGCAGAGGCTTTGAGTTTTAGGATAGAAAGAACATAATAAAACATCATTCTATATCCAGTGAACAAATTCTGTCAAAAAAGCTAAAGAATGGTGAAAAAATACAGCTAAATGTTAGCAACAAAACACATGGGAAATACAGCATATACTTTACACTTATGTGATTTGGATTTATCATATTGTTATAATACTGAAAATTTTGCAGATATTTAGCACCAATGTTTATTTTCTGTTTTTGTTCAGGTGGATGAACAGATGAATGAATTAAAATATGAATTTACATCCCACAGTACATTTTGTTATTATTTTGACAAAAGAGAAACTTCACTATAACTTATTATAAATTTGGTCCTTGGTAATGGATTTTTAAAAGCTTAATATCAGTCCTTCCCTAGTGTATAGTAAATCAATTATGTATGAAACATCTTTGTGATTCTGATAGTCGCAGAGCTGATATCTTTAGTAGCAGAGAGTGTTTAGCAAAAAGATACCCCTGTCTTTAACAAAGCTGGTTCATTCACAGTGTTTTGTCCTCACTCACGGGGACAGCTTCTTTCTAGTGTAAATAAGGTGCATCAGGCTTATTTGAAGTGTAGATGGCCTGTCCGTTTGATGGATGCTTAATGTCAGGCTCTCACAGATATGCAGTACCAGGCCTCTATCCTGCTGGGACAGGTGGCTGCTGTCACTGTGAAAGCCACTTTAGTCATTCAGATGCCACAGTGACTTTTGCTCTGTCCTGACCATCTGAACTCTCCTATCAAAGTTATACCTGCGGAGAAGTGCGGTGTTTTGACTTTAGATTATTGAAAACCACTCTATGATTTTCAATAGAAACTAAAAGTGAAGACTTGTAGGCAGCGCTTAATTTATAAATCAGAAGTTGCTGGAACAAAAAGTGGCTTTGGACCTGTGTCCATACAAGGTCAAAACTACTGGAGTGCACACAATAGGTATTGTATAAACACCATAGGCTGTATGTACTTAGAAATGTCTGTGATCCATGGCAAAATATAACTTTTGTCCAGTTGCCAGAATTGAATTTTGTGAGTGAAGATGTTACGCCCCTCATCCAAATGGTTTCTTTAGTTCTGCTCAGATTGCTGGTGAACACTGCCTTACATCTATTTGAAGGGAAGAACTTACTACACGAACACACCTATTTGTTTACAGTTTCTGTTTGTTAGCTAGGTCTATAGATTGTTTAGGCCCCTAACGGATCCTGTCACACCTATTGGCCTTTTTAGATTGTACAGAAACTACGGAGAGGACCAGTGACTCCAGGTAGAAGTCTTCAGGAAGCCTACACACAGACCAATACCTGCTGTTTGATTGACCCCATCCACTGTAGCACAGAGTTATTTGAACATTGCAACACAGGATTCAAGTGGTGCCTACAAGCACAGAGGGAAAAGTGAAAGAAAAATACATACAAAAAGCCCTCTCTGCTTGTGGATATCCAAAACGGGTCTTCAGTAGATCTAAGAGACAGAGAAACAGATCCTCGGATAAAAGGTGTAACTATTCCCTACATAGCTGGTGTGTTTGAAAAGCATCAGAGAATTTTCAGACACCATGAAATCCTGGTCTATTTCAAACCTACAAACACTTGGGGTTTTGTTCTTTAAGACAGAAACTGGTTCACCCAAGCCACAAACAAAGCAATGTGGTCTACTCCATTCAGTCTAGTGAAGACAGCAGTGAGTGTTATATTGGAGAAACAAAACAGCCACTCCATAAGACTGCTGCCATGAGAGCAGCTCAGGACACCAATCCTCTGTGCACCTCCATTTCAAAGCCACTAAACACTCCTTAGAGATGGTGAGGTACAGATCTTAGCCAAAGAAAATAAATGATTTGAGGAATTACAGAGGCAGTTTGTGTTAGGAAAGATATTCCATCTTTGAACAGAAACAGGGGACTTATCTCATATTTATAACTTTATGCCCAGACCTAAATCAAAGCAAGGAAAACTGTAGTGATAGCCAGTATGCTAATAGATGTGAGAGCACCCATTGGGGGCCTGAACAATTATGGAAATTATCCCCGGGCACAGTTCACACTTGTGTCTTCACTATAAAACATTTGCCCAGTTGATAGAATTTAATTTTTCTTTTGCCATTCAGAAATGCAAAAATACAATGCAATTCACCATCTTACTCAACTCTAAACCATATAAAGGGCCATTTTATTTGTCAGAGGATGTTTTCATACATACGGGATGTCCATTCATTCTGAATCAAGTTGCTCCCTGCACCACACCCCTACCCTTCCCTCGCCTGCACCCTGCATCAGCTCAGTCCGACTCCACTACAGTTTAGGAACAGATCTGGATTGGTGCAAAAGTTGCTCATTCACACAAGGCTGTTTACAACACTACAATGCTTACACTAACAGATGCCCTCCCACACACGTGCTCCCCAACCTTACATCAGAGCAGCCCTCCTCTAGTTCTCTCGTTGTAGCTCAATCTGACTCTGATCGATAGTAGTTGGAAGAAAAAGTTGTACAAACGCTGTTCATTCACATGAGGCCATTAGCCTAAAGCGTGTGACTTTACCTGTATTTAGTCTGCAATGTAGGATTTCCTCACATCCTCCTCTGCTCTCTCTGTGGTGCATTTAATGTCGAGAACAAATTAATCCCATTTAGCCGCTTTGACTTAGATTTGCAACTCCCATTCTGCATGGGAGGATTGGGAGTGGGCTGAACTACTCTCACAGAAGGGGGACAGTGGCGTAGACGAGATCAAACTGTAGGATAGCTCTGTGCTATGAGAGCGTTGCGGAGGGGATGAGATGTAGCCTGCGGCTTACAAAAATGTTAGCTTGATTCTTCTAAAACACAAATGCCTGTGTTTATATTATTCAAGACTTTAAACAAAGGTTTAACTCCAGTTTAGTTTCCGGATTAAAGAAAACTGTTGGCGGAACGCACTCTGACCATTGCTGGAACCTGTTCCTGCTCAAATTAAGCCCTGTTTGTAGGGCATTGTAGGGTTTGTAGCAATATGGTGATTAAAAATCAAACTGTGATTTTTGTTGTGGAATAAATTGAAGTAGTCACAGTTGTAACAAGAGGCATAGGGCTGGGGTTTTAACCCAGAAGTGCATTTACCATCAGTAGATATTGTGATAGTATTGTCCTGTCCTGTCCAGTCCAGTCTGACTTTGCTTTAGTTGTAGGGAGTATAGGATAAGATGACAAGGGCTGAGTTGGCAATGCAATTATGGTAAAATCACCATATCATGATTTACTTTAGACTTTGTGTATGTGTGTGTGTGTGTGTGTATGTGTGTGGGTGGGTGTGGGGTGTGTGTGTGTGTGTGTGTGTATATATGTATGTATATATATATATATATATATATATATATATATCAAATCAAATCAAATCTCACTCCCTATCCACTTATTATATAAACAGTGGTTTGTAGGGAACATTGGTTGGTTTACTCATAAATGTCACATGCAATATCGTAGTAAGCTGCATCATAAAACCTACTATTAGAATGTTTAAACACATTGGCACAGCAATTTTTGGAAAAGCTGAAGTTTCACAGCCTGTGCACTGGTTGTACCTTGGGTCTTTGGAGATTAGAAGACAGGTGAATGCTGATGCCATGCCTTTGTCGAGTTTGCTAAACGAGCTGACTTGATCTTTTATGTAGCTTTCCCTTGTTTCTTGTCATGCTCACCATGTTTCTGTGGCAGCACTGGAGCACCTAGAGCAAGCTTTCAGGAGGGAACAGGCCGCTCAGCAGCCAAAAAGCTCTGATTTTGTTTTGATTGTCATTGTAATTGGCATATACTCTAGATTCAGAAAGGTCTTGCCTTGATTGCAAGCAAGGGTGGAAGTAACTAATTACTAATACTCAAGGAAATTGTACTTTTTTGAGATATTTAATGTGCTATTATGTACTTGTAATTGAATATAATTTTATATATGTAGTTGTAATTAACCACATTTAAATTCAAGTTACAGTGAACAGCACTCCCAATTGCTACAACACTGCTACATTGTCTGCGCTCCTAAAAAATGCATATTGCAGATTAACTATTTGTTTAATTGAGTTTTGTATAAAAGATTTACAATGTCACTAACATTGCTTAAAACGTAACTAGTATTATTTTTCATGCATACTGATATTTTGACTTAAGTACAAACTTGGCAGTAGTTGTTGTACTTGTAGCCCTGTAAGTGCACTTTCAGTACTCTTTCCACCACTGATTGAAAGTAGCATAACCTTTGACAATGATTATCCCATCTCACACAGTAATATCTTTTGTCTAATCGCACATTATTACAGTCTCACTACTACTACTACTACTACCTGATTAAATCAAATGTATTATTTGTATTGGTGACAAGGGTATCTACATCTTGATTTCTTCTTGCACACGAATCACTTTATCCCTCTTGATAGATTTTTATATTTTTCCCCTCACGTACAATGCTTCCACAGCAGTTCATGATAAAAAATGTTAACCAATATATACACTTTATATTACATGAATACATTTAAATACACCATAAGCTGCTTTTTATCTTGTGCTTCAGCTGGGACTGTGGGTCTGTACTTTTCTTCCCATCCAAACTTTGGTATCTGAGCTGAGCAGGTGTAGGAGCGTAGACATTCTTTCCATCTGGAGTCTGGATAAGCTTTTCATAAGTCTACTCCTAAATTTCACCTGAAATGTTTGCATCATTTTATTATCCCTATTTCAAAACGGGCACCAAATAAATGCACAGACAGAAGGTAGTAATAAATAATCATTTTGTTTGTTTTTCATGTTCGTGTTTTGCTAATACACTGGTTTCTCGTTCCACATTGGGAAATGGTTTCGAATGCCACGTACATGAGTATTCATATTGGGATCACTATCATTGTTTTATTAAGTAATAGCTTTCTCTCCAACAAAGAAGCTTGCAGGTTCAATATCTACTTTGCCAACCCACTTTAGTGAAGTTAGGAATTTATTAGCAGGCCTTTTTCTTTTTAAGCATCACAGTATAGGGCAAGTAACAGAGGATGAGCAATATGACCCAAAAAAAATCATATTGATCAGTCACGATTTGAACTGTATTATGCTCCTTGAAAATGAGACGTTAAATCTCAAGAGGCCATCTTGTATAATTTTGTTTATTAAAACAAACACAAATTCTGTTCAGTATGAATTTTCTGAAAATGCCATTTAACAAGATAGTAATTTTTTTTATCTGAAGTCTGACCTCTGTTTTAAACCACCTGCTTTTACTGACCTGTTTAAATAGCAAGTCCTAATGGTTGATGTTTTGACAAGATTCATTTTTTACTCCCTTTCATGAATCATGATTTATTCCCTTTTGTATTGTTTTAGTAGTTCAAGATGCATTAGTTTGACAAAATGGCAAGCATTACAAAAACTTCAAATCCATGTTTATTCTTTGACCTTTACACAATCCGTTTATGTTAATTTACATTCCTCCTTTTTTCCTTACATTTCATGCAAATCACTAGAGTGGGTGGATTTAATCTAAGCATATAACATTTAAATTTATGTAGCTGAGCCAACTAGACAACTTCATTTATTTAGCTCCCCGCCCCTGTTCCCTTGAATCTTTTACATAGGAATTCCATTTTATGCATTGACACTATTAATCTTCATGCTTACATATAAATGATACAATTTCTTAAATGGTCAGATGCGTCTTTGCTTGTCAGAGGGGTGGGGCTTGACATGATTTGAGATGTAACCTTTAGTAATAAAATGTGACCCTAGATAATTTAGTGTCACGTTTAATCCACTGATGGACTCAGAGCATCTCTACAGAGTGAATCTAGCAGCTCTTCAGTCTAATGTGAGCGGACAGGGCCACACTGGGACAATTACATCCACTTTACAGCTGTCAGACCAGTCTCTATGTATGTTGTAATCCTACCTAAAGATGTAGGTGTGTTCAAGAGAAGTAGTTTTGTTCACAATCTGGTAAAGTTAGCATTAAGATTTTTTCCTTGAGCTTGAAGGAGAACAAATATTATGCATTATTTGTACTGTCATTTATATTGCCCTTTAAATTTGCCATTGAGCACCTTTGCTTTGGCAATTATGACATGCTATCAGCAGATGTAATGAATGCGAGTTGATGGCAGAAATGCTTAAAATGAGTTTGGCAATTATTTATGGGCAGCACGGGAGACCTCTAAACTTTAACTGAGATGTGACAATTTAAGGAAATTCAAAATGGTGGTTTGTTTTTTTTTATTCTCAGAGGGAGTGAACTTGCTAAACAAGCGCATTATATTAACATAATTACAACTCCACGTATGTTTTGGATGAGGGAACAATGTTATAGCATGGTTAAAAGCTAAAAAGTTGATTTTGCACAATACCCTTTAAAGGAAAACATTTTTTGTTCCATTTGACTCTTGTAATCAACAGATTTTAAGATTTTGTTAGGAATTGTCTTTTCTTTTACTTCAGGCCCAGACTAGTATTTTCAATTCACATTATGTAAATCTGAACCTGACAAATGATGTGTGCAGTAGGAAAGAAGTTTTACAAAAACTCTCATTCTTTCCCTCGCCATGGCGCGCTGGCGACCACTGAAATATCTGTCCCACTAGTATGCAAATCAGATTGTTTTGCAACATGTTGCAACTCTCATAAACTGCTATACTACATCTTTGAAATGGAGTTTCACTCTTGCAAACAAAACTATAAACACAGGACATGGAAGACAATACAATGCCTATGTATTTCATGTGAAAGCATTGAATTTTGTTTGCATATTTTGGTCATGTCAAGTCCTTCTTTAGGGAATACATCTATTCCCCAAATACAGGTTTAATCTTTTTACCTCAAAAGCCTTGTTGGCCACCTGTGCCTCATTAGGTGGATAGATGCCCACATTTATTGTCTGGCTGTACAGAGCAGGGTCTTATGGGAAATCTCTCCTTGTGCCCTATGTCAAAGAGCAAAGCTTCACTGTTAGCTCAATCAATGGCTGTCTGCATCTCCACATCCATTCATAAAACCTGAGCTGATCCACTGCTTTGTGTGTCTCCAGATGCAGGAAGCTCTGTCCACTCTGTCAGACATGTCATCAGTGGCACCGGTCTACGTTCTTGATCAGAGGATCCCCACAGAGACCCACGTGGCCTATCGCAGCAGGGATGAGCCATCTTCCTCCTCACACTCCAGAGGGTCAGACAGAGAGCGTGACAAAGGCAGGGACAAAGACAAGAAGAAAAAGAAGCACAAAAGACGATCTCGGTCTAGGTCCAAGTCTAGATCCAGATCTCGGTCCAAGTCCAAACACTCTCTCCCCAGTGCCTACAGAAGAGGTCACAGGTCCAGGTAAGAACTAAGGAACTAGGAACTATTAATAGAACTCAGATTACTTTCATTCATTCTGTTTTGATTCAGCCAATTTCAACTTTTCACACATTGATATGCCTCAGTATAGGTCTTTCTATATTTAGTTGTATTGACTATGGCATACCTTTATGCCTTTTAACTTTTTGATGGTATACTTTTGCATTTATTCAATTAGAGGTGTTTATATTGCTCAGAAATCCCTTGAAAAGCGTTTACTCTGAGCCTCTCCACAGGTCAATGATAATTCAAATGCCATACCGTGGAACATTCCAGGCAAAGCAATAACATCTCCATGGAGACGAGCAGGTGGCAGACTTTCTATTCGAAAAGTTACACAATGCATCTTTAAATAATTCTGTTGATTTTGACATATTTGTTATTCCAGCTCCTATAGGTTGTGCTTAAATCAATTGTTCAATTAATGTCATTTGGACTGCACTTCACCCAAGGGTTGAGAGATAGCCTGTTAACAATAGAAAAACAAATGTTCCCATCAAAAACCCATTATCCTTACTTATTTAACTAAAACATTTTAAAACAGATCTCACATAGTAGCCTCACTCTTCTTTGCCTCGCTCTTTGATGCGCTTTACATATAAAAAACACAAGTCTTTTTTTATGTAAATTGTTCAGTTATGAGCTACCCTTATAACAACAGCACTTGCACATTTGTTGTTATTAGAAAAGATTTATTTATCTCTTAGATTAAATTACCAGAAAGGTCAGTGCTAAATGGATTCCAAAACTGCATAACGTGTCTGATATTTACTAAATTAAAGCAGAGCAAATGAATATGTAGCTCTTTTTCTCTTCCTAATAACATGGAATGCATAGTTAAAGGCCTTGTGCCTATTTTTTTTTTTTTCATGCATTTGATCAAAATTTTTCTTGCCCCAGTACAGATATATTGTATAAACAGTTCAAGAGGGCAATATATGTCCATTTTATACTGTCTGCATCTAAGTATGATTGTGTTTTATTGTTCAATAATCATTCAATAAAGCATTAACATGATAGTTGTTGTTAGCTTTAACTTGACTGAAAACACCACTCTGATCTAGAAAGTTGTAATGAATAAACTCATTGTGTTTGATAATTAGGTTGCTTGGAATGCATAAGGTAAGTGAGGAATAACTTTGGATCACTGTTTAAAATAAACTAGTTCCGTTATTCACATTTTTTACGACATTAAAAATATGGTACAATGCCTTTAATGTCACCCGTTGCATGTCCTGTGCTAAAGTTTGGACAATGGGCATTACAGGAACACAGATCAAATACAAAACAAAATAAATATTTGTAGAATCGCTTGCATCACACTTCTCATTCCCTCACTTTTCTCATTAACTATGAATATGATACTTTCTAGCCACCACTTCCACTCGCCGTTGATTGGCTCCATTGTTTCTGGGAATATTTATGTCCTTAACAAAAGGGCAAGACGGAGAGAGAGGGCAGGAGAATTTGAGAGAAGTGGAGCGTCAAATTATTCTCTAATTTTTTTTTCATCTGAGACCTGTGTGCCCGTGTCCCAGCAGCAGCAGGATATAAATCACAGGGTTATTAATCATTATGTTCTCGGCCTGTCACATTACCTGTCTTAATGCCTTTAACAATGGCAGCTCCTAGTGCTCTGTCAAGGAGCCTGGCTCTTAAGTTCTTCCTATTGGGAGGTTAAACAGTGATTTAGTGAAATATTGTGTTGTGGATAGTGTACTAGCTTTGTCAGAGGTTTCACTTGACAGCAATGGGTAGTTGAAGCATGTTTTTTAATAGAGTTGTCAAAAATATCAATCAGTAGGGTTGTTCTAATACTAATACTGGTATCGACAAAAGCTCAGATACCGCTCATTTTCTTTAGAGATTGCCTTTTACTAGAGTTATTCTTTGCTCTGGTACGGTAACAAAATTGAGCAGCCTTAGTTTACTTCTTCACACTATGCGGTGTTGGATTGGATCCCAAATAAAGGTATCTGAACAACATTACTAATCAATACTACAACTAGTATTGAAACTAGATACTCATTTGAATGGGTATCGACACTAAAAAAGTCACATTCACACAGGACAGAAATGATCCTTTTCTGAACAGCTTTAGAATGATCTAGAGCTGTATCAGAACAAGTATAAGACCAACTAGACTAGTATACGCCCATGTACCACTACGGAACCTACCTCGAAGACTGAAGGATTACACAGATGTAAGACCACATGGCAGTATTTTTAATGTTGAAAATCACATTCTTTTGTTTAAAGAAAGAGCATTTTTAATATTTTTGTCTGGAATGTTCCACAGTATGACATAAAACATATCTAATTTGCATTTATTCAATTACACATGCTTTTATTGCTGAAAAGGCTTTGAAATAACTTTGCCTGGTGGCGTTACCTGTGTTTGTCTCCATGGAGGTTTGTTTAAAAGGTTTGCGAAATCTCTCCATGTAGACAAGCAGGTAGAGAACCCTTCACCAGGTGCATAGGACGTTTAATACTATGCTTAATAAAATATTTAGTTCATCACTTTAGCCCTCATATATTTGGACAGGATGTATAACTTTTTACTGGTAAATTTTTGATCAATCTCTCACTCTGGTCTTTATTCTATGCTATACAGTTTGAATGGTTTTGACTACATATTTTATGCTTTATTGTCATCACCTCTCTGCTGTACTTTTTACCCTTGATCTTTAATGAGTTTGCTCCTCTCACTCTCTTCACGCTGTGTTTTCATCTGCGCCTGCCTCCCTCTGTGTCCCGCTGTTTGTCCAGATCACGCTCGTACTCCCCGGGGAGGAGGAGCAGGAGGGGGGCGTCATCAGAGAGAAGGTATGAGGAGCGCGAGCGAGAGCGCTATCATCGCAGCAGTAGCTCAGGCGCACCCCGAGGCCACTCTAGGTCCAGGTAAACACCACACACTCCCCCGCTGATAGTTCCACCTCTGGGAATACTGATTAGCACCGTGAGAGATGGTAGGGTGGTACTCTTACATAAACATTTTCTTGTAATAGATAACCTTTTTATCTAGTTAGTGCATTTGCCTCCAAACTACAAAATGCATGGTTTGTGTCAAGATATACTTGTATATCAGTATATTTCTTATCGTGTGAACTGTCTGTATGGATTGTTTTTGTCCTAGCACCAAGGTTTACTTTGAAATAATGCTTCATCAGGAAATAGTACTTTAGTTGTTTAGTGGATTCATCTGTCAGTTAATGGTTTCTTAGTTGACCTCTTTTTTTTTTCTTTTTTCTTCTTTTTTATTAGTCAGTTATTTTAGATTGAGTGGACAACAGCAGCAAGGAGTGAGTTATCTGAACTTTCAGGAATGACTGGAGAACACGCTTGTCAAAAGTATCGAAAATCAGATACTAACCAATACTAAAACTAGTATTGAAAAAAATCACGTGGAAATATAAATGTACTATTATGCAATGTTGAAAATGACATTCCATTGTCTGAATAAAGAGTGTTTTGAGTTGTGTATTGAGAGTGTAATGAGTATTGAGTCCTTTGTATCAAAATCGAGAAATTTTAGTATTGTGAATACTAGGCAAGGCAAGTTTATTAGTATAGCACAGTTCGTACACAAAGTAATTAAAAATGCTTTACAGAATAAGAAAGACATTAAAATCACACAAATCAAAACATGAATAATCACAAATAATCATCATAAAATTAACATCAAAACAGAAGAGCGCACAATAAAAACTTTTCAGTGATACTACTACTACTACACTAATGGACAGATTATCTGCTTTTTCTCTTAAGAAGACGCTGTTTACTAGTATTTATGTAGTAGTAGTTTTTGTGTGGGAGCCTAATAATTTTGAGTCTTTTGGCCAGCACCATGTCCTGCCCCCTTTTTAGTCAATTAATCAAGTTGACCAAGAATTGCTTTAGTTGACTACAGTCCTACAAGTAAAGGTTGTCTGGACTTAGTTTTACTATGCAAAACTATAGTAATACTAAAGCTTTTTGTTCATTTGTGGTTCATCAAACCACAAATTTTTGACATTTCCTTTTCAAAGCTGCAGGACAGATAAACCCTCTCTCTCTCATCGTAGCAAGCAGCAGATTTTAATTTACATGTTTTTTAGAGTTGAAAAATGGCTGTGACTTTTTTTTTAACCCTGTATGACCCAGAGCCTGATTTTTTTGGAATAATCACAAGTAACTACAGAAAAGTGGCCAGAGCCTGCGGGTAGGTGAAAACGATTTGACAATTTTTACTTAAAATGTGCCCTTTAAATCTTCTTTCCAGGTCTCCATCTGAAAAAAGCAGGACATCTTTATTATCAGGACTTGCTCAGGCTGCTGGTTCATCCCTGTCGCCATACGCTTCACCCAGAGGAGCATCACCAGCTGCTAGCCCCGCCTCCAGTCTGGCACTCTCCAGGTAAGTCTCAGTTTGTCTGCCACTCCTCGTATTATGGACATTCAAAGTGTTGTAGTTGATGTTTGTGAGATATATTGTCAGATTTGCCATTACTTGTCAAAATATTTTTTTAAAAAGCTACAAAAAGAGATGCTTGAAAATACAAATGAGCAGGAGCTTGCAGTGTAATTACAAACAAGGGTACAAGGTGATTTTTTTTGGCACTTTTGCGTTTAATTTTATGGGACTTGAACCTAAATCTGAGACATTTACAGGTATGTTTTAGCACATTTCTGGTTTATTGCTAAAATGTCTGAATATGAGCCCAAAAAACCTATAAAAAAAAGTGTCAATATTGCTATCCCCTATACCCAAATGCTCCTTACATGTGAAAAGGCCATTGCTAGTTACGCTTCACTATTTGGCACTACTCTCGCTTACGTACATTTTGCACTATTTGAAAACGGTTATTTAGAGAGTCATAACAAGTGACACCGGCCTGATGCAAAAGACTACAAAAGTGAACTATTCAGAGTAATCCCACAGAGACGATGCGGAGAAGTGCACAGGTAGTTAACGTTAATTATAGACATGAAAATGAAGACACCCAAGGACACACAAACCTGTTGACATGGAGAAAGACAGATGAGGTGTGGTGAAGAAAAGATAGCAAGTTGTTAAAATCATGTCTGAAATATGTCTGAGTAATAGCCACTTCACTGTCAAACTGAATAACTCACTCTGAATAAATGGGAGCTCTCACAAAACACTCAACACACTATTCTTTTACTGGGCAGCACAGTGGTTCAAATTATGAGGTTTAACTAATTGGTTGGTTACACATGGGAGTACCATTACCACTACTTCATTAAGTATTATCCCAAAAACAGTATTCAAGCGATATATGGAAATCGGCCTGTCACAATAATTACTACATCGAGTTATCACTTAATATATGAAAGCTGGAACAATATATTTTGGCGCTCAATATTTACCGTGGGTACTTTTTCCTTAGCAAAATTCTGAATATTTTGTGTTATTTTAGTCGTAATAGGATAAGATTTGAGCTGTGGAAAGTTGAATAACTCACTTCTATGGCTAATTATTGCTTCATTTTGCTATTTATTTGTTGCAGCTCTTGACTTTTAATGAAACAGTCTATTAAAAAATGCTTTTATTATCTTGGATTATCTTGCTGTATTTTAACTGTATCAGTGGTATAAAATAGTTTCATCATTATCATTTATCGCAGTGGACTCTGTAGCAATATATTGTGTTTCAAACTGTTATTGTGACAGCCTGATATGGAAAACCATTAAAATGTAATTGAAAATATAACTGAAATATCACTTTATACCGTAATAACACTGGCATTTTTTTAAATTTATTTATTTATTTATTTTTATCTGATCTGGTTGTAGCCTTTGTATTAAATTTATAAAATATTTTTATCATAGCTACACCTTTGATAATCTGAAACTATTGCAGTATTATCTACTTTGCAGAATTGCACAGTTCTAAATATACAGGTGGGTCAAGCATTATTTCTTTACACCCACAGGGATCAAAGTGTAAATCTATCAATCTGTTACATGCATTTTTTTATTTTATTTTTTTTCATTTTAGTGCCTTTTATATTTGTCATCTGCTACCAAAAGAAGAATTTTGTTAATGCTTATTATTATTATTTTTTTTTTATTATTATTATTATTATTATTAATCTTTTCTATAACACTATAAAAATTCCAACTGAGACCAACCAGCGTGATTGAAGGTCATATTTCTGAATCTTGATATTCTAGACTAATGCTTTTTGTTTTGAGTTTCATTTTCTTTGAGGACTATGCTTAATGCAATCAGGGCCAGTGCATTCTAATTTGCAATCAGATTTGTAGTTGTTTGTTTTCTGTCATGTTTCTCAGAGCATCGTAAGTGGCTTGTATTTGGGAGGAAACTAGATATTGAAATTTGTAGATATGTAATGAAGGGTGATGCATTGGTTCCATTATTGGTATTCGTGATATTGCAGCGGTTTAACAGATAACCAATAATAACATTTTGCCTATATTTGACACTGATATTTTTTCTAAGCTGCCCCAATCTCTTTTTGCCCATGTCACCTCTGTGCCTCAGATTTGTGTATACATGTATATATTTAGAAGATATAGATAAACAGCACAAATCGTGCTGGCCAAAGGAGGAGATACAGACCACAGACGTTAAGACCCGAAAGCTCCTGAGCTCCTAAGTACATCAAGGACAAGGCCCCAACAGATGCAGGGTGCTCAGCGAATGTCTCAGACAGTGGAGCGCAGAAGAAGAGGTGCTATAGAAGCCCAGATCTATCACACTAGACAAGACCCAAGGTGTAGGCTGTGCAAAGAAGCCCCTGAGACAATCCAGCACATAACTGCAGGTTGTAAGATGCTGGCAGGGAAAGCATACATGGAGCAGCATAACGAAGTGGCGTGCAAAGTGTACAGAAACATCTGTGCAGAGTACAGATGGGAGACCCCAAGGTCAAGGTGGGAAACACCTCCAAAGGTAGTGGAGAATGGTCGAGTCAAGATCCTGCGGGACTTCCAAATACAGACTGACAGAATGGTGATGGCAAATCAACCAGACATTGTGGTGGTGGATAAACAAAAGAGCAAAGCTAAGTGATAAGAACATTAGGAAAAAGGAGCACGAGAAACTAGAGAAATACCAGGGGCTCAAAGAAAAGCTGGACAAGGTCTGGAAGGTGAAGGCATCAGTGGTGCCAGTGACCTGTATCGGACAGTTGTGGCAAAGGAGCTGAATCGAAAGGCAAAGCTCTCGATTTACTGGTAAATCTACGTTCCTACCCTCACCTATAATCATGACCTGTGGGTAATGACCCACAGGACAAGATCGTGGATACAAGCATCCAAAATCGGTTTCCTCCACAGGGTGGCTGGGTGCTCCCTTAGAGATAGGGTGAGGAGCTTGGTCACATGGGAGGAGCTCGAAGTAGAACCGCTGCTCCTCCACGTCGAGAGGAGCCAGCTGAGGTGGCTCGGGCACCTGTTCAGTATGCCTCCAGTACGCCTCCCGAGGACACGCTAAAGCGACTATGTCTCTCGGCTGGCCTGGGAACGCCTTGGGGTCCAAACAGAGGAGCTGGAGGACATGTCTGGGATGTGGGAAGTCTGGGAGTCTCTGCTTAGATTGCTGCCCCTACGACCTGGCCCTGGATAAGCCGAAGAAAATGGATGTTGTAATGTAAAAAGCTGGGTATCCTACTTTAAAATTTTAATGATGGTATCAGCCAGGTAGAGAAATATTGAATATTGGCACAAAACAATCCATATTGGACCATCTCTAACACTAACTTATAGTAGTAGTATCAAGTTTGAGAGAAAAGCTTGTAACCCTAACACTAAAAAATGGGTATTTTTGCAATACCTTTGTAAGATAGCAAATATTGTGCAGTGATACCGATTCTATTTCAAGTGTAAATGTTGGTTTGTTTACCTCTATAATAGCTTTGTCCTTTCACAGAGGCAATTATTCTTAAGATGAATGTAGGAAGAGCTTGTTATGTTCAGTATGTCATTTTAGCAAAGCCAGTGAGTATGAGGCTGTGGTCCTTATTGAGTCCATGCTGCCGTACAGAAATAGTTATGAATGAAATGTCACTTGCTGGATTTAATTAAGACTTTTCTGAGCCCAATGTAACAATCTCTTATTATAAAATGTCAAACCGGAAAAAAAGGCACAATACAGTTTCTCATGATTTTCTTTTCCTTTTTTTCCCCCTCATTCTTTTAATGTATCTTCTTCTTGTTTATTTTA
Organism: Periophthalmus magnuspinnatus; assembly: GCF_009829125.3. NCBI lineage: Eukaryota > Metazoa > Chordata > Actinopteri > Gobiiformes > Gobiidae > Periophthalmus > Periophthalmus magnuspinnatus. The sequence continues at coordinate 5,192,838 of NC_047137.1, forward strand.
TTTATTAAATTCTAAATTAAATACCATATCATTTGTTTAGGTGATTACTGCAATTAAAGTTAAGTTTGGACCATAAACTGGCTATAAAGAAGTGGACTGAGTGAGTGTGACGTCTCCAGTCAAATGAAGCTTTTATAGGGGCGAATTTGGAGCCAAGTTCTATATTTGGAATTCTGACCGCAAGTATCAAAACAAGCAAAGATCCAATCCAGAGCAAGGCTGTTGAAGGCAGCTCACCTTCCCATCCGCATTTCTGGCTTAGCAGGGAGTGGGTGTTCAGCAATGTTGTCACTCAAACCTGTTGCAAACGTTCATATCTTGAAATTGCGAAACACCAGCGTCATGTAGAGTAGCTTAATACAAACATTTAAAGACCAAAATTAACCTGAAAACAGCAGTTACAGAAAGAGGACGAGAGAGGTTTTTCAATAGAATGTGAATTGGAGTCAAAATCGATGGCGCCAGAAGCGCGCCCATGCCCACTTCCTGTTTGTAACACCTAGCGGGTTAGCTATGTCCATTTACCATACAGTCTATGGCTTGGACAGAACCACAAAAGATATTGAAATGTGTTAAAGGAACTGTACGTAACCTGTATATAGAGAACACATAAGTTTTTCTCATTTTCATTATAGGGACAGGGCATAGCTCACGTGAAAGCTCAGAACCTCCACAATTTAGTCACTGAGCTGCAGAGGTGCTGGGGTTTAAGTAGTGAGGATTCAGATCTCCTTCTGGGTTTTAGGATTTAACCACATGATTTCAGCATTGAACCTGGCAACCCACTCTTGTGAAGTTCATTCTGCTTTTGATTGAATAATTGAGAACCTAAACAAATTATAATATAAACAACATGGCCAACATGTTTGATGTTTTTTTGTAATTAAATCAGTAATTGTTGTTATTATTAGTAAAATCTATATTTTATTTTGAGATTTTATAACACTTCGTTTTATGTCTCTGCAGGTCACTAAAATAAGCAGTTCAAAATATTAGCATTATCAGGCTTGAATACTTTCAGTGATCCTGATGGGTGAATACTTCAATTTTATTTTGTTTTTACCCGACTTACTAGTGTTTTTGGACCCTATATTTTCAAATGCTATTTGATTTTACAAGGATTTTCTTTTTCCTTTGTCTCTCCTCTCCCATGTTCATTGTTCCTTTTACCTGTCGAGTTGTGAACATCTCTGAAGCCCTCATAAATACTGAATGCTCTCTGCAGTTTGCTCTGTTGTGTTGTTCTGCAGCTTACTTACTTTGTCTCCCTCTTCTCTCGACAGGGACGGCTCTCAGGAGAAAGACAAGGCTGTGTCCTCCACTATAGTATCGTCTGTGCAGTCCAAAATAACTCAGGTATTTTCTTTGTTTCTCTCCCTTTCTAAAAGTGCTTTTATGTCCTGTAGTTTTTTAAAGTTTGGCTTGAAGGCTCTATACCTGATTTAATTTATTTATTATTATTATTTATTTTATTTTTTTTGTATCAATATTTTGTTTGATTTCAAGTATTCATAGGTGAAAGGTTTTCATTTGACATATGTAAATACAGATTTGATTTGACACAGAATAAGTGCACATATCTACAGGGAGGAAGCATTTCACCACTGTCACCCACTAAAGGTGATGTGTTGCTTGTAAATATGTAGTAGAGACATCAGCCGTATGAAAAAGATAAGTCATAAACATATGTTGAAGTTGGTTCTGCATAGGCAAGTATGAGCCTGTCAGTCCATTTTGAAATCAGGAAATAGCACATGACAGAAAATCCCACTGGGAATTTCAAGTAGTTCAGAGAAAACAGAAGGCTTAAATGTTTGGTTTTTTTTGTGTGTTTTTTTGGTTGCTCATTGCAATTAATGCTCCCACTGCAGATCTAATAAAATATGCACACCAAATATATTTTATAGCAAGACAGATAATACAATCACATAGGGCGTCGTCACAATTTTGTGTCATGTAGTGGTAGTTTTCGAGTTAACAGCTTTGTTCAGTAGATACTGGCAAGTCAAGTGCTGAAATTATCCAAATGATTCTAGTGAATATGTATAGAGTTTAAAAACACAGTGGAGCATTTCCTGTACAACCACATGACATCACAAGGTGGAACTGAGTGTTTTCTGTTTGAAGAAGAACTCAGCTTAAATATGCAAGGTTTGTGTGTTAAACATGTGTGAAAGGAACAAAACACAAGTCTGGCTATATTTTTGGAGAGGAAACAAGATTATAACATAGATCAGAAAATAGCATAATATGAGCCCTTTAATTGCCAATTAACATAAATAATATTCTTAGTTTCTTTTTTCCCACACATTTTTACTGACAAAGAATTGGCTGTAGACCTCAGTTAAAAAGACCAAAGCGTATCATTGACAATTAGAAATGAAAGCATCTCTATTTCAATTTAAAATTTGATTAACTGCAAAGCCCTAATTTTCATAAAAATGTATGTTCAAGAAGTTTTTTAATGCAGTGATTATGAAGACACTAGGTTTAACCTCTTCAAATCAGGCTAACTATTACACATAGTTTTTTTGCCTGTTTTTTTTTCCTTACATTTATTCAACAGCAGAGAATGAGAGCGTACTGATAATAGGCAGTCCAGCTCACACATTATGATGCTTAGATTCTTATTGTGGCAAGTGTATGTCTCTGTGAAACTTCAAGTCGGTTGTGCAGTTGAGTTTTAAATTGAAACTTGGTGTTTCAAGAGGTTCTGAACTGTGAGTAGGCCCAAGTCCAAAAAGCACAAAGGCTAAAGTTAATGGAGGTCAATAGAGTGTGAATGGCCATGCTCGCTGCTGTTTGATACCTGATCAAATCTTTTCCTTCTCTGTCCACTGTTTGAAATCAAAATGTGCATTTTATCACCCTAAAACTCAACCAAAATACAATTTTGGTTGCCGCAATTATCAATTTGAAAAGGCTGCTATTATTTAGATAATAAAATGTCCTTTGCAAAGAACAAAATATCTTGTCGTCCACGTAGAAAATTGAATTCTGCCAACTGAACAAATGTCTTTAAGAGTGAATGCATTCTTTAATTCTTAAACTTTTGTCCAGTTGACAGTTATTTTTTTGCCATGTGAGAAAGCTTGTACGTGTAGTTTAGACCTCTAAGCTTCAGCATACACCTTTTTTTTTGTTTTTTGTTTTGAGGCACGTAAAGACGTGTGTGCATATCATGTACATATTTATTTTCAAGTAACTGAAATAAACATTCATTTATTCATTCATTCAGCTGTCAAAATCATAAAAATGAATTCATTTTCTGTTCTTTTTTTTTTTTTTGTTCAAAATTATGCAGCCTTATCACTCACCAATCAAAATATCTCAGCGGGAAAACACCTGAGCTTGTGGATTACCTACATGTTCCACTATGGCAGTGCATCTGTGATGTCTTACAAACATATGTTGAATAATTCACAACCTCCTCATCTTCTTATTTTTTACTTCTCCACAGTCCTCTTCACTTCTCTATACACCTTTGTTTATCCATCTTCTGTTCATTTATTGTCAAGGTACAGTCTTGAGTGAAGCTTTCAGACATAACCTTGGCACATTTGATTCATCACTGTTAGATGACAATGTTTATTTGTTGCACCTTTTGAAAGTAAGGTACAGAGTTAAACATTTAGACAAATGGAATTAAAGACAATTGAATCCAAGAGGGAGAAAAAAAGAAATAACACAGTACAGCACAGTAACTTTGTTTCCCCAGGCATCCTGTTTAAAATTTAAAGAGCCTTGATTTAGACAAGTGTAATCAAAAGAGTTGTGTATCAGTACATTACCATTAAATTGGCTAATGTTGCTCTTTAGTTTGTTTCGAGGTTGGGGAATACACCTAATGGAACTGTTTAACTGATAGTGAGAGGTGGGCCCACAGGTGGTATATAGCAAGTCACAAACGGTAATATATGTGATTTAATGGTTTATTTTGGCATTAATGTGTACTTGCACATTCAAAAGATAAGAGATCTTGGCCAATATTTAGCTTAGACTGTCACATTTGATTAATATTAATATGTTGGTGTCAGCTGTTGAAATTTTACCAAGAACAACAGCAGCACCTCACAAGAAAATGTTATGTACGGAAATAAACAATTAATGAAGCATAAGGATTGGACAGTGCCATAACAACTTGGAACTAACTGGAACTTTTTTCCACGTAGGTTACGACCTCAGATTGTCCCTGCTGAATTAACTGCTATATAAACAATATGGCTAATGCTAAACAAAAGGCTAAAAGAAATGTAAACATTAAACAAATGTCTCCAACAAGTGAAATAACAGAATATTGTCGGTGTTTATGTGATGGTTGACCTTCAAATTAACTTTTTGCGGTGATTAGTATTGTTGTATGTCACAATTTAACTCGTATGTGAAGTGGGAGTCCTCCGATTTATCTCTCAGTTCACAAGTTCAAGTAGCGTTCCAGGGCATTTTTTCATATCGGAATTGAGAAAAATCCTACGCATCATAAAGGCTGATTACAATGCATATGAAAGGTTAGACTAATTTCACTAAAATATAGTTATAATTAGGGGGGGTGAGTTTATAATTGTACCTCCTGTTTGAAAATGGGCCGCAGATGTGACATACGTATAGGTAATTCCATAACCTGTCAACCATAATGTTAACAAGGTCCAAAACTTACAATATTTGATATGAGAATACACAACAGTTGGTTGGTGCTACAGTACATCATATACTGATCATAGTGTCTTAATGGTGTTTACTGCATTAGGCTTGCTCTCCATTCTCGGTGAACCATTTTTGCTCGAATTGGACAGGAGGGATTTCAGACCCACTCTTATTTTGCACAGACTAAATGAAGATACATTAGACAGAGTGATGCATTGTTTATTGGCTGCAGATCCAGTGTGTAAACTACATCTTGGGACATTCCATTTATGAAATATCCTTTGGTTTGCAGCTGTGAAGGGACGTTCTTTCCCTCCATTCATCAGAATTGTAAGCCTTGTTTTTTTGGCTGTGTACCTGTTTGATCAAAGATTACAAATTAACTATATATTATATTTTTGTTGTTGCGCACGTCATTTAAATATGTTGTAGTTATAGATAAAAGTTATTGTATGTGCAGATGACAGGTTTTCTTCTTTTGTTTGTTTGGAGGGATAGTATATATGTTTAATATTTCTGAGTTTTACATAAGTCAAGTGGCAGTTTGTGATAATTAGGCTGATTAAATTATAGAATTAGCTTTGACCCTTGTTTGGAGTATGGTTGCAATGTAAGGTTCTAAGGACATGGAATTACCTCAACAAATGCCTTTCCAATTTCCAAGCATGAAGTAAAATGATAAACCTCACCACATTTGAAACAGGTTAAAACTATTCAAGATTTTTATCAAAACCTTACTCTGTGCCTATTTTTTTTCTCTCTAAAAAAACGAACCAGTTCATTTTAAATAGTTTGCAGTGGTCCAAAGTTGTTCCTCACTTACCTTATGCATTCCGATCATCCTAATTATTCACAATGTTGAGTTTATAAGCACTTTTCACAACTTTTAGAGACCAGAACAGCTAACAATAACATGCTAACTACGCACTTTCTGATAATTGGACAATAGAAAGGTTTATAATTGGATGCAGACAGTACACAGCAAACTTCTTTTGACCAAGAAGCTGCTTATACAAAATATCTATACTGGGGCAAGACAAATTTAGCTCAAATACATGGAGAAAGTGGTATTGTAACATGTCATCTGCACTTTAAATGGACACTATGCCCCTGAGCCTTTATTGTGTTTGGGAATTCTCTGCAGCACTGGGATTTACTGAAAGTAGCTACTAACTGATGTGATGTGACAGTCCCTTCCCTTTGTGATTACCACTGTTAATTTGTCTCATCTGTCAGGAGAGCTCAGGGGTGCGGGTATTTGTTCACACCAATATGAATCACTCCCAATATGCAAATAAGGGTTTGGTATTCAGCTATGCAAGCATTCGCCCCCTGGTCAGCACAATCTTACCTGAACCAGGAAGGAAGTAAAAAGTGCAGCTCTGTAGTTTCAACTTGTGATTAATATTCATACGGGTTGCAGATGTAAATATGTATTGTGCGAGTTTTGTATATGGTGCACACTGTCGCTGGTTTGATAAGGATGTGTTTAACTGTAGTGTGTGTAGGGCTGCAGTTGTTAAATCGTTAAAAGTATTCATATAGGACAACAGCAGAAAGGCGAAGTGAGTGTGTTAGCTGAAGATTTGTTATTTTTGGTATTTACATGTGAATCATGAGTTTAATCTGCTTTTTTACAAGTTGAATCTAGTTAAATGTATTGTTCAAAGTTCAATAGCTCAATTTTTTTAGATAATAAGGTGTAGACCTCGAGCAAAACAGACACGTAGCTATCAGTTAATGACTCTAAAGGAGTTTTCACATCACATACAAAGACCCAATGCTAAATAGTTTGAGATTTTGTTTACCTCAGCTTATCTTCACTTTTCTCAGAAGAATAACACTTTTCTGATGGGCGAAAGATTTGGCTCTCCCTTAGCAGCAGCACTCACACACCCAGCTCATTCTGTACAGGCGCACTTTGCTTTTGTGAGCTTATCGGCTGGACGCTGCATCCAGAGATGTCTTTGGGCCCAATAGAACCAATCACATCGCACAGAGAAAGGACAAACAAAAGAGTGTAGCCCGGACTTTGACTTTAAAAATGCACAGTGCTGCAGACTGGAGACTTGATTCCCAGTGGGATCAGCAGTAGCGGCAGCGCTTGCACATTAAAGGCGTAATTTGATTGAATTGTACCACTTTATCCAATCCCATTTGCCCCATTCTTACAAATTGGCTTTTTTTCACTGCAGACTTTGTGCTTTCTGTTATGTAGGTTGTTGGATTTTTAAAAATTTGAGAAAAGGAAGAGTCCTAACCGATTAGTTTTGAGATCCATTGTATTTTTTTGGAAGCTGATGCAGGATTTGAGTGGGAGGATGGTTAGCTGTGTCTTTGGGTGCGTTCACTTCTTCTAAGACATGAATGTGTGTGTGTGTGTATTGTGTTTGTGTATTTGTGTGTGTGTTCAACTGCCAAGCAGAATAAATGGAAGATTTGTCATTAAAAGTCTTTACCACAGCCCTGGAACAAACAAGGCCTTAGGGCGCTGTTCTCTCCCTTGTTGATAAAATAGATTCAAGGAACTATACAACCCTTAAAGTTCCACTACAGAACCTTTCTACTGTCTCCATGGAGATTGTTTTGCATGGAGTAACATTAAATATATATGTTTTGCAATTATTCAATTACAATTTGTCAATTTGTTTTTTGCAAAAGAAAACACACATTCTTACTGTGAGTGGGCTTGCTTATCCACAGATCTGACTTTTAACTGCCTGTGTTCATGGAGAGAAATACGTTTAATACTATACTGAGGAATATTGTAGGTGAAGGAGTCTTTTTTGAGACAAGGAGGTGGCAGATCCTCCATCAGAGGTTGTACAGCGCTCCTTTAATGTGAATAAGCAGAAAATGATGAATCTTAGTTGATGGTTGTATAGCGGAGGTTTGATACTTGGTCTAATATCTTGTTTACTTTCTTCTTCCAGGATCTGATGGCCAAAGTGCGAGCTATGTTAGCCACCTCAAAGACCTTCCAGCCTCCAACCTCCTGAAGAATCCTCTGATATCTTCACACATCAGACACGTTGGATTTGAGTTTGGCCTTCTCAGAATCTTCAACTATTCAAACTTTTATTATCAATGTGGACCTTGGATTACTTTTTCACTCACAGACAATAGCCAAGAACATTACAACCCCTGCAATGCTTTCACCATTCTTAGCAGCCTGAGAAAAGGCTGCCAAGACTCATATTGTGTCCTTCTATGAAGGCGTGTGTTGTTTTGATAATCTCTGACTTGAGTTGATTCTTCTACGCCAGCTATTTTCCTTCCGTCTCTTTGCGGCTCTTCACCAATTTCCTCAGAAAAAAACCCTCTTAGTTTTGTACTCTGCTCTCCTTCTTTGCGCGTGGCCTTCTCTTTCAGTTTCCAGTTTGTACTTGAATGAATTTATTGAAGAAATACTTTCTAATCCAAACTGTCAATAAACTGTCAACTCTAATAGACTGTTGGCCTCGACTCCGTTTGTTTTTCACTTGAGACAAATGTCACAACCTTTGGAACAAAATATGCTTGAGATCCTCTTTAGCATTCCATCTGTTACTAGCAAACACCTCACATTGATTTGACTTATCTTATTTTGATTACCTTACCCTGGAAAGGACTAAATATTTCCATAATTTGCCATTAGTATACCATAAATTATTACTTACTTAAGAGTTAAACTGTCCAAGTACCCTAGATGCACATTTTACCAACTTGCAGAGATTCTTTTAAATGTAGTCAAAGTGTAAAGTTTAATAGAATGACTGATGTGTCCTTTTGATGCTGAACCAAAGACAAAAGTCCAATATAGTGCACAATAAAATTTAAAGTGCATATGGCAGGTTAGACTACTAATTTCACTAAAACATAGTTTTAGAGGTAATTTCATAACTGTTACCTAGCAACCATAATGTTAATTAGGGCCAAAACCTCTAATTTTCACAATAGTTATGATTACACTAATAAAAACACCTTTAAACAGCCAGTAAAAATGTCTTCCTGCATTTTGGATAACAGAAGTATTCCATTTTAGAACTCACCAATACATCACTACAAGGCTTCCTTTTTTTCTCAACTTTTTTTTCCACAAACTACCACTTGTGATGTAACACTATGATAAATATTGTCCACAGGTTCTATCCTACCAAACCAAGCTATTAGAAATACATTTACACTGAAGTTAAGATTTTACCAACTACATTAATACCTTGAACTAAACTATAACATCTTGCACTCAATCTGGAGAGAGCAAGCAGCACCGAACATTGTTAAGGCTGAGCTGTTCTCTCATCTCACTTTCATTTAAAGTTTGGCTGCAGTTGAGCAGCACAGAGCACAGTTGTCTTTTAAAGTTTGGTAAACACAATGACACAGCAGAGGAGATGAGCCCCAGGTGCAAAGTAAAGCAATGCAGAGCTAAACACTGAGGCAATGACTAAATACACTAAACAAAGTATGTAATGTATGTAATAATACACTGCACTTCACGTAATCTGTCAGTGTCTGGACCAAACGACAAAGAATCATTGATAAAATATACTTTCTTGTGAAGTATCATCTGACCTTCAAACATTTTTCGCATCTAACAAAAAAAATACATGGGATTGTGAGATTTAAGTCAGGAAAAAATTGAGTAAGAAAGAACTATGCACAAAGTAGTTTTTCAGAATATGAATAAAACTAATAAAAAATTGAAATTCAAATGAGGAAATGTTTATGGGAACTGAACCACTTTACTTTATTTATTTTTACATGCATGTTAATTAACGAATTTATATTTATTTAAAAATAATAAAAAAAATATATTAATTGAATGAAACATTTTTTTGTATAATTTATCTTCTACACTGTTCCACTATGTATCCTAAACTTTCTAAACTAAAATTGAAAAAAGGACAGAAATGTGATAAAGATAAATCCAGTCAGTACACATCATGGTATTTATTATTCTTTTGTCTCTATTGAATTTTAAAAAGCAGCCTACAAAACCATCACCATTATTTTGTGTCTCCTCCTGTTGGTGCATTTCACACAGCATTCATAATTGGTCAACATTAAAATGGTGATTGGAAAGTGTAGTTTTTTGCTTTCCAGAAGAATCCATTAGTTTTGTCCAGATGAGCTTTGAAACTACTTCCTTCTTGGACCACTTCTGGGTGAATGAGGGATTACACTGACTAGTCGTTGCATCTGATTTGCTATTCTATGACATCATCACCGCAGCTAAACACATGGACAAAGTGGCAATGTGTAGGAGATTAAACTGTCAACCTTAATGAGTTTAGACTCATTCATCTTGTGTGTTTAGCGTTTATTTACAACCCCAATTCCAATGAAGTTGGGGCTGAAGCTGTATAAAACTTTAAAAAAAAACTAAACTATATTGAACTGAATAAACTACAAAGATGTGATATTTAATGTTCAAACTGATTTTAATGTCTTTAATGTTTTTATCCCAATATTCACTTATTTTCAATGTGATGCCTGTAACTTGTTCCAATAAAGCTGGGACAGGGGCATGTTTACCACTGTGTTACATCACCTTTCCTTTTAACAAAAATCAATAAGTGTTTGGGAACTGAGCACACAAATTGTTGAAGCTTTGCAGGAGGAATCCTTTCCCATTCTTGCTGAATGTACAATTGAAAATGAGTGAATATTTCATGTCTTTGTAATTTATACCGTATATATTTTGTATCATGACTTTGTAGTTTATTGAGGTCAATATAGGTTGAAAAGGATTTGCAAATCATTGTATTCTGTATTCTGTGTTTTTTAAGTTTTACACAGTGTCCCAACTTCATTGGAATTGGATGTACTATCTGGTGCACAAGCAGCCCTCAGGAGGGCACTAGAGGACCCATACTCCACTACGAGATGTTTGGCTGCTCTTTTGCCATTTTTTTGTAAGTCCTCAAAGCTGATATCACCATCTCCATCGACAATGAGATGCTCCTGGATCTTTCTATATAACTCCTCAGCCATTATGCTGGTGTCATGCTGATCAGAGATTCTTGCCATCTTTAACATTTTTTTGACACAAGCCTCTGTAAGGATGTACGGCACTCGATGTCCACACGGGGGTGCAGGCGGATTGCTCCTCTCTGTTATGGTTTGTAGGACAGTGGACATTTCATCTGTTTGTTGATGCAGGATGTGTTCTGCTGGACTCACTTCCCTCTTGTCCTCTGGCTCGTGTACAGTGGCACTTGGTGCTGGTGAAGTGCTGCGCTGGTGTTCTTCAGACTCAGGCTGCAGACATCTTCAGACTCCTCTTGGTGAATGGTGGTTGGGTTTGGTTCACACCAGTCTATGGTGCCATTGTTTTCTGATATAACTCTAATGAAGGCCAACTGTGTCAGGACTTCCACAGGCAGCACCTGTAGGTTCACTGATAGAGGTTGGACCTTCTCCTAGTGTTTGTTGTTTGCATTGATCTGGGATGTGGTTCCCTGAGTGATACCAGGTACCTCTTGTTGGATTGCTGTAGGTGAGCATTCCAGGACATTTTCAAAATGTATTTCTTGTAAAAATTCTGATACCGTTTCCTGAGGCTCTGAAGATAATGCTTCAGTTTCCAATGGAAACGCTACCTCCTCTAGTAGTTTGAAGTCACCCTGGAAAACATCTGCTTCATTGTCACCTGTAACCTCCAGTAGATCAGTAGCCAACATGGTCTTGACATTTGGGTTCTGCAGGTGATGGTGGTCCACTGATGGTGACGGAACCTCCTCATCTGTTTTGGGCATGTGACCTTGAGAGGTAGATATGTCACCCAAAGAAACATTTGGAATGCCGATGGTAACTTCCTGTGAAATAATTGTGACAATTTCCGATAAGTCCTCCTGGAGTACATCAGATTACATTTCCTGGAGTGTGTCAGGTGCCACGTCCTGGAGTGTGTCAGGTGCCACGTCCTGGAGTGTGTCATGTGCCATGTCCTGGTGTGCTGATTTTAATACATGTACCTTTCCCTCAGGTGTGGCAGCCTCACTAACCTGAGGTAAATGGACTGGGGCATCTTCAGAGACCATCTCTCCAGTACCTGAAGGGCCTTGTGTCTCAAACCACTGGACTGTGTTGTGGTTGTTGTTAATGATACCCATTACCACGAACATAGGAAGGACATCTGGAGACAGCAGGTAGAGCTTGTCACCTCTGGCTTCTTTGCATGTGTCCTCATGCAGTGTTTCAGATGGTTCTTCTTGAGGAACACTAGATGACTTCTTCAAAAAGCACATCAGGCTGTTGTAGGTCCTCTGGTGCAGACTGGAACTTCTCCTCAGAGTGGGTCCATTGAGGAACAGGATAAGTGTCTTCTGTTGTATCTTCTAGATGCCTGTTCCTCTCAGTAACAACCTCTTCTTCTGGGCTGGTGGCACCCTGTGCATTTGAATGCTCTTCAGAGACGGGGGTCACTGGTTTGATCATCTCCTCTGGTGGGATCAGATCTTTTACTGCAGTGACAGGGTCTCTAGGGCTGTTTCCATCCTGAGGAGGTGAGGGCTGCGTAGGACGTCTCTCCTCTGGTGAATCATCTGAATCTGTGGCCTTAGGTGGGTTTGTACTCATATGGCTTTCTTTCTTGGCTTTAAATGCTTGCATGCGTTCCAGCTTGTATAATTCCTGCTGCCGGTCAGGGACAGTACCTGTGGAATGGCAGACCAAGGTGGTGGTCCCTCTGTTTAAGAAGGGGGACCGGAGAATGTGTTCCAACTACAGTGGAATCATACTCCTCAGCCTTCCTGGTGAGGTCTATTCCAGGGTACTGGAGAGGAGAATCCAACCAATAGTCGAACCTTGGATCCAGGAGGAGCAGTGTGGTTTTCCTCCCAGTCGCGGAACACTGGACCAGCTCTATACTCTCCGGGTGTTCAAGGGCTCATGGGAGTTTGCCCAACTAGTCTACATGTGCTTTTTGGACCTGGAAAAGGCCTTCGACCTTGTACTTTGGGGGGTGCTCTGGGAGTATGGGGTCCGGGGCCCTTTGTTAAGGGCTGCCCGGTCCCTGTATGACCGGAGCAGGAGCTGTGTTTGCATTGCCAGCAGTAAGTCAGACCTGTTCCCGGTGCATGTTGAACACCACTAGGGCTGCCCTTTGTCACCGGTTCTGTTCATTATATTTATGGACAGAATTTCTAGGCACAGCCAGGGGCCGGAGGGGGTCTGGTTTGGGAACCACAGGATTTCATCTCTGCTGTTTGCAGATGATGTTGTCCTGATGGCTTCTTCGAGCCAGGACCTGCAGCAGGCACTGGGGCAGTTTGCAGCTGAGTGTGAAGCAGCTGTGATGAAAATCAGCACCTCCAAATCTGAGGCCATGGTTCTCGACCAGAAAAAGGTGCTTTGCCCTCTCCGGGTGGGTGGTGAGTCTCTGCCTCAAGTGGAGGAGTTCAAGTATCTCGGGGTCTTGTTCACGAGTGAGGGAAGGATGGAGCGGGAGATTGACAGGTGGATCTGTGCAGCATCTGCAGTGATGTGGTCGCTGTATCGGTCCGTTGTGGTAAAGAAGAAGCGGAGTCAAAAGGCAAAGCTCTCGATTTACCGGTCAGTCTACGTTTCTACCCTCACCTATGGTCCTGAGCTTTGGGTAATGACCGAAAGGACAAGATCACGGTTACAAGTGGTCGGAATGAGTTTCCTCTGCAGCTCTGCTGGTCACTGTCTTAGATAGGGTGAGGAGCTCAGTCACATGAGAGGAATTCAGAGTAGAGCTGCTGCTCCCTCACGTCGAGAGGAGCCAGCTGAGGTGGCTTGGACATCTATTCCAGAAGCCTCCTAGACGCCTCCCTAGGGAGGCATTCCTGGCACATCCCACAGGGAGGAGGCCTGGGGGAAGACCCAGGACATGCTGGAGGGACTATGTCTGGCCTGGGAACGCCTCGGATCCTCCCGGAAGAGCTGGAGAAAGTGTGAGTGGAGAGGGAAGTCTGAGCCTCCCTGCTGAAACTGCTGCCTCCGCAACCCGACCCAGGATGAAGCGGAAGAAAATGGATGGATGGATGGACAATGGTTACTAGCGGTTGCCTCTACGTATCTCGCATGTACTAGCCGTGTCCAAGTAGAAAGTCACCATTACCCCCCACCCCCCTCTAGATCTGTCCCAGCGTTAGTGTTGAATTATCTTTACTCCTACTCCAAAAAAAAAATTATTTCTAGATTATACATCACAACTTCTCTGTGAATCCTCTCACACGCCAGAAAAGAAATAATCAATAGACAACCAACCATGCATAATTCAAATGATGAATGCTCATTAGATTTTTCTAAATTATTCCAACTAAAATAAATGCAATTCAATCTATACAATTTTGCAGCCAACGACCCACACCTTTTGTGGAGATTTCTGAATCATTGGAACCAGGAACACTCAGTCCTTGTGGCAGCTCTCTTCTGTAGTGCCTGAAGGATATTATGTGGTTTTGAGCAGTCATATATTCTTTTTAAGGTAACAGCAAACTTTCAATGTTGGGTTGTATTTAGCATAATATTCTTGGGAAGGTCTTGTTGAAGTGTACTCAGAAGAGGAAGAAATCATATATATGTCTGTCCCGTATAGGCCTTGAGTTTGTCTCTAGTGTCTTTCCGGCCAAAGGTTTTTCAAGGAGTTCTGTTGATGCTGGACCGGCAAAAGCATGCGTGTATTTTGAGAATGTGCAAGGAAAAACTGTTTTTGTTTGAAATGAGGCCAGAATATGAACTGCGTCTGTCAGAGTCACAAGTCAGCTAGAGATGGAGGAAGTTTTATGTAACACCAGAATTATTCTTCTTGAATAATGCTGGTGCTTGCAAAATACTGTTGCATTTATTGTTGTGGTTCATTAATAGGCAAACTCCAAATTAATATCATGACAACTAAAGGCCCTGTACACATTTTTTTCCTTGTGTATTTGAGCAAAATGTGTCCTGCTCCAGTACTGATATACATCCTATAAGCTGCTCTTGAGGTCAAAATAAGTAAGCTGTGCTCTGTCTGCATTTAATTATTAATAGTAATTATTGTCTGAAGTGCACATTAGCGTTACAAACTCATTGCGGTGAATAATTATGATGCTCAGAATGTATAAGGTAGAGAGGAATAACTTTGGATCACTGTAAAACTAAAATGAAGTAGTTCTGTTTTTCACAGGAACATTGCCTTTTAATATTGTTTGATATATATCTTTTTTTACCTCTTCTTTCCAAACTTTAAAACCTAATTTAGAACAAATAATACATAATAATGTAAAACAAATCGTCATGGTGATTTAGGCACTGTGGAGTTTCTGGAGAATTTGTTCGTATACTAACGTGTATCCATAATCACTCTTCTCCCTCTAATCTCAATTGTGCAGTTAAAGCCTGTGTACGATTTTTTGGTGAAAGGTTCTTGCCAAAGCAAAATCCCTGCCATGGAAACCAGCAAACAACTAGATCAGATCTGTGAAGAGGAAAGCCCGCTCAAAGTAAGGTTGCATGTTTTTTAGGTTTTTGTAGTCCGATGAAAACACCCATGATAAAATAAAGCTTATTTTGGTTTATTTTTTGGCTTGAAACATGACATGGTTACATTGTGGGGCTTTAACAATAATATAAGAATGATCATGAATAAATTGTCCAAGCTCTATGCAAAACACCTCATACTAAACAAGCTACATGTTTACATTTATGATTCACCCAGAGGAAATTTAAATATTCAACTGTGAGAGGTGCAATGGCAAGTTTATAGGTTGCCCACAGTTTAAAATTGAGCTGGAGGGCACAAAAACAGGCACAAAACCTTCTCTTTAGAATAAACAGATGCAAAATGTAGTTTCAAAAAGTAGTATTTCTCAAATGCAAATGCATGTTTGTAAATTTGGGAACTTAAGCTGTAATGAAGTATACTGTGGGTCAGTGTCTGTGGAATAAAGTGTATACTGTCAAAACCAGACTTGGAAAGATGTATACATGCATTTGTCTCCACTAGTTCAGACTACTGTAACGTCCTGCTCACTGGCCTCTCCAAACGAGCCTTAACACAGCTGCAGTACATCCAGAACACTGCTGCTCGGGTCCTGACCAAAACCAGGAAGTACAAGCACATAAGTCCTGTGCTCAGGTCTCTGCACTGGCTTTCTGTAGCTCAAAGAACAGACTTTAAAGCAGCTCTGCTTGTGAACAAGTCTCTCCATGACCTAGCGCCAAGTATCTCCCACATGTTAGTGCCATATGAACCATCTCGCACTCTGAGGACTTCAGGGACCGGCCTCCTGCTGGTGCCCAGAGTCAGGACTAAACATGGGGAATCAGTGTTTCAGTTTTATGCAGCTAAAACCTGGGACAATCTTCCTGAAGATGTGAGACAGGCCTCTACTTTGATAATGTTTAAATTCAGGCTGAAAACAGTTCTGTTTAGCTGTTCACATGACTGACAAGTTTTTATTCTGCACTCTTGTCTTTTCATGTTCATTTTATATTGATTATTTGTGATAATTAATGTTTTGATTTGTTGTATTGTGATTTTAATGTTTTTGCTATTGCGTAAAGCACTTTGAATTGCTTCATGTACAAATTGTGCTACACAAATATTGTGTACAGTTAATCTCCTAAAGACATTAATTAGGAACCTGTCCTCCATCTGAAATTATGACATCATCAAATTCCAGAAGGTAAAGACCCATGGAATGGATGGATTTTTCATTGTTTTAATCCCATATTCTTCAGTAATTTGTTAGGTGAGTCCATAACCCATTCATGAAAGTAACACCTCATTACAATTTCAAGCCATTTTTTCTTTTGGCGAATTCCCATGCTGGATCAACCCCTTTCTTATCTGCCCATTTTCAAACATGTAGCATCTAATTGCACGCTATGTCCAACACGGATTTTCAACAATGGCTTTTATGATGTGATAAACAAAACACTTGTGGCATTCTGTCCCCGATCCTCATGGCTTCCCTTGATACCAGCGCACAGGTCAAGAATACAGTGAGTGGTTCATGTGGCCAATCGGGTGAGTGCGCAAAGGCATTCTCTTTGATTATTTGGGCTTTTATCTCCCTCCGTACAGCTGCAGAGCCTTTGATAACGCGAGCTGGTGATGCCTTACGCAGCATTTTTAAGTGGGTAATTGTGCGCTTCCACTGAGAGCCGATAAACACCAGTCAAAGGAAAGAGAGAGGGGGAAGATTTATAGTGTGGCACAAGTCAATATGACTTTATTATGATCCCTTTGGAGCATGATGATTTGTGGGAATAACTGAAATGGAAATGCATGAAAACGGGCATAGACCTAGAAGACAAGTGAATGTTTCATGTTTTTAAATGTTTTTTTTTATTTTTAAATAACAGATGATGTTGTGCTAATTATTGATGAGATAAGTTGTGTCAGACAAGATGCAGTTGTAATGGGAGCGATCGATCTTAGTGAAGTGGCTTTTTTGGTAATCACACTCTCCATAGCACAGTGAATTTTTGTGTGAAGTAAATTTACCGAGCTGTAGAGAATTATCTATGGACCAGTGGAATTGTGTGCGAGAAAAGACAATAAAAAAGTCCAATAATAATATATTTTGATAACATGGTAAAGGAGATTAGCTGTTCTCATTGGACATGGACCTTCTGTGGCCTTGTCTAATATACAATAAATAGTTATATGTATTCAAAACACCAAAGTGCGTTGCCTCTGGGTAATTTTCATCTTTGTGTTTTGGGGGCTGTAGCTCCGACACTGAGATTGTAGTTTTAGTCCTGGTCTGTGATGTAGGATTTAACGCAGGAATTACCAATGGGCATTAACTAGGAATTACCTCCATAAATGGCCAGCAGTAACTGGGATTGTGTAGGAATATTTACAGGGAATTACCTGGGCATTACCATAAGGGATAATATAAGGATTAGTACTGGAAACAACCTAGGAATTACCAACATGATTTACTATTGTGAGTTACCCAGCAATTACCAGATATATTATTATCTATCACCATTGCAGCCTCCTCCCCATGTTTACCAGCTCTTTAGTGTGCCACATTCACATTCATGCAAGATCAGGAGGGTGTCTTGCCAAAGAGCACAATATCTCTTTTATACAGCTGTGCTTCTATCACCGCAGCAGTTGGCATTTCAAATCTGTGGCACACCACTGATTTCGCATCTGCTTCACACTTTGCCTACCACCAGTCCTTTATGAACCCAATCCCGCTGAAAACATTACAATTGTTGAGATATTTAAACAAGGACATAAAACCCATTCCAGACTCACGCAGGAATCGGGTCAGACCGCGCGTGCATATTGTTGGAAGCGCCCACTGATTACCCTTGTAGTTTAAAGCCCATAAAACCAAAGTCATGAGATTCTCCTTTTCTTCCCTCTTCATCTCCGCAGGCTCTGTTGTCTGAAATAATCACAAGGCCCCATGCAGCCACACATTAAATCACAATTGTATATGTAATCAAATGGAGCTCATCACATCTGCACTGATTGATTCCACACTAAATTGCTGGCTGGCATTTGCAATTTCATTAAGTCACCCACCGACAGGCCCCGCGATTGTTTATGCGTGAGCAAGACACAGAGAGGAGAGCAGCGCCAAAGTCACTCGCTAAAAGTACTTAGAGAGAAAGATGAGGGCATGCGGTGATTTGTTTGTTTTACGGGCCATGAATGCACCGTAACTCAGGGCGACATGCGAGGAGATGGCGAGAGGGATAGAGGAAGTGGAGGGATCAGAATGGCCGTTCATGTTTATTAATGGAATAATACTGTAGATTTATGGGAGGACAGGCGAACATTGGAATGATTCAACACTGTGCCTTGTCATTTTGTGGTGAAGTCTGCGCGATCACGTCGAGGGCTTTTAGTGACTGTATAGAGCTTAATTATTTTATGGTGTGTGGGCTCATCTCTCCACAGATCTCACCTGCCTCATGGTGTCACTTGCTTTTCTAAATAGACGTACGTAAGTTGAATGTCTTACAGTGAAACATCCCAGGCAAAGCAGCGACATTGAATATTGTAGAATATTAATAACTAGAATATTGTAATAGTTCATGATTCATTTTCTCAAAAAAAAAAAAAAAAAAAATGTATCGCCATATTTCAACAATGCATTTGAAATCAGTTTGAGCTTGTAATAAAACAGCAAAAAAAAAAAAAAAAAATCTGTCGTTAAATCCTCCATATTTTTTTGTAAAGTGTCCATAGAGATGCATCAGCTGAAACATAGATAAAAAGTAAACAAAAACAGAGGTACTAGTAGTAGGAGTAATGGAACAACCCAAAAACTGCTGGGTCACTGCTGGTAAATACATTTATCACACACCTTTTAGTGAATGCAAAGTTTAGTATTTAGCATCTTCAAGAACACATGCATTCTTGTGGCTTTAATTCTCCATTTTCTAAAATGTCCACATTTGGAAAGTGCACTTAATAAATGACACCTCCATTTCCAATCAGGCTTTTAGGCATTGGAGCTCCCTCTGCTGTCAGCAATAGAAATTAATGAGAAAAATAAACAAATTAAGCCGCAATTTGACTGCAGAATAAGTCCAGTGATTCAGATTTTTTATCTGTAATGACACAATCCAAGCAAAATCCCCAGAGAATATGATTTTGGGTTAATAGATTAATGACTCCTCGTATGACACTGTAGTACTGTACTGTAGTACTGTACTGTAGTACTGTACGCAGCGCGCACAGCAAAGAGCAGGAGAGAGCGAACAGATCGTGACACAGGGCAGTGAACAAGAAACACTTTTGCTAAAGAGACACTATGGAAAACATTTTAACAGGGATGAAAAGAAAGGCGGATATAGACGGAGGTAAAGTCACCCGAAAAATAAGACGAGGAAGTCTGATGAAGCGTATTTAGCACTTGGCTTCACCGTGACTCCGGTGGGACACGAGGACAGACCGGTGTCTGCTGTGTCTGAAAATGTTGGCAGCGGACAGTATGAAGCCAAATAAGTTAAGGCGCCTCATTACACCTCAGTCACGCTGATAAGACGCTGGAGTTTTTTCAGCATAAACGTGCCAAATATTAACAACAATCATCCACTTTGTAAATCAGAATCAGAATCAGAATCAGAAGACTTTTATTGCCATAGTCTGTGAACACAGTTCACAAACTAGGAACTTGCTTCGGTGAAAAAGTGCAACATAAACACACTGAATAAATACAAATACAAATAAGGGCATGCACAAAGTTTAAAAGATATGCTTAAAAAAATCAAATGAAATACTTAAAGGGAGAAAATATATACAACAGCTGCATCAGAACAACAGTGCAAAGTGGCTTATTAAAGTGACCGGTGTTATTAAGTGTCCAGTTTAGTGCAGATATTATAAAGTGTCACTTAAACCAGCGAGCACCGAGCATCATATAAGGTGGTGTACCAAATTGCTAAATTACTTGTTTTAATTTGATATTTATTTAATTTGAATTTAATTTCGGGGGGCTCGAAATTTTTTCTTCTTTATACGGGGGGCATGATAGAACATAATTGAGAAGCACTGGTCTAACTGATGATGTGATGGGATGAAACAATCATGAGCTGTACCATTTTTAGTCAATAATGGTGAACAAATTAACAAATTAGCCTTTGTTTAGTTTTTGTTTCTTTTCCACAAGTTCATTCGACTGTCTAAATTTTTGTGAGCAATGATATTATTTGTCCATGTTGGTTTATCAATTAAGGAATTATGTTTTACTTTAGTTTGGGATCATGTTTTGATTACACTCCATCCATGAAAATAAATAGTATTTAAAGCCACAGTAGGTAAAATTTTAGCCAAAAAGATAGACTAAAAATAGCATTGTTTTTTTCTTTTTTGCTCTGAAAAACTCACAAAAATGTGTGAGTGGGATTGCATCTCCACAAACCTGACTCTTACTTGGCCTGGAGGGGAGCCTCTTCCTGCTTGTTTCCATGGAAATGTGGGTCCTTTGTATGACAATCTTCCAAAGTATGTTTTTAACTTTTCTATTTCCATGGAATTATGCATGTGACATTCCACCTCTAGAAAGTTACATACTGTACCTTTAACTTATTTCAACTGTGTAGTTGAGAATCTGTCCCATGATCCTCTATGACTAGCTCTGGACTGACCGTGAGGTTTCCAGTGCGTTGACATTCTGATGTTTCATTTTAAAAGAAATATTGCCGTGCTTTAGAGTAATCACGGTTTGCAGCTCCAATACATTTGGAGTGGCATCTGAGTGGCTTTGACAGATGCACTGGGGTCTCCGTTGGGAGCAGCTCCTGTATGTGTGGTGGACCCCGGGCACCTTGGCCAGTGGCAGACAGAGACACAGTACTCTAATTAAGATGTGTGTGTGAGAGAGAGGGGGGAGGGCAAACTGGCACTGTCCCAGTAATATCCAGGCCACTCTGAGACCAACGTAGGCAAGGCAATCTATCTACCAATGTCTCTGTAAAATACAATCGCATCCCCAGGCATAATATAAGGAGCTCTGGTCCACCTCATTATAATGGTGGTAATGGAGAACTTTAATGGCCTGTTAGCCCACCCCTGCCCATCTAATATCAATTAAGGTTGAGACAAAAAGTGTTGGTACAAGCCACATTCTGTAAGGGGGAAGGAAAACAATGCACCCGAACGGCAAAAATGAACAGAAAGCTTATTGTGAAGGAACTTCTCATGAAGCTGGAATGTGCTAAAACTAATCACTTTGGTTTTGGGTGTAATTTTAGACTTATTAACTCACCTGGAATATTCCACAGTATGGCTTTAAAGTGAACACTAAATCTATTATTGGAAACTTTATGCAAACTAGCAGTCACAGTGACATTACAGCTGTTAAAAATAAATAAATAAACAACAATACCCACAAAATGGACCACAATAAGTGCTCCTTATTCTCTTTTACTGTGCTGATTTTAATGAAAATTTCAACATGGTAGTGTACTTAAATGGCCCCAGTGTCGGCACATGAGAGATGCTGCAGTTGGGGGAAAAAAACCAAAAAACACTCCGCAATAAATTTCACAGACTACACGATCTGTGACTCTGAAAAGTTTGAACCACCATGAACCACCTCGGTATGCGCTCATGCACAGAAAAGAATAAATATTCTCCAGACTCACCATCAGCTGCACAGCCTCTGCTCTGTCCTTTGTTTCAACATATATATATATATATATATATATATATATATATATATATATATATATATATATATATATATATATATATATATATATATATATATATATATATATATATATATTCCACCAAACCTTTAGTTCGTTTACAGCGGAGCACAGCACAGGGAGCTGTGTCAGCAGGGTTTATGCAAATTAGCCATGTGGTTTTAAGTTTTGTTTCTATAAAATGTAAACAAGGTGTGCAGATCTTCCCTTATGTCATTACGTAGCCTACAAATAAATCTCATGAAGCTGTGATCACCCTAAAAGCTTTCATTTTCACTCTTATGTAAAGTTGGGTTTGTCCAGATATATAGTTGTTTTGAGATTCCTTTTTCCTAACTCCTTTCTAACTCAGCAGACTATTTGAACAGTCCTTATCACGGCAGATGGTGACGCACATCCGGTTTTGGCTTAAGGAACTAGCAGCTCTCTGGCCAAATTGACGAATTTGAGTCATAGAGCTGCTAAACTGTGCTGTACCTGGAGGACTAACGAAGTGAGGGGGAAGGGTCTGAATATATGAGGAACAGTGTGATTGGTCAAACAGGTATACAGACTTCAAACTCCAGTCCTTCAGGTCAGGACAGTCTTGCGTGATGTCAGCAAGTATGTGAAATCGTAGAGGCCGTATGAGCCAGGATACACACATTTTTACACACATTTTCGACTACAAAGCTAGAAACGTTCCTATTTTGCACGAAAATTTCCAAAAAGCACCAGAACTAGAAAGCTATTCAAACACCACGTACACAGTTAAGTAACAAAAAGTAAGTGTTTAGTTGAAATCAGAAGAATCGAGTATAGGGTGACCAGATTTTCATATTCAGTTGATTGAAATTTCTGGGACACACCTGGGTTGAGATGGTTAGCATAAATAAAATAGTTAAAAGAGCGAGTAACATCGTCCATTCTCGACTCTTGTGGGTCAGTATATAATCTGAGCAACTTGTGCAACCACATTTTGCTCATTTTCAGGCATATTTTCTGTATTTTAGCTAAACAAATGCCAATATATTTCCCTCTTTACTATTGGCGGGGATTAGATTTTCAAAAATTGTCACGGTTTTACTTAAAAACCAAAAGCAGCACACAACTAGTAAGTAGTTCAGCTGTTTGTTGTCCAAGGTAGTAATCAGTTAAATGTGGTAAATATCAAGCTGGGGGGTTCCAGGGCAGGGGTACAGGCAGGTATTGGGCTGGCTAGTAAGCAGGCAGGCAGGTAGCTTCCAAAAATAATGACACAGGCAGATGTAATAAAAAAAACACTGGGAAAAAAAGTTTAGTTATCTTGTGGTACCAAACGTATCTACAAACTGGCCAGGAGTGGATGAAAAACCAGGCTTCTATACTGCAGGTAATGAATGAAATTGGATCTAGGTGTGCCAGCTGTCAGATCAGGTAAGCAGACGCACAGGTGGGAGGAGAGATAGACAACACAGAAAGAGAGGGAAACAACAGGGAAAACAGCAGAAGGGAGGATCCTGACAAAAAAATAAGGATACCTGCGACATTTCTTGAAGAAAACGGTGGCAAATCTGTTGGAACGGGGGACACAGGGCTCAAAACTGGGTAAATAACAACGTCTGGTCACGCTAATTTAGTACTGTCTTATTTTGATCGATACTAAAAGCAATCATTCCATCCATGATATGCAAATATGTACAGTTAAACCATATGCGTAATCATTTCCAGTCAAAGTTTTTCCCTTACAACCTTTTTAGGATGTGTCTTATTATTAGTCTTTGTGATTCCAACTGGTTTGTCGATGGCGGTGTCTGTGTTTACCATTGGGGTCTGTCCGATTCCCTGTCTGCCTTGTTTTGGTGGATCTTAATTGGACCACTATGTCTCTGTAGGAGTTTTATTTCATGTTTTTTTGTGAAACTGGAGGCTCAGAGTTTTGTTCCTTGTTTTGTCTCTGTAAAGTCTTGGCACGGCGGCTTGAAAGAAAAGCGCACAAGTGGAAGTCTGACTGAGCAGCTCGATACGTAGAGATAGACAAATTGGCTTGGTGCTGTGTACACTGTGGGAACACTCATAATACAAGTGTAGCGTATACCCCCATTTTGACAATAGTGTGTGATTCTAACATAGTGACAGTGATAATGTAGGAAGCATAGGAAGCAAATGCCAGCTTAAAAGAGGCATTATCCAAAAATTGACTTACTGGAGCTTTCGATCTTACACCGTTGTTCCCTCATCAAAAACATACCTGAAATGGTTTTATATGTCATACATGCATGTTTGAGTAATCTTGCAATCTCCCCGATCTACTATTTGAACCATCCTTCCAGTTAGCAGTATAAGCCCTCACTGATTGTACAAGGCTCAGGAAATAGGAAGCTCAAAAACTAAGCAAACTAATTCAAAATTGAATGTTTTTTTCAGGAAATACAACTTTTTCAAAACAGTAAAAGGTCATGTGTTAACAATGAATACCCCCTATAAGTGTAATGCCCCCTCACACATCACTCTGTTAGGCTTGAGAATGTGTTGGCTGTGCGGTGGTAGTTTGCCCTGCTTAGCTTTGCCGTCTGAAACAGTGGTTCTAAAGCTACTCACATGTCGGAAAACGTCATCCATGTGAATACTAGTGATGTGCTAAATGTTTTTTGTGAGTTTAATTGCCTGCTTCCACCTTTCATCGTTTGAAAATCATGTTTCCCGTCTTTACACTGGGACTAAAGACCTAAACTCCATTTCAAATAAAGCTGCTAAACTGGGCAGCACCTGAAGGACTAAAGGGGAGAGGTATAAGAACAGTGTGATTGATCTAACACTTTAAATTACGCCCCTGCAGCCTGGTGTTTGTGCTCAGAAACATCAAGCTGTAATCAGGGCAGTCCTGCGTGGTGTCACCAACTACTGGAAATGGCAAACAAACACAAACAAACTTGGATTTAGGTGTTTTTTGACCAGAAAGCTGTAAATTGACCTAATTTGCTCTAAAGTTGCCAAAAAAAAACCCATAATAAATAAAACAAGACTAAATTTCAAGACATTTCAATTTGTTCAAGTTGTTTTAGAGGTGATAAGATACACAGATCAGACAGATCCCTCAACTCGCCCACACAAATCCATGTAGCCCTCCTGCCCTTGGCGTGTGAAACACTCTTGCTATTCTGAAGAATAAAAAAACAACTACAATTGAAATCACAATCAAACTAAAATGGTCATTTTAATGGTCATAATTGTCTGATTTCTTCTGCTGCAAGAATTTTAGAAATCATAGATTGTGTGGAAAAATTACAATTCTAGAAGAAAAGTTATCCATTTGCGAAGCCCGGTGAGTTATGAAATACAAAAACGGTTTATCCTGTGTTACAGCAGATACAGACAGGACAGGGCCCAGACCTCCCCTGGCCACAGACTGGTAGCCTTCTGGCATCCTAAGTCTCTCTTAGTCTCTCTCCTAGAGCATCTCTCCCCCGATCCCTAGTCTTCCTTTCCCTGTCCCCCGAGCATCTGAGCTTTGAGTATTTATACCAGAATGAGAAAGCTACATACATTTCAAAGCAGTGACTTTTGTTTCACTCCCATGAGATAATGAACTTTTATACCTGAGAACAGCTAAGACAGGGGTCGGCAACCTGTAACACGCAAAGACCCATTTGGACCCACTTTCCACGTAAAATAAAACACTGGGAGCCGCAAATACTTTTTGACATCTAAAATGAAGATAACACTGTGTATAATAATAATAATATTTTAGGTTTTATTTTCATGGACAAGCCATCTACATGTGGCAGATAAATATGGCAAAAAACAACTTAAGTGCATAAAAAATACAACTCACCAAACCGCTGCATCAGTGTGAGCTCTGCGCTGATTATGTGATTATGTCTACTCTGCTCCGCAGTTTCTTTCAAACAAAAACTCCAAAGGCGTATCGTTTAATCCCAGGTGCTTATTCTCCATGTGCCAAAGCAGTTTTGAAGGTTTCATTGCCTCATTTGCTTTTCCCGCATGTTACGCAGAGCGGACTCTGTGCGTGAGTCACCTGTAGCGACAAACCCAGATTTTAAGTAGGTATTGTCTGTTAAATTTATCTTTCTTTTACTTGGAGGTCGTAGTCTCCTCTTCTGGCTCCTCGGTTGTCCTTTTCCCCTTTGTTAAAAGCTCTCCAAAGACTTTTGTTTTGGCTCATTTTCACTCGCTTTTGGCTCTACTTTTGTGCGTCGTGTCTGATGTGTTATACGTGATACGTCATCGCGGAGACAAGAGCAGATAATAAACTTGCTACTACATCAAATAGATTTCTGTGGCGATTTCCAGCAGGATTTTCATGATACATCTACGGACAAGCTTACTAGTGTGTCATTAGGGACGGACGAAAGTTGCTCCTGACCCCTGTGCGCACAGCGTCTGAAAATCAGGGCTCTTTACGAAGGACTGTGAGCTGTGTCTGTGTCTGTGTCTGTGTCAGTGTCAGTGAGACGTGAGCGGTGTTTGTTTTTAACATTGTTCCGCGAGTGTGACGCTTATTTTGAGCAACGAAAAATAAGAAAATTTTATTTTATTTTAAGATCATAATAATCTTCCAATTTAAACTACAATAAAAAAGAGCTAACACAAATAAAATACACTTCAGCCACGCAGAGCCGCAGTATAAGGCTGAAAGAGCCGCATGCGGCACCGGAGCCGCGGGTTGCCGACCCCTGAGCTAAGACAACAAAGGCTTTCCCCGAGGATGGGCCACACATTCACACATGTAAATGTCTGGTCTGGGTCTGACAGATTGACACAGATCAAATGCATTTAAAGACATATGATAAGAATATTTTCTTCACAATATTAATATGCTTAAATTTCCATCACAGATTGCATTGCACCTTTAGTTAAGACCCCTATAACCTCGGTATGTAAAAACATGTTATTCTTCTGTAAGTTTAGCATATCAGTCTTTTCTAAAATGTTAATGCCCTAGACTTGTTTGGATGTGCTTTATAAACCCCAAAAAAACCAAAAACAACAACAACTATATATTAAACGTCTAATCACAAGTCAGCCATGCTAAAAACAGAGTGACACATTCCTATACACCCACAATGACTCATGTCCCCATGTGTCTGATGTCACTGATGACGTATGTTCTCTGTGTTCCTTATGCCTCACTTACAGCCTTTAATCCACTCACAGTGCGTCTGAATGAAAGCGGCTGGGGAGAAAATTCATTATGGCCATAATGGATAGGGAGTGCGTTCTCGTTCCCCCGACTGATTTTCTGGACCATTGCTGCTGCCAAAGTTTAGCTCCGCTCTGAGACCCCAAAGCAGCGGGCCCATTACCCAGCTATTGTCTCAGCTCAGATGCTTGGAGAGTGTAGCTATTGTAAACCCATGCATCTTTGGGATTGGTTTGGGTAAATGCCATTTACAATATAGAAAAAAGCTCAAACTTGCAATACAATGAAAGTTAAAGTGCATGTTATGATGGGTTAGACTACTAATTTCACCAGAACATAGTTACTGAACAGAACTGTATTTCATAAGGGGGTATTAAATGCATAACAATATTTTATGTGCTGAAAACGTTTTAACATGCTTAATGAGTTTCAGTTTAGTTTCTGATGCTGTGAGTCCCCCCCTGCTCTCCGTACAGAGTGTTATCAGACTACAATCGGGGTATATTTCTCTAATAAAACTACTACACATTGATTCTGGTTTGTGAAGTTGTAGTGTATTGCTTTGTATCATGCTTTTGTATATTTACATACAGAAATAGGCTTGTGGGCTGAACTTTGGATAGGATTGTACTGCTAACCATAAGTGGGGTTAGAATAGGGCTGAGATCACTAAATTATTCAAATATGCTTGGATGACATATAAAACCTCTTCAGGCATGTTTTGGGTGAGGGAAACATTATAACATAGTAGAAAACTACACAAAGCCAATTTTGTATAATACCCTTTATTTAACATTTTAATAATCTTCCTTTTTTTCTTTTTTTCAAGTTTTTTTGTTT
The DNA here is from genome assembly GCF_009829125.3 of Periophthalmus magnuspinnatus. NCBI lineage: Eukaryota > Metazoa > Chordata > Actinopteri > Gobiiformes > Gobiidae > Periophthalmus > Periophthalmus magnuspinnatus. The sequence goes on from NC_047137.1 coordinate 5,220,568, forward strand.
TATTTTACTACCTGTTTGGTCATGGAGAGCAGATGTGACGTTAACAAGGGCAACAACAATAACACCTTTATTTTGTTAAATGAAGGTTTAATGGTTTCCTTATGTATAAATTGTCTCTGGATTTTGGATAGAATTTTTTGGTTTTGATGTGCTACCTTACCTAATCCTAATACTTGAAATCTGTCATATGCACTTTAAATTAGTCATCTTTTCACCTTGAGTCTGCAAATGTAAATGGTTGCAAAGCGTCTGTCAGTTTTCTATTTGACTTAAGTCGCATACACTTTTTATTACTGAGCTGTGACAACAGACCGCAGCCCTTGGGATTTCAAAGTCAATGAGAACTGTGCAGTCAAATGTGGCAGAATTTTACTCATAGTTCTTAAATTTGAACTGGTGCCAACGCTAGAAAAGACTAGAGATATTTCAAATACTTTACAAAGATGTGCTGTCTGGGCTTGTTTCTTATCTCACAGAGTCCTGATGGTTGTGATGGACAGACAGATTAGCCAATAAGAGCAAAGCACGGTCTTTTCTGATCAGAACAAACATGACACAGAGGAGTGACCAGACTGTGAAATCCTCTGTATTAGAAATCGCAGAACCACAGAGAAACAGTCTGGCACTATGAGTGATTGGTGATATATATTTTGCATTGCAATACAGATGTTGTAAATTCTTTAATTCAGAGAATTGTTTTACAGCTGAGTTCAAGAAACACTCACAGTCTTTAAAGCCACATTGTTAGATAGCTAGTTGTCAATTAGCTGTGGTAGTTCTTGTAATGTCGCTAGCCGTCCTCATTTGTAAAATCTCTTTTGCACTATCCATACATCCATATTTTTTGAAAATTTCTCACATCACAAAATATTTTAATGGCCCTGTAAAAGAAAAGTGTTCTGACTGCATAAACTCTACAGAGTGGAAACAGGTCTGCTCTGGGTCACAGCAAAAAAAAGACAAATAATGAAAAATGTGACTTAGTGAACTGACTTTTACAAAAGGCCCTCGTGGTCAGTGCCATTTTTTGTTTCTGCAGCAAATTTACATTTGAATGGATTTGGCCGAGGTCCTAGTCTGAGTGGATGGATACACAGGATAGGGGAAATGCTTTACTCTGTTTTTACTCTCACATTGTATTGATGGAGAACAGCTCAGATTCATTTTGCCATACTTTTATTTGACCTTTTGTGGTTTAATTTCAATCTGAAAAATAAAGTGGTCTCCATATTTTTTCCCAGATGTGAGATAATTCAAAGCAGATGATTTCTCTTGGGCTGATCAAAACTCCATCCCTGTCACAGGTATTATTTTACTCTGTTAAGGCTCTATAAAATGTGTATTGGCAGAAATGATCTATGTTCACAGTGTGTGAATGCCACAGGTACTATGCTTAATGGGAATGCCCTTGGTCTCTTAGATATAGATGAAAGTACTGGTGGGTGGATAGAGCCTTCCTTTTGAGTTTTAAGTACTGGAATGGTGACTTGTTTGAGACTGATTCTGGCCATGTGGAAAGAACCCAACACACCAACTATCAAACTGGAAGACGATGGTATGGAAGAAGAGAATGTGTGTGAGGGGACACTGGAGAGGTTTGGTGAAGAGGGGACTTTTGCAGATACATGTCTACAATTGTTTTTAAGACTTTGTTTTTTGAGATTTTGTCTTTGGAACCCTCATTTTGTTTTTTATTTTGTTTTGTTTTTATTTTGTTAGCCCATTATTTTGTTAGGACATATTTTTGTTAATTTGTTGATTTTAAATTAAATAAACATGACCTAACTGTATGCCCAGATATGAAGTAAACATGTTCAAATCAAATATAGCTTTTACTGATAACAATGCTAATACTGATTTATTCTTGGTAAGAAAAACATTGGACAAGATTGAGATTGAGCATCAGACAAATCTCTTGCTCATGTTGCCATGTTCAATGTTTGAATGAGTTGCTGTAAGAGTAAAAGTACTTCCCCTGATCTGAATCCTTGCTACTTAAACTCCAGCACCTGAAGCCAACAGTGATCATGTTCATCCTAGAAAATCCTGTCCGGATCTCCAGAGAGCGCCTAGTGCCTGAAACTGGTTCTAGTCTACAAGTTGGATTGGGATGTAGCCTTAAGCGTCACTGCCACTGTGGAGTAGGCCTATCTTGGACCAGATTTTTCCTACCCGGTGTACCCAGTGAGTGGATTCTGTGTGTAGATAGAGACATCCGGCCATTGCATCAGTGTTCAGACTGGAGCAGAACATGCAACCAGAATTTTTTTGCTGAATGCTCATTCTATTACAAACAAAGCACTCACTCTTGGTAACATTTTACCAAGGAACATTTAGATTTCATGAGTCTCACAGAGACATGGCAGCAGGAACAGTAGTTCTTTCATCTAAACAAGCTTGTCCCTCTGGACTGCTCTGTGTTTGGGACTCTGCGCTGTGGGATTGGGCTTGTGCTTGTCTACCAGAGCTGTTCTCAGTGCAGATTGATGGACATGATGAAGCTCAACTCTTGCAGCCTGCAGATGAATAAGTTTGGAAACACAGATGTTTTCTATTGTGTCTTAGTTTATGGACTCTCGGTCTAAATATTGACCAGGTAACTGTTGAGGACTATTGATTAGGTAACCTCTGTTGTATTTTATTTGAATTGTTATTTGAATTGGTACTCTCTACTTCCCATGTTGTATCTCAAAGAGATATCTTAAATTAATCTATGTGTTGTGTTTTTTCTGCCTCCTTTGAGCCCAATACTTTTTCAAATTGTGATGACGGTGAAATGTTCACGACTAGTTTCGACCACCATTATCTTTTCTTAACATGTTCTGTTAAAACTCCATCAATAAAGCCCTGTCCTTGGAAAAATGAACCCATCTGTAGCTTCAGGAAAAACTGTCAGAAAGAGGAACGTTTGTGGAATTTGGTTGCCCCCCAGAGCCACAAGGGCTAGTATCAGTGCTCTTGTAAAAAGTGTTTGTTTCTCTGTGTCAAAGATAGAACCTTCAGTGTTGCTGTAAATAATATAATGACTGAAGTGTCTAGGTTCTCATGTGGAGTCACACAAGGGTCTGTCCTGGGCCCTGTTTTATTTTTGGTGTACATTTAACAGGAACCCCTAGAATGTCCCACATCACTCCAGTTCTATCATCTCTCCACTGGCTTCCAGTAAAGTTCAGGACAAAGAAAAAATAAATAAATAATAATAATTGTTACTTTTAGAGGCCCCCAGTACATCTTGGACCTTTTACCTCCTTACTTCTCTGGACGAACCTTCCGGTCCTTAGGTCAGATCCTGCTTGTGGTCCCCCCCCAAAAAACAGGTTTAAAAACTTTCAGGTTATGGCCTCAAAATTACAGAATGCCCTGCCTCTGTCTCTCCATGTGACTGACTGTGAATTCTTTTAAAAGGCAGCTGAAGATAAGACTGTTTAGAAAAGCTTTTGGTTGAACTTCTGTGTCCATATTTGACTTAGAGTTGTTTATTGGTGTAGTTGTTTATTTATGTACCCTCTGTCAATTGTAACTGTGGTTGTAATACTTTTTTTTAAACAGCACAGGTTTCATATATATATATATATATATATATAGATATATATATATATATATATATATATATATATATATATATATATATATATATATATATATATATATGTATATATATATATATATATATATATATATATATATATATATATATATATATATATATATATATATATATATATATATATATATATATATATATAATATATATATATGCTCTGGCTAACAGTGCTGCTTGCAGGAGAGAAGAGATAAAGAGGATGTGAGGAATCTAGCTTTACTGCTGAGAGGTGTTTGTGCAAAAGCTGTGGATGTATTTGCAGCTGATTTCTGCCTTTGGATAGCATACCACTATTCAAGTTTGGGCAGTTTCCGACTTTTCACTCTCAAGAGAAATATTTGGGCTTTCTATCCACCTTTCCTGGCCTCTATTTCCTCAAGTTGGCTATTGTAGCACTAGGAAGTGTATCTGTGTCTATAGTCTGCCACTTCTGGAACACAACTAAAATGGACCAACCAATTTTCACAATGATTCTCTCTACTCACAAAGATCTGATTTAGAGAAACTTTTCAAAAATGCAGCTAATAGAAACAATAAAAAGAATTGGAACCCTTGAGAATATCCAATCTCGGAAACTAAGCAGGGTTGAGTTACAACTGCTGACACATACTGTTTTTATGTCCTTAGGCAAGACATTTCAATCACCTTGCCTTGTGTGTCCATGTACGCAGCTGCATAAATTAGAGTGCGTTTGTGAGTGCAAATGTGGAAATTAGCCATTGTGTTTTCAGCACGTCTCTCATATATGTTCATAAACATGCACAGTCAGCATCAAATAAATAAACAATAATACTGGAGGTTTTATCATTGTTTGCATATTTTATATATTTTTTGTGTGTCAAAAGTGTAAATTATTCATGCAATCGACTTGTACACATAATACACCTGTGCTCTTAGCAGGTATATGTTTGGGCTCAGCTGTGCTCCCCTGTGTATGTTTATGGCCCTGTACAGTGCAGTGCATTAGTCATGATGTCACCTGCACTGCTTCTCTGAGCGGGAGATCACTGTAAGTCTGTATCCATCTTATTTCACAGTGCTCTCAGACTAAAGTCACAACACATCATGGAGCCTAATCCAAGGCTGTGGAAAAAACTCCAAATACTCCAATCCTAAGAGTGTAGTCTCCTCTTCAAATGATTACATTGTATGTTACTGATACAAATACAGTTCACCCCTTCAACTGTTTTGTGTTCATAACAGCCCAACCCACAAGATGCACAATAAGTCAAATCCTGACCAAGCTTAGCTCAAGATCTAGAGATGGGTCAGTGCTCTCTGCTCTTGCCCCAGCGGCATAGAAGGACGGGTCGAAATGCACTGGACATATTTCTTCATGGGGGAAATAAAGTGTACGTTATAAGCACTGAACCAGATGTTTAATTTTTACTTTTACTTTAAAATGTTAAAAGAACTAAATCATATTTAATCATTTGCAGCAGTTCAAAGTAATTCATCAGTTTATAAGCGCTTTTCACAACTTTCTGAGGCCAGATTTCTGCCATCACAGTAATGGTAACAATAACTGACATGCTAGCAGCACACGTCCTGGTTCTTGGACAATAAAACACTTTATAATTAGTGCTGCTTTTACCATACCTCTGCACTGGGGCAAATGATTTCTGCTCACCCTTTTTGGCATCTTAACTTGTCCTAATCCCGAACACTGCTTCCCTTTGCTCCTCCAGCTATGGCATTTTACCATATAACTAAGTATTACCATGACGCCCTGCAGAAATATCACATCTGTCAAGTACAAGTAAGTCAAATATTAATGTCCAGAAGCTGTACTTACCCTGTTTAAGGCCTTGCATGCTGTTACGTAATTCTGCAGTGAAGTACCAAATCCTCTCGAGACAAAAAAAAAGACAATGTTTTTTATACGAGCACACCACATTCATGAAAAATACATAGAGACACATTGCACTGTACAAATAAGATATGGACAATAGGGTGCTTTATCTTCCTGTAGTCCATTTTGTTCTGTGCAGTTTGCTTTTTACAGTTGGCTCCCATCATCAGAACAGCTGAAAGTGCACGGTTCAACTCTTTCACTTCTCCCCGCAGTAGGGAGATGACTTCCCCAGTGCTTTTAAAACCACTTACAAGTAGACAGATAACTTTGACGGCCACTGGGACGTCCTTCTAACGCCCATCTCGGCTCATTAGCGAGATCATTTATTTATTTATTTATTTTGACTTTGTTTGAGTAGATTCACTTCATTTTGGGAGTTCAAGGTTGCGTAACTAGATGTGTCGTTTTATTAAACGGCCAAGTGAAAATAAATTAGACTGTCAAAACTTTAGCTCTTGGGGGCAGTAGAACAGAAAAAGTTAAACGTATTCTGTTCCTCTTTTTTTCATTTTAGCGTGCTTTGACTGGCACCAAGTTTGGAAGAATTTAAAATCTCGCCATGTTTTTAAATCACCATTATAACCTTTTATAACCAAAGACCTTCAAACCCATCAAACTCAAGAGTTGGTGAAAGAATAGGCACAGAAAAAGAATAGTACATAAACATTTTAAGTGCAGCTGTAAAAGAAAATGGACCACTTATTGTAGCTTTAATGAGACTTACTGTAGACTGTTCTGCTGCTGTTCTTTGTGGTCTTGTCTGATTTGCATTCGCAGTAAAAGCAGCACTCTATTTAAAGATACCAAACTGGAGAACTGTACCGGGAATTCCAGCATATATTTTGTGTGGAAAGCTGTTTTTATTATAATTGCTTTGATTCACTTTATTGTAGTTACTTTTTTTCAGTACGGATTTTATTATTTTAAAAGTGTACTGTGCAATTTTGTAACTGGAGCGTTGCCTATGATTTAGTAAATGCAACTGTTTCACAACATACCATAATCTTAATGGTATGTGGTGAAACATTTCAAACTAATAATATCTCCATGGAAACTAGCAGCTGTCACCTGTATTTTATTATCCCCATAAAGCCCAATAGAGTTACACATCCACTCCCGTACAGCACTTTATAAACTGTACAGTCTAAAACAAGGGTGTCAAACTCAATTTCACCAAGGGCCACATCAGCAAAATGGTTTGTCTCAAATTTGCAAAGATATAAAAAATGTCTGTGTAACTGCGTAAGTCCTGATAAACTGACATTTTAAGACAGTCATACATTTAAATTTACCTTGTCGTGGGCCACATAAAATGACATGGCGGGCCGCATTTGACCCCCTGGGCCTTGAGTTTGACACATGTGGTCTAAAATGTGCTATATAACAGTGAATTTTGATTTGAACTAAGCACATTGCAAGAATTCTAGCATTATCACGATCTAATATGCAGCTTTTATTTTACAAGAACAAAGAACTGCGTCTACCTCCCCCACTTCAGCGCTTCATTTTGACCCCGCTGTCTCCTCTCACGGCCTAGACTGCTCCGGAGATCATATTATCACAGGGAAGAAGAACGTCTTTTCATTTGTTCCTTTATTACTCCGGTGGGACCACTAAGATGTTGTTTCTTGTTGATCTTTCACCCCGGTGTGTTCTATCACCACATGGCGCTTGTCTAATCAAAACACATTTCTCTCTGTTTAAAAGTGAACACGGGAGGATAAAGTGCTTCCCTGGTTGCTGCCACTTGACGTTTTAGCTCAAAATGAGGTCAGAGCCTGTGTTAGTCATGTGTCTGTGTGTGGTATTTGTCCATCGAGTCAGGCTTGTGTCCACATTATGGCTTCTACCGCCTACGTCGCAGCAGAGGAATGACAGAGGAGATGTCTGTGGAGAATACAGACTGTCTGGTTTCTCAGTTTCATGATACCTGCCTCTCTGGGTTCACTGTGGTCATATATTACTAGTTTATTTGTTTTTTTTTATTACGATCCCCATTAGCTGAGCGTAACAACCAGCTATTCATAGGCTCCTTCTTTAAAATGTACAATCTAATCTATATTTACAATAGCCTACATACAAAATACATACATATAAAAGTGTATAAAAGTGTATCATTTAAACAGATAAATACATTTCATTTATAGAGAATTTGTCAGAGATGAGGGCCACACATTCCACTCTTTGACTGCTCTGTAAATAAAAGTGTATTTGAGGAAGTCAGTGTTTCCTCTAGGAATTTGAAAAAGCCCGTCACAGGCAGATCTAGATTTTTTCAAGTTGAAAACGTAAAGAGGCTGCAGACTTGAACTCTGAGCTCAGATTTAAGTACAATGTGTTTACGCTGTTGTTGTAAAAGCACAGTTTAATTCTATCTATTTTATTTACAAAACACAACAATTAAAAGTGTAATTTCACTCTGTTAGTAGTAGGTCCACCAGGTTTTTGTCTCCATACAGATATTTTTCCTTTACCTGGACCACAGCAGCATTAAACACATGTATCTTGCACCAATTCATTTACACATATTTTGATTACACAGAAATACTTTTTGCAATTGCTGCTGTGTATGTGAGAATAGGTTTATTAGAATTTAAATTTTGATTTTAAGATTAGATATTTTTCTCATATTTATTTAGTCGGTGCGTCATCTTGTTTTGCTGGATATAAGAACATTGAGCAGCATAGTCTAGAAACTACTCAAATAATCCCAACTATGTCATATTTTATACATCTAGAACAGCACTTTATTTACTGAAACCACTGATCTATTTATCTACACAAAATCCAGTCCAAATCACGAAATCATAACTTCTCCAGTCAGCCTGCGTGGTCAGCTCTGCTCCGGGGCAGACGGGACAGTGGAGTATTTTTCTCAGTGATTCATCAGTGAGTGGACCAAAATCAGAGCGCTCATGTTCCTTGTTAAACAGCCCGAAGGTCGTGCAGCTCAGGGCACTACGTCTCGGGATCACCGGGTCAAATGCGACTGATGATATTTCCTGTACGGGCCTCCTGAGTGCAGCTGAGGTAAGTGGCCATTAGGAGGATGTGTTATTATTCTATTTATGCCTGTTTGAATGAAGTCACGGCTATGGTATGACAGCTGACAAAATAAAATGAATGGAGGTGACTTGTACTTGGGCTGGACATGCTTTGGGACTCCTATGTGACCAAAACTGCCATAACAAAAGTGTGGTTTAGTAGCATTTAGATGTAAAAGTGGGCAGGTGGAATAAGATCAGTAAGTAAGTATCAGTAAATAAGCTAAATCAAAATTTCTTTCAATATATATTAATAACCTGGGCAGGCAAATTGATGGTAACATTTGTAAATAGCCTCTTCTAGAATGGTCCATGCTCCCTCATAGCCCCCCAAAGATTTTTGCTCCACTTTCATAACACATCCAAACTCGACTAAAAATGTTCAAAAATCTATAATAAAAATAAAATGATTCCATATTAGGTTTTTCAAAAATCACTACAGGGGCTGACCACATCTAAAATAGTTTAAAACAGTGAAGCCAACATGACAAAGGTGGGGGGATGTGCTCCATTGTTAAAAAGCTCTATATTAACATGTTAAGTGAGAACCCACATTGAAAAGCATATATGTATATGTAGACAGCACCCCCACCAGTGAAGTGGGGGTGCTGTCCCCCCACCAGGTATAAACCCATTGCCCCCCCCCCCCTCCTCCCATCGCTCTCCTGCCCTGACCCACAGACAGTGCTGTGTAATGACCCTTGAGCTGGTCCTCTTGGCTGCCTCGCGTCTCGTTCCCCAGAGCTCTTTGTTTTCTCAGCCTTATCGAACCGGCGCAGTCAGACGGATCCCCCAGACAAACTCTAGTGCACACCCCCCCCGACCTGATGTGAGGTGGGCTGCCATTTTGTCCCCTTATCCATAAATACAATGTTAGATTCAAGTGTTCATGCAGTAATGTGAACTGGAATTATCAGAATTTACACACTCATTTTTAGTTTGGTGATGTGTTCTATGTGCCTTGTAAAGTCTTGATCTTGTCAGATCTCAGATGCTAAGCACAGCTGGGCCTGGTTAGTACTTGGATGGGAGACCGCTGGGAACACAAGGTGCCACAGTGGGGTTGCAGTGGCAAAAACTGATATCATGTCCTTAATCAAGACACCTGATCCACATTGCCTAGTATGAATGTGGCAGTCTTGCTTCCCTCAGTCTGCCCCAGGGCAGGTATGGCTGAAGTAGTTGCTTCCCACCACCAAGTGTAGAGTGAAAACATAATGCACAAAAGTAAAGCGACTTTGAGCATTTGGAAAAGCGCTATGTAAGACTAGGGCTTTTTATCTATTATGAAGCCTATAGTACTTTGGCACACCAATTATTGCACCTTATGGATGGATAAGAAGTCTCTGATGGTACATCTGTGTACATACATGCATGATGTAGGGTCTGAATATTTTGAATCACCACAAAGTAAGTACAAAGTGAGTGAAGATAAGGGGAAGTGGAAAACAAAAACTTTAGGAAGAGTCAAGCCTTAAAAGCAGGACAATACAGGATTACTCATGCACAAGTCAAGCAAAATACAACTCTGAGTAAGCTAATGATGAAGGAACACTGTAATGGCATGGTTTAAAAAGTCTTAAAGTCAATTTCTACATAATATTTTACATAATGTTTTCACCCTACAGTCTGTTCTTCATCCATAAAAATAGATAGTGAGAGAATATATCAAATTGAAGAGTGATGTGGTTCCTTTGAAACACAGGAGGAGATGAGACCTGACTCTAACTTTGTGAATGGACTAAAGGTCAGTGTAGTCTGGAGCAGCAGGAGAGGGACTGCAGACCTGATCAGAGGATCGAGCACACACTAGACAGGAGCAGGGCACTGACACATGGAGAGGGCACTGCAGTGACTTAGAGACAGAGGCTGTGCCCTACATGCACACCAACAAATCACATTGATTATCTGATTTCTGGATATATCATATGATCCAAATGATGATGCGATTTGAGACCAGGTAGAGAGTTGAAAGAAGTTTTATCTCATCAGATGAATGGAGGTACAAACAGCAGGTACATGCGTGTTACATGCCTCCTGTATTTATATCCTGAGAAAGGTATTATCTAAAGAAGATTGGTCCTATAAGGACTTAAACTATATTTACATACAGTATTTTCAAGATCATAAATGCATATACCGTTAGCTGTTTACATGAAGGTAGAATACATCACTAAAAAGATCCTTGTAGTTACTGAAAAGACCTCTTGTCAACCAAAAGATGAATACCAGTATCATGTAACCAAAGTAGCAGGTTCCAGTGTAGACATCTCCAAATAATTATGTGTCACATTCTTACTGAGAAACAAGTTCACCTCAATGTTTAAGACTCACAGTATTCAACACAAGGTTTAAGAGTAAAGTAATTAAACAAAAAATCATGCTTTCAGTTCACACCTGAATAGATTTTTGATCAAGACAAATATACAAAAACTGCAAATAAATGTGGTGAAGAAAAAAAAGGTGTGAACTGTAAAATGTGTATTCTTTGAAACTTTGAACTTAAAACCATTATTTAAAAGGGCTTTTCGGCAGGGCAACACAGGAAAGAGGCACATGGTGTCAAAATAAACATCGAATGCCCTTTTCAAAACCATGTCACATTACAAAAACGAGCGCTGCATTGATGACCTCGGGGAACGACTCATGATGGGCTACAAAAAGTTTCTTGTCGGAGGGGAGAGTTATAATACGCTTAACGTCAAACATCACTTTTACAATGTCAACTTAAGAAAGGAAAAGACACATGGCGTGCAAGAGCCAGAACTTTGGCAGTAAGTATCTCTAATTAACGTGCACACCGCAGCCACGGATTGTTTTTGCTGTACATCACCGTTCTTGTCAAATTTCAATATACAAAGGCTACCATAGTAGAAGCAGCTCCGATGTCTCTGGTGTAAACTGATGCTTTTAAACATATCCATGTATGCAGATTGGTCTGTGTCATGTGTCGCTGTAGCTCCAGGTGTCAGTTCTGGTCTGAGTCCAGTCCCAGTCATTATGTGCCTGGGAAAATGAGTCACAAGTCCAAGTCCAGGACTCAATACTGGCCTTCCTCTCTGGCAATGAGTCATTAAATTGTAAGAACATGCTCTACTGAAGTTCAGAATTGGTACTTTAGTTTTAGGAGCACATATAAAATGGATTCTCCACAGAGATAATAGCCAGAGCCATGTTTTATTCCCTGGACACAGCACTTACATAATTCCTTTGTGTTTATTTTGGAGGTCCATTCTTTTCAGGGGAGTCGATTTAACAACATCATCAAACATTGATGATGCCTACAACAGCTTTTGTTCCATCAAGAGGGTAGGGTGAAGTCCAATCAAATATTCATTGTACAGAAAGTAAAGCTGGACTAGAAAATGAAAGTACCTGGAGAAATGGCCAACCAATTGTGTTCAATATTTTGGCTCTGAGTGAACATAGGAAATTCTCAGAGCGATTCCACCATTTTTCTTTTCTATCAAAAATCTATCCACTGAAGATTGTAGTTTTTGTGAAAAGTTTTCCTCATCACCGCAAACTGGACAGTTTGGAGAATTCTAAGAGTTTGCAGCACAATCAGCAGACACACAAAATGACAAATAAAATTCTGATGTGATTTTTAGAATCTTTATTTGGATTTTACATCATGAAAAAAGTTGGGTGACAGTGCAGTGATTTTCTTGCTGTGATGCTTTCTTATGCGGATTGGTAATTCTACATTGCCAAAAGAGAAGCACGATTTCAATATAAAATCCCCATTTTATCATTTTAAATAGTTTGTTGGCAAAACCTATTTTGATTGCATATTTTTTTTATCATGATTACAATTTGAATTTTCAGAATTACCAAATTTCAAAACCAGATTTTTTATGTAATCAATTGTCTTCTGCTAACAATAAAATATTCTGTCTTTGAGGGGAAAAAAAGCTTTTATTCAGACTACAAATGTTCTTAAATGTATTGCTATTTAACACTTACTATTTGTAGAAGTGCAAAGTGGTGGTTTAAAAATGATTCAAGTAAGAAAAATATTACTAAAACTTAAACTACTAGTATTTACAGTGAAAAGACAAACCAACACTTTATGTCAATTAAAAGTACTGTTACACTGACATACACATTACTGGAGTAGGAGTAAAAGTAGGCTTTTTTTTTGTTTTGTTTTGTTTTTTTTCTTAAATAAAAAGTTACTTAAGTGCTATCCACCTCTGATTACAGCAAATTTCTTATGTCCATTTACAAAGGATGTGTTCTGGTACAACAAAATGGGACCCAAAAAGTGACTCAAGACTGAAGCAAAAATGAAAGCATTTATTAAGCGGGTGCTGGAGGAACGGCTGGCAGATCCAAAGGTCAGTGCTGGAGTGGCAGACAGGAGGCAGCAAACCGGAACCCAGGAACTGTGAAGAGGGAGATCAGGGTAAGTGAAAACAGTCCAAAAACTGGAGCAAAAAGTTTTGAGCTGGGTATATGTCCTGGGCTGTACTGAAGAGTTGATCCAGGTGAGAATGTAAAGAAGTAACTCCGCCCATACACTCACAAACAGGGAAGAGGAGAAGAGGAATAGAGACATACAAGAAAGCCAGAGTCAAAGCTTTGGCCGCGTCTCAGTTCTCTTTCTTTGCTTCTTTCTCCTTGATTCCTCTCCTTGGGCCTCCATTTTTCAGCTGTCAATCAAATGCACAATATTAAGTGGCGTCTCAAAGCTCAGATGAGGTAAACCAAGGAAACTATGGCGGAAACATGAGATAAAAAATCAGATAAAATCAAACTTTATCTGTCTTGTTGCAATGACACAAGTACAACGACGGCAGCAAAGGATGTTTGACATGTTGCATAATCCTGAGTTTGACATTAAAGCTAATAAAAATAGGTTCAGACATATTTATTTGAAAGCAGAGACGCTGGTCTGACTTTGATTTAAAAGTCCTAGAATAATATAATAAATAGAACCAGCACATAAGCAAAGGCTGTCGCTCTGACCCTCAGCTTTTGTCTCCTCCTGGTTCTCTCCTCTCCTCCTCTGTCCTGTGTGGCCAGGACTTCCTCATCCATTTCCTGCATAATCGAGGAGAAGGAGGCAAAGGAAGAGAAATGAGATGCGGCAACGGAAGATAGCTATTTCTGGACCAATGTGAGTCCAGTCCAGTTGTGTCTTGTGCTCTTGTTCGCTGCTTCTCTCCTCAATGTCACTCTGATGTCACTCTATACATATTGACTATTTCCAACTGTTTAACCTTGACCTGGACAGAGTTTTTATGGCACTAAACAGCCAAAACAGGCAACGATGGTCCATGGTCACTGGTCAGGCATCCATTGATTAACAATAACAATATTTCATACCTTTTTCTCCTTTACTGTCAGTTTATCCTTCATGTTTGCTCCATATACAAGCTCCACCCCAGGGCTTCCACTATCAGGTCACCACGAGGTACAAATCAATTTCCCCCCAATGACAACATTTAAATCTGCCTCCAGGTTCTACTGCAATAACACTAAGTTGGATTTGAATGTAATACCTATGTCTGCTAAATGAGGAAGTGTGCACGTCTGGTTTATTTAGCGTTCTCCTAGCATGCGTCACACTGCTCAGGGCGTCAGGATCGTTCGTATTTGTAAATGGAAATGTAATCAGAAGATAATGAAAGCATCGCACACGTCTGCCACTGAGTCTATCTGCATTTCAATCCTGTCGTCACGGTGATTGGTCTGACAATGCACTGCAGGCACTTATTTGTGCGTCTGTGAAAAAGTCACAATTAAAGCCCTTTGTTTGCCCAGGACCAATGGAAAAGACTGAATACCTGGAAAGCTTCTCGTGGTTACTGGACAAAGTTGGCTTTAAACTTTTTTATTTTACTGGGTTCTACTATGTAAAGTTGACTTTTATGAGCTTCTACATATGTTTTAAGAGTGTTCCCTCATCATTAGCAGTATGTGTGCTGTGCAGTATGTGTTAGCAGTATGTGTGGTGTACAGTATATGTGCTGTGCAGTATGTGTGGTGTACAGTATGTGTTAGCAGTATGTGTGGTGTACAGTATGTGTGCTGTGCAGTATGTGTTAGCAGTATGTGTGGATGGGGGGATGGGGTGGGATGAGAGGGAAGGAGAGGTGGAAGAGGGCAGTATATAGTTTCATTTTTGTAACTATGTATTGAATCTAATTGTTTTATTTAAGATGACTTAGACTTGATGCACCTGTGTTGACAATATTTAAATACTAAAATGAGTATGTGCGTGCAGTATGTGTGCTGTGCAGTATGTGTGCTGTACAGTATGTGTGTGCAGTATGTGTGCTGTGCAGTATGTGTGCTGTACAGTATGTGTGTGCAGTATGTGTGCTGTGCAGTATGTGTGTGCAGTATGTGTGCTGTACAGTATGTGTGCTGTACAGTATGTGTGCTGTGCAGTATGTGTGCTGTACAGTATGTGTTAGCAGGAGCAGGACAGGGCACAATTTAATCCTAGAAACTATTGATGAATTGGTTTAGAATTTGTATTGTATCGGATCTTGTCAGTTATTTTTTAATGGTAACTGCCACTTCTGGATTGATGTTGTATGCTCTTAATCCTCTTTTCTACCGGCACAGTTTGAGTGGGTCTGTTTTGGCGCAGCTCCCTCCAGCATTTGAGCCGTACCGTACCAGTTCCAGACTTCACTGGAAGCTTATACATTCCAAGGTCTGCTTCGGCTCCCTCTAAAGGGGCGGTATGGTTTATTTTAGACAGTGATGTACCAATCCACTTGCCGTCTATACTGATCCACTCCAAAGCGAACCAGTGGAAACAAGGCTCGACACAAAAACATGTAAATGAAAATGTGCGCACACAACTTTCAGTCGGGACGAAAGAGCAGCTAGACAATTCTCCTGTCTGACAATAACAACATTTTAGTTACTCTATGCTGCTATAGAAACTCTTCCGGTGGATCTTATTGCCCATTCTGCCCAAATTTTCCCTCACTCTCTATTATCTTTTGTGATGTCAAACTCAGTGTATAGTTTTAGTTCCTAGCCCAAGATCTAATATTATTAAACCATGCTACACGAGCCCAGGAGACCAGAGTATAAGAAGTGGAGTGTCCAAGTGCTCTCCTGTGATCCCACTGATGTTTAAACTTAACCTTAATCCAGGAGACATCTAGTCCACTCCCTCCTTCACATGTGACTTATTTGAACTGTTCCTGGAGCTAAAGAAGACGTCCCATGTCCCCTGGTGTTGACCTTTCACAGATCAATTGTAATTTAGAGTGTATCACCTGAACGATTTCTAGCGATTTAAAAAAATAAAAAAAGTGTAGTGTGATTTGGACTGAGAGACCTGGTCCATTTAGCCGCTCCCTCTGAGGCTGGAGTTAAGTTCCACATGAGTAATCACAGTAATGGCATGTTAGTGTAAAAGGTGCAGAGTTAGATTTGTGATTTCCTGCCTGTTGACATTCATGGTGCTTTGGTAAGGACCAGTTGATGGTTAAATTGTATAATAATAGTTTAACATATAACATACGCTCCAGGAAAACTGATGTAGTGTCTATTATCTTGTTATTACGAGGCTTGCGCTGAAAAGACTCCTCAGATACGGCACATAGCTGCAGCAGCCAAACCTATAATATGTTTCTACCAAGTTGGACTGGAAACTTGCATTATTATTATTATTATTATTATTATTATTATTATTATTATTATTATTGTTGTTGTTGTTGTTGTTGTTGTTGTTATTATTATTATTATTATTACTATTATTATTATTGTTATTATTATTATTATTATTGTTGTTGTTGTTGTTATTATTATTATTATTATTACTATTATTATTATTGTTATTATTATTATTATTATTATTATTATTATTATTATTATTATTATTATTATTATTATTATTATTATTATCAAAGCACTGTATCAGATTTTCCCCTATGTATTTGAGCAAAATTGTCTTGCCCCAGTACAGATATATTACATAAGCAGGTCAAAATAAGTCCGCTGCATTTATTATAAGGAAGTGCACGTTAGCATGCTAGTTGCTGTTAGCTTTACAGTCATGACAAAACTCCACTCTGAAAGTTGTGAAAAGTGCTTATAAGCCACGTCGCAGTGAATAATTAGGATGATCGGAATGCACAAGGTAAGTGATTGACTAAATGGAAAAATAAAATAAATGCTTACAGTTACGCACATAGTTGTTATTTGGTTCTTTGATGCAACACCATATCCTTGGGAATAGTAAAAATCGCTCCAATTTGATGAATGCATAAGCAGCCCCACCCATATAGGCATGTATCCAGTTGATGGTTTGAAATGTCATTTGTTTTGGTTTTAGCATCCATGGGCATTTGCTGGGTACAAGCTTAGACATTCTAATGAGAGAAAACAGAATTTGAAACCTACCGCCTAAAACATACTGGCTTAAGATTTGATTCACCACTGTAATCTTGCGCAAACTTCAAAGACACGTTAACTTCTTCAAATGCTTAAAAACTAGAACACAGAGGTTAGAAAAAGGTTGAAACAATTCTTTTTGTTGAAAAGTAAAGCCACTTTTGTTTGTTTGTTGTAGCTGGCTCATAACACGCTAAACTGAATGAACTTGAGTGATGAATGTGTTTGGATAAACAAAACACTTTCTACAAAAGCCGGGCACCCACCAAGCTGCTGACAGGGAAAGTTTTATGCAAGCTAGTCCCTGTGTTGACTGGGCTATTAGCTCAAAACTAAATCCTCCTTCAAAAACTGTGTGTGAAATGTCTTGTGGCCGCTGCTGTTGAGCTGTAAACGTCAAAGCGAACTCCTGAGCGCTGAATTGGATTGTTATTAAAGAAAAAATGGCTTGTTAGACTGTAGAGCACCGTTTAGCAGTGCTAGTTGTCACACTTCTTTCTTCTACAAACTGTATTCACCTGTATCTCCTGAAAGAGGGTCAAATTAATGCTGGGACAGATGTTCATAGGGCGATAATGAAGGACAAAGCCAAATACAAACCCCACAAACCCCCATGTTGTTCTTGTTATTGTCCGTTTCATTGCTGAAATCCAGTTGGTTTAAACTTAAAAGGAAACTCTCCGATCTGAATCCTCAAACCCCAATCAGCCAATCATTCATCTGTGCTTCGGTTGCTGCAGTATGTGTTGCAACCGAAGCAACACATACTGCAATGCACTGGCAACACAGGTTCAGTTGTGATTGTGGTATGTATGTATTTTTAGTTCAAACTTAGAGTGCAAGTTACAAACAGTTCCTTTAAGTCTGAGCATCATTGCAAAATTAAGTCAGTGCCTTGATGGTATCGGTCTGCCCAGTTTTGTTTTCTAGACTGTTAAAAAAAATAAAAAACAACTTTAAAAAATACATTTCCCCTGTAAATGTTATTAAGCGCCAGTTTATCCAGCGTCTCACTTAAACTAACACCTTGACAACAGAAAGTCCTGCTTAATTCTTTTCTAAATCTGATCATGTGATAATATTATGCAGGCGCCTCTTTCATAAATCCTCCGAATTTAGACATTCGCTGTGCCACACATCTCTTGCGTTCCCTCGCTCCTATGAGACGAAGAAATCCAAGACAACATGACACCAACGTGAGTCAAAGACTGACAGCTCCAATTTCCTACAAGTGTAAAAGTGACAAAGCTTCATGTCAAATGTCACCTGTACAGGCCGGGACTAGACTCATGTTCTCAGTGTACAAACACTTCACTTCACCAAGAGGACTACATTAGCACAGTCTGAAGGGGGCTTTCTCTGGGAAATGGATAAGACATGAAAATGGCTCCAGCAACTTTAAGGAGCAAACTCTTTATTTATCCTCTGCATTTGACTCATCCTTCAACCAGAACCACGGGGGCAACCTGTCAGGAGCAGTAAACTACAGTTTCAGTTTTAGTTAAGTTCACATTTATTCACCTAACTGTTAGGTGAATAAATGTGAACTTAACTAAAACTGAAACTGTAGTTTGGAATCCAAATGATCTGGTGATTATAAATCTGATGTTATGTCTTATGTAACTCTTAACTTGGATCACTACTTTGTACTTCGTGAGTGATATGATTTTGAAGTAAGTGTACCCTTGCTTAAGTACATTATTTGGCTACTCTATCCAATTCTGCATTTTATGACATAAAGAATTGATAAATGCAAGCCCACTTTAGTCAAGTGGAATATATCAAAAATGCACCAGAAACCAAGAAAAAAATGTCCAGAATTTTTACATTTCTTTGGCAGACTTCCTTACATGTTTTACAGTATTATACGTGTGGCTATTGCTGTCGTGAGCCTCTAGAATTTGCAGTCTTAATAATTTAATAATTTGCTTTAAATTGATAATTGCCATAAATCACTTACACCCATGGATGGCCTAAATTCTGTATACTATAGATGTATTATATTATAATAAGAAAATGGTATGGTCTGGCATTTTAATAACAATATTAAGTTTTTTGTTGACTTTTGTCAGCCAAAGCAGAGTGCATTGAGTACAAATATTTTCACTTGCATTTGCAGTATTATAACTTAAAGAGTCCAGCTTGGACCACAATAACATAGTGTATGGTAAAGTAGAGTTGAAAGTTATTAAAGACATATACAATAAACTGTGTGCAAGGATCTCACTACACTTGTATTGTAGAAACCAGTAGATGTGTAATATTTGGCAAAATGAATTGGAAAAAAAAACAAAAACACAGAAAACATCCAATCATAATTAACTTTAGTTTATTAGATGAGAATCTGCTTGCCCTGATCTGATGCTTGCCCCTGTAAATTTTGAGCCATATTTGAACTGGAGGATGGTGTTACTGCTCTGTACATTTTAATGGTACACTGGGCAGTTGCAGGATGGTATTAGGCAGGTGCAATATGACAAGATGGTATTTTGATGTGGTAGTTTTCTTTTGCCCCTGTAGATGATGATGGCAGGCTGGGGCAGTAGAATCAGTTGAATTTGGAAGCATGCAGGTTTATTTGGACAGGCAGCCTGTTGTTGAAAACTGCAAAACACAGATAATAAAGAGTATTAGTTGACAAACACCCACCCCAGGCCTGGCTCCAGGGTGGGGCCCCAGTAACGCCAGTCCGGTCAACAAAACTGGCCTTGTTCTTAAACTCATCATGGAGGCTTCTGAACCGCTCTTGGTCTGATCCGTCTCCCAGGGACCTGTTTGCCGTGAGTGACCCTACCAGGGGCATGAAGCCCCCGACAACATAGCTCCCAGGATCATTCGGGTGCACAAACCCCTCCACCACGTTAAGGTGGCGGTTCGAGGAGGGGAAAAAAGAGAAAATAAAGAGTATTAGTTCACAAACTTAAGAGGTACAAATTCAAATTCAATGATGCAAACACATACCTGTAACCATTGAGAAGAGTTTGGAGAGTGGCAGATTCTACTGCCCCTGTAGATGGTGATGGCAGGCTGGGGCAGTAGAATCTGTTGAAATTGGACACATAAGATGTTACATGTGTCGTAGGAGACGGTGGAGAAGATGGAGATGGCTCGCCCCTGAAGATGTTGATTTGAAGCAGTAGCCATGAAATGCAAGACAACCGTTTTTTCAGGGGCAGTCTGGTGTTGAAAGCTACAAAACACAGACAATAAAGATTATTAAATGGTACACATTCAAAATCACAATCAAATCTAAAATGCTAAAATTACACAAGAGCACAGTTACCACCAATAATTAGACACATATTTTTAAGGAGAGTCTAGTTATGAATAAGAACTAAACCAGAGGCCAAACACGTACCTGCACACTGACAGTTGTAAACACGGAGAAGAGGTTTTGGATGGAGGCTGGATGGTGGAGAATAGATGTTTGCCCCTGAGGTTGGTGATGGTAGGCTGGGGCACTGACTGGGCAAAGTCATGTTAATTTCGGTGGAGAGCTGAGGAGGATCAAAATGGCTGCTTGCCTCTGTAGATGTTGCTGGTAGGCTGGGGCTGGAGCATTGTTTTGATGGAGGAGATCTTGGCTGATGTCGGAGCCATATTTATCTTTGAAGAAGATGGAGAAGGTGGAGATGGCTCGCCCCTGAAGATGTTGATGTAGAGCGGGGGCAGTAGCCACGAGGTGCAAGGCAGAAGAGATGGTTTGGTGGACAGTTTTGGTTTTTTTTTTGTTTTTTTGAGGGGTAGCCTAGTGCTGAAACCTACAAAACACAGACAATAAAGATTATTAATTGGCACACAAATGGTATAAATTCAAAATGACACACACAGAAAAAACAATAAAATATAAAATGGTCGACACAAAGATATTAATGGTGCAAATGCAAAATGGCACAAAGTAACTCTAAAATCTACAAATAAAAGTTCACTTCAAAATGTAAAAGTTCAAAATCAGTCTCATGTTGAGACTGAGAGCCCATGTTTAGTGGGACTTGCGTCTCTTGGCTGAGTGAGGAGGGGTGGGAGCAGAGGAGTCGGCAGCTTGTCTTTTAGAAGCCTGCACCAAAGAAGGAACATGGGGATTTGAGAAAACCACTTTCTTTGGATTGATAAAAGTTCTGCATTGGCTTGTATTTACCTGCCCTGTCAGAAGGTGGTGCTGTGGGTGACTGGGAGGAGCTCCAGCAGAGACAGCGGGCTGGGCCTGAAAAAGAAAAGGAGGAGATGTTTTAGGTGCCGGCTCCATAGACACATCCACATCAATGAGAGGTGGATAGGGCCTTGTGCTATGGGACTCCCTGTAGTGCAGGAGACCTCCACTGGTCTCTATCTCGCAGATGAGGGGCTGCTCCATCTCCCCCCACAGGCGTTGCTTAATCCTACGGCCCAGCTTCAGGCTGTAGGGACGGGGACGACCACTGGGATACCTGCAAACACCCAGAGCACAAGAACACCAACAATTAGACTCATGTTTTAGAGGAGAGACTACTTATAAATAAAGACTAAACTGAGTAAAGCAGGACTGAGCCAAGACTAAAAACAGACTAAACAAGGAAACAAGGACCAAATAAATCTGAACCGGGACTGAACCAACTGAAAATGGTTCAGTAGCAGTAACATAAAACCAAAGAAAAATGTTGCTCAGTTACCAAATAATATGACAATGAATTGGTAGGAGTTAGAAAATGTGACCAGAGTTGAATCTGGTTGGTGAAACGTACGTCAGCATGGAGTCCACAACAGAGTGGTAGATGGGCTGATACTCCTCCACAGTGTGGCCATGGATGAGCAGAGGACACTCAGGGTCAGCGGGGCAGGGAGACTCAGGAAGAGGGTGAGCTGAGACGGAGGACTCAAAGGTGGGGACCTGGACCTGTTCAGGAGGAGTGGCAGCAGAGGGGGGAGGAGGAAGGAGGGGGGGCATGATTTCAATGTACATTTTAGCACAATTATTGAAACCGAAGTAATGTATTTGGTTAAAGCATATTCTTGTTGTTGCATGGGAAAATAGCAGATTAAACTATATAGACTTCTTTCCCTCTTACCGATTTCGCTTTGCGCTTCAAAGCGAGCCTCCTGGAGACACGCCTGGACTCCTCGGCTGGGGCAGAGGCAGAGACAGGTACCAAACCCAGGACTTTGGCCACCTCAGGAGCGGGAGTGTTGCTCAGGGCCTAAGGGACACAGAGGTGAGTTAGGTTTGATAAACTTTAGTGAGGTGCATTGTTTACCAAACTGTGGTACGAGTTTCACTGGTAGTTTGTAGCAGCCATTCTTAGAAAGTAATTTTATCTACTAAACATTGTAGCTCACGGTAGTTATAATGGGGTGATATGTGCTTTGTACTTTCTTACCTGTTCAGTCAAACCCCGAGACCTCCTCCTGCAGCAGGCACTGTAGGAGTGGTCAAACAAGTGACCAGACAACACAAACTGGAAAACACAGAATAAAAGTTCAAGTTACTTTATATAGAAATAATTGGACTGAAACTTACCACAATATGTCTCTTATATTATTTGGCTTTCCAAATAACATTTGGTCTAAAGCAAAACTAGCGTAAACCTTGACTACATTGGGGGAAAATATGCCAAAATCTATATACACTCAATCTCCCTTAATGAAACATAATGTACTTAATTGTCAAAATAGTACGATAAGTTTGAGTTAAAATTAGGTTACAGTTGAATATTAATGGTAAAACGGCGCTGTAGGAGGCGCTGTTCAATCTTACCTGCTCCATGCTGAAAGCCTGTTAACTCAAGCACCAAGACAGTAAAAAAAACACCAGCTGATTTTCGATAAATCGTTGAATGAAAGGCCAAAGCGTGACTTTTTTCTCTCAGACTTTGGAATGTTGAGATTTTTAAAAATAAACACAACGCGTCCATAGCAACACAACACGTCCTTAGCAACACAACGCAACCACTTCACGTTCTAACAATTCAATAACTGATAAATGTAGAAATAGGCCTATTTACTTATCTACTTATTTAAAATGAAAGCAAAACTATTTATTTCATGAATATTACATTACTCCTGAATGTGCTGTGAATACTCATATAAGGATGCACCGATACCACTGCAAATTAATTTCGTAGGATTTTATTTTGTAGCCTTCTTTTTCATCTTAGAATACTTATCTTATCTACTGAAATCATCACTGTAGTTAGGTATAATGCCAATGATTTATTTAGATAAGCATCTGGCTTTAATATTTACCACTTCCTCTTAGCTAACATGCTAACTGCTAACACGCCACTCTTAGCATAACAGTGACTGTTTTGTTACTTTTACAACGGCCACACTGTGATCAATATGGACATGTTATGTCTCTTTTAAAAGCTCTGGACATCCTCTATTCATGCTCTATATTTCTTTGTCAATTTTAATACGTTTCAATGCAGCACAAGCAAATAAACGTCAGCGCCACTTAGCGACGTTAGCATGCTACTATTGTAAACACAAACACTGCGCCGATATCCTCTGTGAACTGTAAACACCTTTAGAGTCCTAAATATTTGTATATTTCATGTGACAGTCAAATATGCAGAACAGTTAATGTGTACCTTTTATGCTTCTGTACTCAGAGCTCACTGCTCTCTGGAGAGATGAGGTGTGAGCGTCAAACAAGAAGCAGCACAGCTACAGTGGTATCGGCTCTTGGTATCGGCGGCCCATTGACAGTACGAGTACTGACCAAACAAGAAGCAGCACAGCTACAGTGGTATCGGCTCTTGGTATCGGCGGCCCATTGGCAGTAGGAGTACTGGCCCCCTATAGTGGTATTGGTATCTGTGCATCCCTACTCATTAATATTGTAATAGCTCTGTGTTGGGATGTGTTATTGTTTTATCCCTGTTGCATCAGGAGGGGGCGCTGTGGGGGTTTTGGACAATGTGTTGTGTTTTGAGAAGAGGGACTGAAGGCGAGGTCCGAGTTCTGTTCTGTGTTTTGGAGAGTTAGCGTGAGCTGTGGCTGAACAGCAGCTCGGTTGAGTGCCACCACTTTATGAAATAAACCCGTTTGCAAGAAACAAGGCGTGTGCTTCTTACCTGTGACTACGGGGCATTGCAATATGCGCATTTATGTGAAATCACAGCATCCAAAGCCTGACAATAAACAAAAAATAATGTGATCCTAAAATCCACTTTCTTTAATCTTAAGTCCTTCCAAAATTTGGAAAATTTTGTTAGGTCCTAACAAGTGCTTTTAAATTATGAGTTCTGTTTTACATCCACATCTTCAGTTAAGTTAATTTCATACTTCACTTCCTTTGTGGCACAGTTAATAATTTTGTTTTAGTGGAATATTGTTCAGTTTATTCCAATAATTTAAAATAAAATATTACACAGTTCACTTGATTTATATTGAAAGGCAAGACTGCAGCTCCCCAGAAGAGCCAGTGACCTTGGACACAACGCCTGGGAGAAATGTTTGTTAGTTTGGTGGGCAGCCGGGGTCACCCTTTTGTTTTAATCACCTGTCACCAACTTCCTGTGCCAACGGAAGTCGGGCTTAAATGGGGTCAGCAGCAAAGTGTTAGCCCCGACTTGAGTGGCTGGTGACGGATACGAGTTAATGCTCTTCCTCATTTTCATTTTGATTTTAAACCATTTTTAACGGGAGCTTTTAGAGCTAAAGAATACTGGAATACTGTTATTTTTGGGTTAGAGTTACATTTTGTTTTCTCAGGCTGTGCTTGTAGGTTTCTTTCTAACATTTATTTCTGTTTCAGAAGATGTTATAATCTCGGAATGTATAATAAGTATATAAAAAGTATTTTAATAAACATTTCATAGTTTTATGATAGCCTGGTTTATAAATCATTTTACATTTTTTACTTGCTCCTCTTTTAGTCTTGTAATACATCTTACATCACAAACTTAACCATGTGTCCTAGACTACTAAAAATAACCCCTCATGACCCAAACTGTCCAGTACTAGCTACACCGAGGAGTCCAGCAGTGGACACGACAGCATCATATCTGAATGCACCGAGGACTCCAGCACTGACTGCAGTATGACACAACGAATGGGGCATGATGGTGGTGATGTAGTGCGGCGCGGGGCTTCTTGCCACACCGTGGCACTAATAATAATACATTAATAATAATTTACATTAGAACTACAAAGCTACAGACTGCATGAATGTGGAAAGAACAAGAATTTACTTAGCCCTGCAGAGATGGGAACACAACTGACCTCAACCTGGGCATGGCCCAGCTAACTGGAAGCGCTTCCTCATAACACACATTTCTTCCACTTTCACAATAAACTAGACTGGGACAGTAGACTCAAGTACATCAGGTCAAGGTGGGTGTGAGCCACTACACAACCCTAGGCTCTAACAGTACAGTTACTTTAAAAATATTGAAAATATATAGCCATCTCTGGCTTTGCTAGTACTGAACTCCCCCTCTTAATCACAATGCCAGGAACGGATAAGGTGCCCTTTAAGGCTACTAGGAATGTACTTCTAAACTCCTAAAACAAGGCTTGGTCCTTCTGCACGGTTGGACCTCCCTGATCACACATTAACAATGACGCCCGCATGCATTTTGTGGGAGAGGAATCCTTCATCTCACCTCACCACCTCTGGAGGTTGCCTGTTACAGACTGAGAGGGCCCAGATGCTGTGTTCTCCCATACTTCTGCTTCACACTTCCTTCACCACTGCTGCTGCCTTGGCTTAGAAAACAAATAAAAACAACTGACGTGTTCAGCCTGACAACCAGTTATGACACTTGTGGATTTAGCAGATTTTTTACATGTGCAAAATACACAGATGACTGTATTTGAAACATGAAATTAAACTACGTGCAAAATAGCATGTGGAATCAATCCAAAATGTAAATCAAGGCTAATCAAGATAGATTTGACATAGCACAAAAGAAAAAAACAATACTAATCATAATAACTGTAACATAGGTTAGATATCCTGCCAAAAGAAAACAGAAAAAAGGAAAAGAAAGAAAGGGAAAGTAAGGCAAGGCAAGATAGCAGTAGTGTGTCTGTAGTGTTGAACCCCAAAACCTATAATAAAATAAGAATGAGTTTAATAATCTTAAAACAAAACTAATAGTAAACCAGCGGAGGAAACATACCAGGCGCCTACAATGGACCATTCCATTCTCTGACTGACCAGACCAGTACCCAGCTTCAGTGATGGACTCCAGTGAGGAACATGGCCAACCAGACCACCGGCTGCAGTGAGGAACCTGAGGACTTTTAGCGGAAGGGCACCATCGCGAACACACATCTGTGCAGGGTGCAGATCTGAAGCCTGTTTCCCATTGAGCCTTCATCCTCATTACCCTCTCGTCACAAACATGTGGCTGGTTGTGGCAAATGTTGTTCTTACACTTTGCTATCATTTAGTGCTATGAGGCAATGATTTGACCTGAACTTCCATGTCAATTACGAGCCTTGCAGTCCAGTTAGGCAGATATGAAGTCATTGAGATTAAAGACTTAAGCGCCATATGTTCTCTCTCAGAGGACGAGCCACTATCACAGAAGACCAAACATATGTCACCACTGGATAAAAGTGTAGAGCATCTGTACAATGATAGTCTTTTTCTTGAGTCCCCCCCTAAGGCTCTTATGGCCTATATAATCAATGGAAGCTAGGGCCATTGAAGCCAGACGTTGTAGCGACTGGCCCATTGCATCTATTATTCAAAAACATGCCCGAGCAGCTGTTCTCTGCCTCATTAAGTATAAAGCGGGTCTTCCCAACAACACCACACCAAGTAGACTTTAGCTGTGCTTCCAAGTCGTAGTATTGGTGGTGGCGGTATGAGCGGATTAAAATGTGCAGATGAAATTGGAAATGTTGGTGAAGGATTAAAACTATTGATAATGGTTTCATCTTTTTTTTTACAGTATCCAAACAGGCATGATTAGTAATCTTGTGCAAGAGTTTCAACAAGTAAATAAGACCTTGAAGACATAACCTCAAAATCAGTGCGGCAACGTTTATTTTGTAAAGTCGCATTTCAGCCCTTGTTCTGTTGAAAAAGTGAAACAAGTAATAGCACTAATATCTCCATGGAGACAAACATGTGACTGACCCCCGCTTATAAACTCATTGTGGTGAAGAATTAGGATGCTTGGAATGCATAAGGTAAGTGAAGGATGATTCTGGAACACTGCAAACTGTTTCAAATTAACGTCTGTTTTTCACATTTTTAAGACAGTAAAAATCAGGTACTGTGCCTTTAAGTTATTCCAAAAGTTGCACACTTTCAACTTATCCTTGTCAAGCACTTAGGTAAAGTTTGCAGTAGATTTTCACGGCATTTGACCCATCTTCAACCAAGAGGGTAACCTGACGAGAGCAGTGCAAGAGTGTGAAGGAGTAAGTAAGACACTGAAGGTGAAAATCAGACTAAGTACCAAAACACTTTTTTTTGTTGAGTTGCACATCAGCCCACTTTCTGTTGAAAAGGTGATCCGGTGCATTATGCTGCTGGTCCTTTTTGGCTCATTTTGGAGTTTTGTGGAATAAAAGTCTCCTGGTCCCTGCAGACCTCCTCTTATCAGCCACAGTGGACGTGTAAATGTCAGGTGAAATACTGTACAGATCTCAAGGCGGTATTATTTCACTCAGCTTTTACTCAGCCCCAAAAGATATATCCATCCTTTTGGCCCACTGGGGCTGCCATAGTCTGTGATAAGGGTAAAGCCCAAATATCTGCCTTGGAGGGGGATTTCAACTTTTTCAGAGGCAGGTGATAGTAATTGGCAACTGTTGGCATATTGCACAAACTTTTATCTAAATCCATTTATCCATTTTTCTGCTTATCTAATCCATGACTGGTTATTGTTTTGTGTGTGTGTGTGTGTGTGTGTGTGTGTGTGTGTGTGTGTGTGTGTGTGTGTGTGTGTGTGTGGGTGTGTGTGTGTGTGTGTGTGTGTGTGTGTGTATGTATGTATGTATGTATGTATATATATATATATATATATATATATATATTCTGTATAGTAAAAAATATAAGAGTAAGTCTTAGTTGACTATTAATTAACTAATTAACTAATAGTTATTGCATGAACAAATGATCTCATGTGTGTGACCCAACAGACAGCACAGCCAGTTCTTGTATGAGTGTCACACCACAACTAAACTGGTCCAACACAGAAGTCCCAGCAGGACCGGGTGCAGTCTGAGTGAGGCATAATACACCCCAGATGGTTACAGGAAGGAGTATCTGCTATAAGTTAAGTTCATTGAACTACCCAAAATGCCACCTGAGAAAAAATTAGTTAATTAGATTGTTCAAGATCCTAATGACAAATTAAACAGGTTGTATAATTTAGACCTGCATTTGTGTTCAGAGCTGGATCATCTTTTGTAACAAATATGGCCTCTTTTTCCCTACAAACATACAAACAACTTTTTTTTTTTTTATTTGAACAGATAACCTCTGAAGTTCTGTTTGTTTCTATCTAATGTTGGGTGAGGCTTTGTAACCAGGGCCAGCCCCAGCTTTCAGGGGGCCCTAAACTAAATTTGGCCCCCGACAGCAGATGTCTCCTGGCTCAGCTATTGGTGATTCACATTTGACAACATTATGAGTATGCTCTCATCACCTTGATATTTGTATTTATATGACCAACATCAGACTGAAAACATCCAGAATGTCACAACTGCTCTAGTGACAAGAGCAATAGACATATAGGGAAGGGGGGTTTCTGGTGGATTTTATTGTGTTCCAGTGGACTTAAATTTACATTATAAAGTGTCCTTGCACCGGTGTAAACACATAGCTGCACTCACCTGTGCCCGGCTCAAAAACAAATTTAGGCAGCAGCAGATATTTTGCTACTATTTTAGAGAGATATTTAGGCTGCTGTAAACACACAAGCCCTGTGTCCAATGAAACTTGATATATTATATTCAATATAAAGGTATGGGCTCTTGGGGGCCCTCTGGTGGCCTCGGGGCCCTAAGCAGCTGCTTAGCTTGCTTATAGGCTAGGCCGGCCCTGTCTGTAACCTATAACATAAATGAAGTTTCTTGCATTTTTCTTGTGTACATCTCAGAAAGTGTACCCAACGTGCTACAAATAACAGCAGCCAAAATGTAAATAATAAGGAAATAACTAAAGTCAAACCAGTGTCCATCCATCCATCCATCCATTTTCTTCCGCTTATCCGGGGCCGGGTCGCGGGGGCAGCAGTCTAAGCAGGGACTCCCAGACTTCCCTCACCCCGGACACGTCCTCCAGCTCCTCCGGTGGGACCCCAAGGCGTTCCCAGGCCAGCCGAGAGACATAGTCCCTCCAGCGTGTCCTGGGTCTTCCCCGGGGCCTCCTCCCGGTGGGACATGCCCAGAACACCTCCCTAGGGAGGCGTCCAGGAGGCATCCTGAGCAGATGCCCGAGCCACCTCAGCTGGTTCCTCTCAACGTGTAGGAGCAGCGGCTCTACTCCGAGCTCCTCCCGTGTGACCGAGCTCCTCACCCTATCCCTAAGGGTGCGCCCGGCCACTCTGCGGAGGAAGCCCATTTCAGCCGCTTGTATCCGCGATCTTGTCCTTTCGGTCATTACCCAAAGCTCATGACCATAGGTGAGGGTAGGAACGTAGATTGACCGGTAAATCGAGAGCTTCGCCTTCCGGCTCAGCTCCTTCTTTACCACAACGGACCGATACAGCGACCGCATCACTGCAGACGCTGCACCGATCCGCCTGTCAATCTCCCGCTCCATCCTTCCCTCACTCGTGAACAAGACCCCGAGATACTTGAACTCCTCCACTTGGGGCAGAGACTCACCACCCACCCGGAGAGAGCAAACCACCTTTTTCCGGTCGAGAATCATGGCCTCGGATTTGGAGGAGCTGATTCTCATCCCAGCCGCTTCACACTCGGCTGCAAACCGCCCCAGTGCCTGCTGCAGGTCCTGGCTCGAAGAAGCCATCAGGACAACATCATCTGCAAACAGCAGAGATGAAATCCTGTGGTTCCCAAACCAGACCCCCTCCGGCCCCTGGCTGTGCCTAGAAATTCTGTCCATAAATATAATGAACAGAACCGGTGACAAAGGGCAGCCCTAGTGGAGTTCAACATGCACCGGGAACAGGTCTGACTTACTGCTGGCAATGCAAACACAGCTCCTGCTCCGGTCATACAGGGACCGGGCAGCCCTTAACAAAGGGCCCCGGACCCCATACTCCCAGAGCACCCCCCAAAGGACACCACGAGGGACACGGTCGAATGCCTTCTCCAAATCCACAAAACACATGTGGACTGGTTGGGCAAACTCCCATGAACCCTCGAGGACCCGATGAAGAGTATAGAGCTGGTCCAGTGTTCCACGACCAGGACGAAAACCACACTGCTCCTCCTGAATCCGAGGTTCGACTATCGGTCGGATTCTCCTCTCCAGTACCCTGGAATAGACCTTACCGGGAAGGCTGAGGAGTGTGATTCCCCTGTAATTGGAACACACCCTCCGGTCCCCCTTCTTATACAGAGGGACCACCACCCCGGTCTGCCATTCCACAGGTACTGTCCCCGACCGCCACGTGATGTTGCAGAGACGTGTCAGCCAAGACAGTCCCACAACATCCAGAGACTTGAGGTACTCAGGACGGATCTCGTCCACCCCCGGAGCCTTGCCACCGAGGAGCTTGCCAACCACCTCAGTGACTTCAGCCAGGGTGATGGACGAGTCCGCCTCTGGGTCCCCAGTTTCTGCTTCCTCCTCGGAAGACGTGACAGTGGGATTGAGGAGATCCTCAAAGTATTCCTTCCACCGCCCGACAACATCCCCAGTCGAAGTCAGCAGCTCTCCACCCGCACTGTAAACAGTGTTGGTGAAGCACTGCTTTCCCCTCCTGAGGCGTCGGACGGTTTGCCAGAATCTCTTTGAGGCCGTCCGATAGTCCTCCTCCATGGCCTCCCCGAACTCCTCCCAACCCCGAGTTTTTGCCTCTGTGACTGCCCGAGCCGCGGCACGCTTGGCCCGCCTGTACTCATCAGCTGCCTCAGGAGTCCCACGAGCCAACAAGGCTCGATAGGACTCCTTCTTCAGCTTGATGGCATCCCTTACTTCCGGTGTCCACCACCGGGTTCGGGGATTGCCGCCGCGACAAGCACCACAGACCTTACGACCACAGCTATGAGCAGCCGCATCGGCAATAGAGGTGGAGAACATGGCCCACTCGGAGTCCATGTCTCCAACCTCCCCCGGGATCAGGGAGAAGCTCTCCCGGAGGTGGGAGTTGAAGACCCCCCTGACAGAGGGCTCCGCCAGACGTTCCCAGCAGACCCTCACAATGCGCTTGGGCCTGCCAGGTCTGTCCGGCTTCCTCCTCCGCCAGCGGATCCAACTCACCACCAGGTGGTGATCAGTTGACAGCTCAGCCCCTCTCTTCACCCGAGTGTCCAAGACACGTGGTCGAAGGTCAGATGACACGACAACAAAGTCGATCATCGACCTCCGACCTAGAGTGTCCTGGTGCCATGTGCACCGATGGACACCCTTGTGCTCGAACATGGTGTTTGTTATGGACAAGCTGTGACTAGCACAGAAGTCCAATAACAAAACACCGCTCGGGTTCAGATCGGGGAGGCCGTTCCTCCCAATCACGCCCCTCCAAGTGTCACTGTCGTTACCCACATGGGCGTTGAAGTCCCCCAGGAGAACAACGGAGTCCCCGGTTGGTGCACTGTCTAGTACCCCTCCCAGGGACTCCAAGAAGGCCGGGTACTCTGCACTGCTGTTTGGCCCGTAGGCCGACACAACAGTGAGAGACCTGTCCCCGACCCGAAGGCGCAGGGACGCGACCCTCTCGTTCACCGGAGTGAACCCCAACACGCAGCGGCTGAGCTGTGGGGCAATGAGCAAGCCCACACCAGCTCGCCGCCGCTCCCCGCGGACAACGCCAGAGAAATGGAGAGTCCAACCCCTCTCAAGAAGTTGGGTTCCAGAGCCCAAGCTGTGCGTGGAGGTGAGGCCGACTATATCTAGCCGGTAACGCTCAACCTCCCGCACAAGCTCAGGCACCTTCCCCCCCAGCGAGGTGACATTCCATGTCCCCAGAGCTAGTCTCCATGTCCGGAGATCCGGTCGTCGAGGTCCCCGCCTTCGACTGCTGCCCGGATCTCTCCGCACCCGCCCCTCATGGCTCCTCCCGCAGGTGGTGGGTCCACGGGAGGACGGCCCCACGTCGTTTCTTCGGGCTGGGCCCGACCGGGCCCCGTGGGGAAAGGCCCGGCCACCAGGCGCTCGCTGCCGAGCACCCACCCCAGGCCTGGCTCCAGGGTGGGGCCCCGGTAACGCCAGTCCGGGCGACGTAACTGGCCTCGTTGTTACTCTATTCATGAAGGGCTCAAACCAGTGTACTAATCGAAAACTATGTAAAAATAGACCAGCTAATATTAGACCAAAAGAGATTTTAACATGTTAAATACTAAATGTAGCATGTTAAAACATATTCTGACACCATGTATTTACCAGTAGTGACTCAGCAGTTTATCAGGCTGTTCCACCGCACTTTTGTTGCCATATGTATCTTTATAGACATGTTGCACTACTGCCTAAAGCATGGCGGAGTTACATGGTAACGATTAATGTTTTTCATTTCAAACTAGGACTCTTTTGAGGAGCACCAGGGTCAACATTTGATTGGATCCATATTGACAAGGCTTCGTTTGCCAGAGATTGGGGCCAGCCGATCGATTTTAAAATGACTTATGATATGACAATCAGTCCACAACAGAAGATTAAAGTGCATATGACAGGTTAGTCTACACTGTTCATAAAAATGTAGTGGTTTACTAAATATTAAAGATTTTACTTATAGCCCTGCCTTGTTTTCCCTATTTTAACACATTTGGTCAGTTCAGGTTATAATTTTCAGGAGATATGACATACATAGAGGTAATTCCATCACTGTTACCTAGCAACCATATTGTAAATAAGGCCCAAAGCTAATCTAATTTACATAATAGTGATTATTTGATAAATAAAAATACAAGACCACAACTTTATTTTGTCAAATGAAGGTTTAAACAATTTGAAAAATGTCTTCCTTATTCGTAAATAGTCTGGATTTTGCATGGAATTTTCCATGATGGTGATATAGGTAGAGGTCATCTGTTTTACAACTCAGCTGTACTTACTGTATTTTTGTACTTTTCTCAACTGTTTTCCCACAAACTACCACAAAAGTGATGTAAACTAATATTGTCCACAGGTATGTGCATCAAACCAAATAAATACATGAAAATTTGTCATGTGCACTTTAAATACAACAACATTTTGTGTCTACTACAAAGAGTTACAACAAGTATGAAATTGTTATAGGAGCCAACAATTGTAGACAAGGTATGAATGCTAAACTGAATGTTACTACTGCATGTTCTTTGTTAACCATGCTGTTTGATGCCTCCCTCTTCTCCTCCAATGCTACGCTCCAGTGGTAATTAAGGAGAAAAGGCCGACCCCCTCGTGTGGCTTTGCCGAGGCCCGCCCTGCCACTTACTCAAATCCAGCTACTAATTAATGAAGTGCTATGAAAGGGTTAGCCAATCAAATCACAGAGCACATAAATCAAACATGGCTGCTCTTCCACTCTGCTGGGATGTGAGGGTTGTAGGCAGATATACAATAGGACGTGGAGACTTACAGCAACATGGATCTAGTGAGTCTAAGAACAAGTGGGCGTAGTACAAGTCAGAGAAAGAGTTGAATAGCTTATTGAATAGCTTATTATAACAACCTTTGGAGGATAAGCATTCAAAAAAACAAAAAAATATGATATGAAGGATCTAAAGTACAAATGACAAGTTAGACAGAAAATCAGAGTTAACATTGTTATATTTAAGATTTTACTAAAAGTCTTGCCTAGTTTTTTATATATTTAAAAATTGGCCAAGGTCAATTTCACTTCCTTGAACACAGACAGCATAATAATAATAATAATAATAATAATAATAATAATAATAATAATAATAATAATAATAACAGTTACCTAGCAACCATGTTAAAGAGGCAACACATAGATTGTATAAAGAAGTGGTGTAACGTCACCCACAGCGTTCAGCTCCAGCCAAGAGAAGTTCATTGAGGTTAGCAGTTATAGGGGCGAATTTGGAATTTCGACCACAAGTATCATAGCAACCAAAGAGCCAATCCAGAGCGAGGCTGATGAAGGTAATGCCCCTTCCCCCCACACCGCTGGTTTAGCACTGAGCAGACACTTAGCAATGCTTACAACCTGTAGCTAACACTAGTGGGAACGACCTCGGTAAAGAAGGCACCTCATTCGTCTGTTATTGATATTCATATCATGATTTACAGACACAAAAGCAAAATAAAAAACCCAGGATCACATAGAGTGGGTTAATACAAACATTACAAACATTTTAAGACCAACATGACCAGTCTCACTGCAGTAGTTACAGAGAGAGGGGTGACAATTTTTCAATATATAGTGAAAAGGAGCTGATGGAGCCGGAAGTGTGCTCAGTGCGCTGGCGGCTAGCATGCTAGCTATGTCCATTTATGTATACAGTCAATGCTGACACAATAGCTATGATTAGAGAATTTGCAGGTTACAACCTCAATTTTGTATATTTTCCAAAAATATAGGAAGTCACCTCTATAGGTGACTTCCTATATTTTTGAACTTATCTTTTTTGCGATGTCACTTATCTGACGTAAAACTATGAGAAATATTTACCACAGGTACCAAATCTACACTTTAAATATTTTTCCTGCAGACAAATATTTCACCCATTGCGCAAAATAGAAACAAATATTGGGTCAATGTCTGACTGTTTCCACTCCTACACCCTGCAAAGGCAATCTGCCAACATGATGATTTTCTTTTGTCTATTTATTGTGGCTATATGATTGTTTTTCTTTTCAAATCATATGACATCAAATGAGATGTTTTGCCCATGTATCTGGATTTCAAAATTCTGTAAGGTGGTTAAAAATTACAAAATTTTCCAAAGTATGGCATTAAAGTTATATTTAGTCAATCACAATAGAGACAAGAAGGTATGGAAAGTTACAGGCTAAATCATGGTAAGAAGTCATAGTTATTGGCAATTATTATATTATTAATGGCAATATAAACACTTGTATTTAAAATGTGTCAGTAGCAGTGACATCAGACTGGGATTGCTGAGCATGTATGTTTATGGCAGATTGTTCAGCAGTTACCATGGTGACACAATGCACACATTAGTAAACACTGCCAAACACTGGTTTTAAACAACACATTTTCAGGAGCCAGTGATCACTGTGAGTGTTTATGACCCTGTTTAGGTGTTTCATTTTCAACAAAAAGAAGGTGAGAGTCAGATTTAGTTAAAATTAAGATAAACTATAATTCTAACTTGAGTAATAGAGCTTGAGACAGAGCAGTGTCTCTAGTTATCATTAATATTCTCTGGGAGTGTGATGCTATCAGCTGCAAAGTATCAATATCCTACTGGGCTTGTTTTACGTGAAAAACAAACAATACATTTAGGAACATATTATTTTTCTGCAAACCAAACATATTCCGCTAACACGCTCTACCGAGTTCCACAAAGCCTTCGCCCATTAAACAGATTAATTCTGTAGATGGGATGAACGTGAAGACTGGCGGGTGGAGGAGAAGGGAGGAGGAAAGAAGGGCAAGTTACCAGAAGGGAGGGAGAGGGCAGACGAGACAGTCCTATTGTGAGTGATGGACAGCTCGGAACACTAAAGAGACCCGAGAGAACGCCCGCGAAGTAGAAGAGCAAGAACAATGTACTGCAAGATGGAGTGGTTTAGAGGGAATTAAAACTCTAGAGAGGAAAGTATAAGCTATGACCAAGTAGGCAGCAAGGAAAGATTAAAGCATATAAAGAGGTCCTGAGATAATGGCTCTTTCTTTTATTATTCAGCTAGGGTGCAGTGAAGGACAGAAGTGACTAGGGTAAGTGTGCATCGAAGTCTGTGCAGCTCTAGCAATGGGTTGGATTTCACATGACATCACAATATTACAGAATCCCTATAGTTTAAAACTGAGCTGGAGGAAAGGGCATGATTGGTGGCTTTCAGCTTCTACTTATGATGATGTCATACTCCCAGATCCCAGATGGGGGCAAGAGCCAATTTTCCCTATTCATTACACTGTACTTTTTATTGAAATCTAAAAGTAAATTCACAAATACTGAACCTGATCATTTATATTAGTGACAGGACCCCAAAACTCACTATATCACAACTAAAATCAGCATTTTAGCTATATTAATTTTGCCTCCTTTCCATCTTATTAAATATTATCGCCTTGCAATTGATGGTTTTCAAATTCTAGATGATGTCATACTCCCAAAGGTGGGCAAGAGCCAAATTTTCCCTCTTGATTACAATGTGCTTTGCCTTGAAACTTTCAGAAGTAAATCCACACATGTCAAACCCATAGACCAGGGGTGTCCAAACTTCGCTCATTAAGGGCCACATATAAAAATGCAGACAAAGCTGAGGGCCGACTGAGGGTCATAGACTCGTCACCAATACAGCGCAGACGTCAAATCTGTGGGTTTATTACGAGTTAGACTGAACCACAAGACCTTCATTCATGCTCACATCCGCAGTGGGACACATAAAATATTTGTTATGGGCAGTAAGTAGAAGAATTGGTAAGAGGGCCACATTTGGACTCCGGGCCACACTTTGGGCATCCCTGCCACAGACTGTATAAAGAAGTGGACTAAAGCAGTGTGACGTCACCCATAGTGTTCAGCTCCAGTCAAATGAAGCTCATTGGGTAAATTTGAAGCTGAGTTTTACACTTGGAATTCCGATTGAGAGTATCATGGCAACCAAAGAGCCAATCCAGAGAGAGGCTGTTGAAGGTTACGCCCCTTCCCAATCACATCGCCGGTTTGGAAGGGAATGGGTGCTTATCAAACCTGTTGCTAACACTAGGAAAGAAGCCACCTGATTTGTCTGTTATTAATGTTAATATCTTGATTTACAGACACAATAGCAAAATAAAATACCCAGGATCATGTAGAGCAAGTTAATACAAACACTTTAAGACCAATGTAACAGGATACCAGGATCATGTCTGCGACAGCTAGCAGGTTAGCAGGTCCATTCATATATACAGTCTATGGTCAAACCTGATTTCTGATTTCTATTAGTGACTACTCCTTACAACTCACTGTATTACAACAAAAATCTACATTTTAACAATATTCATTTTAGCTGCCCCCATCTGTATTAAATATTATTTGTCCTATAGAATGTTATGATTTCCTCTGAAACCTACCAATTCTATGGCGGAATTTGCTGTTTAACTGTCAGACTGCAGATTTGTTGACCTGGTTTATGGTTGATATCCCTGTAATTACTGAGCCCATCCAAATGAAACCAAAACTGGCATAAAGTTCAATGTCTTCGCTAGCAGTATAAATAACTTCTTTTTTTTTTTCTTCACGATAACCTCGGGAAGTGGTGCCATTGTTGAACTTTAAAGACATGCTTGTTGTCAGTTGAAGGGATTTAAATAGGCTCAGTGTATTCAGATTATTATATTTTTTTTAAATCCATAAACAGTGAATCTAACATACAGTTATCCAGGCCCTTGCCCACCATCTGAAATCATCAAATTCCAGAACTTGAACGCAACCTATTTCATGAAACTAAAGGAAAGACGATGATAATCTAGTTAAACTGAAAAATGGGAGCATCGGTGGACTCCCATTCATCCTGTAATTAATCCCTCCTTTACATTCACAAGCCCAGATAGTTTATACAATTACGATTGACTCGGAATATCGCTCTCCCTCCCCCAATGACGCCCCACGCAAGCCTAGTCCTCCCAAAGCGATCTGCAAATGAATGGTTTTATAAGCCAACAAACTAAGCCAGTATTTATTATAAGAGGGGGCTTTAAGTGCGCCTCACTGATGCTAGGTCGTAAATATATCAGGAGTTTTTGCCGGTGTTGGAGTGTTTAATGGAACTGTTAAATGAAGTGTCGTCAGCTGAGATTTTAACCTTTGGAAGAGGGTAGTTTTGTTATGGGCGGTTTATTTAAGGACAATTTTGGGAGTTGTAACCTGCGAATTGGGTAAGTGGCGTGATGCTTCTTACGTTTAAATGGCAATAACTGTGGATTCAAGTAAACGTGGTGATCAAATACGATCAAACCAAAGTCAAATTAAGAATGTTATTTCAGCTATAAATGCAGATTATATTTAACCTATCATGCTTTCTTGTGGCTTTAATTTTCTTTTAAACATACTTTTGGTCACTTTGGGATTAGTATTTCATATTTTCTAACTTAAACGCATGTCTGCATTTGGAAAATATACTTTATAAAGTTCACTGCTGTTTCCAGTGAAGCATTTAGGTGTTAGAGCATCCCCTGTTGTCAGCCATGGGAATGGGAAGTCTGGATTTTTATCTATGATGCA
Source organism: Periophthalmus magnuspinnatus (assembly GCF_009829125.3). NCBI lineage: Eukaryota > Metazoa > Chordata > Actinopteri > Gobiiformes > Gobiidae > Periophthalmus > Periophthalmus magnuspinnatus. Next base: position 5,258,852 of record NC_047137.1, read on the forward strand.
ACCTAATAGCCAATACGCACACTGAGCACTTTTGAGAGGATATGGCTTTGGGTTAATGGATTAATGATACAAGAGTGAATGTGTTGACCATTTCACTCTTGTCATACATTGATTTAGTATTTTTTTCGAATATATTTGCAAATTTGGAAAGTAAGTAAAGGTTGGATGGTAGACGTTCTGTAGGGAAATTGACCAATCTTCCAATGCAACCTTTAAGGAGCTTTTGACAGACTGTTTCCTAGGGACCCCTCTCCATATCTTGAGCCAGGAAGGTAGTCGAGAGTACCAAAGCTGAAGCGTTAGCCGATAGTTATTTTTAATTTGTCACCTTTAAGAAACCCACAAAGACAAATAGATACCACACAAACTTGTCAAGGTCTCCCACGGTCCAGAAATCATGAACTTCACAGCAAGAATGTCCTGGGTTTGACTCCCAAGTGGCATGGGGCCTTTCTTGTTTCCTCCCTCACTGTGAGTGCGCTTGCATATTCACAAACCTGACTCTTATTTGGGCTGGCGGAGGGTTTTCTGCTATTTTTTTATTGCAATGTTCCACGTTATGGGATAAAACAGTGGAATAGTTTGCCAAATGCGATTATAACGTGCACAAGTTTTCAAAAGCACAGGTGACAAAGAAATGGCTAATATCAAAGCAAATTTGCACCCATTAGTGAATGTGTATGAAAGACAGAGTATTTGCATATCTGAAACTCAGTGTTTGTGTGTGTGAATAATTTGGTATGGATATGTGTGTGTGAACTGAATGTTTTTAGAAATGTCATATTTAAGGGGCGAGATGTGTTGTATTCGATGTGTGTACCATATATCAGCCCATCCAGGGACTATAGGTGGAAATTAGTACCAAAATATGGTTTCTGTTTTCTATTTCCATGGAATCATGCAACTGACATGCCATCTCCTGAAAGTCACATACTGTACCTTTAAATGATGTGAGCTGGTCTTATTTGAGTCATTTTGGACATACTTGACTGAGCTTCTGTAGCTCTGATGGCGAGCTGCAGCATCAGCCTCTAGTTACAATATAAAGAGCAGATCCTTTTTTGGGGGATGTCAGGTCAGGCTGCCTTGGATAAAAATGTCCTTTTCAGACCACCATCACTTTACCATCTCTCCTCTCTGTCGCCACTTTGTGTAGTGACCATCACAGAATGGGAACAACCATGAGAGGATCTGTCTGACCTGTCAGGCCATGTCACACTGTGCCCTTGTTAAAGTTTGGCCTTCTCTGACCCTCAACAGAGCTCATCTCAATGCAAAGAAGCAAGGCTATTAGAGGTACTGTTTAGGATTAGGCAGTGCTTACAACAAACCCTGCCAAGTTAACTATTGCAACTAAAGAAGAGCAAGATGAAAGAAGTTCTTGAGTAGCCATATTGTAGCTATTAGTGTCTAAAGATGGAATGAACAACCACTTATTTATTTTTATTATTATTTTTTTAGTTAGCTTTTACTATATTTGAACTTTATAAAAATAAAATGGCCAAATACGTGAAGCTGTCTTCCTTTTGAATTGATACTGTGACATTTCAGGAGCTTGCGATCAATCTTCAGATAGACTAGTGCTGCTAGTAGCTTGCCTAGGGTCCAGAATGCACACTTCTTCAATACTTTACAAGGATATAAGTCTGGTCTGGTGAATCCCCCTGTTTTCAAATGGGTGTGATTGACAGATGGATTAGCTAATTGAGGACACAAATGGTATGCTGCTGTATTGGAAAAATAAAGGAAAGAAATATCACAGGGGGCTGAAAAACATTTCTGCAGAATGAATGAGCAAAAGTATATAAAAAGACATACATTTTTCTCTCAGTGTTTAACATGAAATCAGGCGAAACCTTTCTTGTTTTAGGTCAATTAAGATTACCAAAATGATTTCTATTTGTTAAATGTCAAAATAATGAGATATTCTTTATTACTTTCTTCAATATGGCAAGATTACTATGCCTTTAAACTGTTTGGTAAAACCCAGATGATGATGTCATGTCTTAGGAAGCTTCTGATTGGTTTATTGACAACATTAGTTAATTAGTTAATTAGGTTAATTAGAGACTCACCTGTGGATGTATTTGAAGGCAAACCTGAAACACACTGCTTCTTTGTGTAACATCATGGGAAAGTCAAAAGAAATCAGCCAAGATATCAGGAAGACAATTGTAGACTTGCATAAGTCTGGTTCATTCTTGGGCGCAATTTCCAGATGCCTGAAGGTGCCATGTTTATCTGTTCAAACTATCAAGTATAAAGACCATGAGAATGTCCAGTCATCATAGCGATGAGGAAGAAGATGGGTTCTGTGTCTAAGAGATGAATGTGTTTTGGTCCGAAATGTGCATAACAACCCAAGAACAAAAGCAAAAGACCTTGTGAAAATGCTGGCTGAAGCTGGTAAGAGTGTGTCATTATCCACAGTGAAACGAGTACAGACATAGGCTGAAAGGCCACTCTGCCAGGGAGAAGCCATTACTCCAACATAAAAAAAAGCTAGATTCCAGTTTGCAATTGCACACAGGGACAAAGACCTTCATTAAAATTGAACTGTTTGGCCATAATCCCATCCCAAACATCATGTTGTGGGGTTGTTTTGCTGCAGGAGGGACTGGTGCACTTCACAAAATAGATGGCATCATGAGGAAAGAACATTATGTGGAAATACTGAAGCAGCATCTCAAGACATCAGCTAAGAAGTTAAAGCTGCAAATGGGTCTTCCAAATGGAAAATGACCCAAAGCATACTGCCAAACTGGTTACAAAGAGGCTTAAGGATAACAAAGTCAGTGTTTTGTCATCACAAAGCCCTGATCTCAGTCATATTGAAAATTTATGAGCAGACCTGAAAAGGCATGTGCGAGCAAGGCGGCCTACAAACTTGGCTCAGTTACACCAAATCTGTCTGGAGGAATGGTCCACAGTTCCTGCTAACTATTGTGAGAAGCTTGCAGAAGGATATCAAAAAAGTTTGACCAAAGTCATACAGTTTAAAGGAAAGTGTACCAAATACTAATGAAATGTATCTAAACTTTTGACTGTGAAGAAAGTAATGACAAATTGTCCAAAAAATCCTTCTCTCATTATTCTTGCATTTAGCAAATAGAAATGATTTTGGTAATCCTAATTGGCCTAAGACAAGAAAAGTTTCGTCTGATCTCATGTCAGACAGTGAGAAAAAAGTGAATGTGTCTTTTTATTTAGTGTATGTAAACTTATGGTTTCAGCTGTAACTCTATTAATCTGAGATGAGATAAATTTTATTGAGAGATTTATTTTTATTTGAGATTTCATTTATAAATAACACATGTCACTGAAAGGAAAAAAAAAACAAAAACATCTGATTGCACAATCATGTTTGACTGCTTGAGGCACAACAGAAGATGTGGGGACCAGACTGATATCAATCAGTATAAAAAGTATAAAAAGTATTTAAAAAAAATACATACAAGATATCATTCTGGATTTGCCAGGCAACTAGCATAGAATGTTGATGACACCAGCTGCAAACTATCAATTTCTTATCTAAGATTCCTTACTTTTTCTGCTGTAGAACATTCCTGAGCAAATGAGCAAATGAGGGATTACATAAACATTTTCTTCCCACTCTAACAAACATAATCTGTAGCATACGTGTCAATGCCTGTACACTACATGTTTGAAACTTTGATGAGAACACTACTTGTTGAATTACAGTACAGTACAAATTCCAATGGTAATATCTTAAAAAGGTGCAAAAGTTGGAGGAGCAGACAGGAGCAGATCCAGAGAACAAAGAGTGTAGCCAGGGACAGGTCTGTCAGCTGCATCTGAGAGAGCAAGAGACTCTTTCAGTGGGAATGCAGCTCAAAGTTTCCAGTAAATTCTCAAATATAGAAGATGCCAAACTTTTTTAATGAACTGATTAGTTTCTTGTATCACATTTATAGCAGTGTTACTTAGGAAGAGTGAGAAATCTATCGGCATTATGTCTGTGTTATGTGTTGTTCTATAAATGTCAGGTTACCAAAAGTTGTAAAAACTTTGCTTATTTCATGAATTTAGACATTTTGTGTAGCAGTTCATATGTCATTGGTTGTCAAAGATTTTTTTTACCCTTAAGTTAACCAGATTTTTACTGTCTTAAAAACATGGAAAACAGAACTTGTGTCACTTATTTTATGCATTCCAAGCATCGCAAATTATTCACAGCCATGAGTTTATGAGTGCTTTTCTCAACTCATGAGACCAGTGCAGAGTTTTGCCATGACGGTAAAGCTAACAACTAGTATGCTAACACACACTTCCTGATAATCGGACAATAAAATGCTGCATGTAAATAGATGCATCGACATATTTTGACCTCAAGAGCTGCTTATTCAATATATCTGTACTGAGGAAAGTGTTGCTCAAGTACAACAACCAGGCTTTTTTTTGTAATTTTAGGGTTAAATGGATAGAAAAATACCCACCCTTCCTACCACTTCCTGTATTTTTTGTTATTTTCTTTTTAACTTTTTTCCCCCCACACAAGCTAATTAATGTAAAACTACGATTATAATTATAAGTAACACTTTAATCTTGTTTAATTATCGTGTCCATTTATATCTAGACTACATTTTAATTACACTAGCAGATCTGCAGCGGTAACTTTGTTGTTATCCCCATCTCCCTCCTCTCTGTCTCTATCTAAGCATATTTAAAGGTCATCAGTCCAAACTCTGCATCGCTGTCTTTAGTCTATAATCCCACACTTCTTCCCATAAGACATCTCTTCAGCATTTTATAGTTCAAGCCTCTCTGGGTTTGCTCAAAACTACTGACTCTTATCTCGCAAGATATAAGCCCTCGGTCGTCTTTGTATGGGCACTCTACAACTCTGCAGACTAGAAGTTGATTGGACCTTGATGAATTCCAGACATAGCGGTCTCCCCTCTGTGCGACGGGAGTGTGATTCTCACGTGGCCACCGTGTCATGTACCATTTACTTACAGCGTTCCCGTCAGGCCGATCTCCTGGTGTTTGATTGATGCAGCTCTGGAAAGACATTTAGTGGAGTTCAGCAAAGAATCACTGGCCTTTTTGAAAGACAGTGTAGGACATGCACTTTTTTTTTTTACCTGACTTAACACTTTTACCAGAAAAAACATATATATATATAAAGGTAGATAAACAGTCAGTTGAGAAATGTACATAACTGAACAAGTCTCGAAAAATGTTAAAACTTGTTCATTTTAAACGATTTGCAATGGTCCAAGGTTAATTCGCACTTATCTTATGCAATCAGAGGATCCTAATTATTCACCGTGATGAGTTTATAAATGTTTTCACAACTTATAGATAAGATTAATTAATATTGCCATCACACGAAAGCTAACAAGGACTAGTATGCTAAAGCGCACTTCCTTATTATCTGACAATAACACACTTAATAATTAAATGCAGACAGTTCACAGTAGACATATTTTGATGTTAAAAGCTGCTTATACAATGTTTTTGAACTGGGGTGTAAAGGAAATTAAAATACTGTGATATTATTTTACCTTTTAGAAATCACTTGGTCTTAACTAAAACTTATTTGGTTTGGTAGTCAAAGACAGTGTTAGAAAAGTTTTCACGTAAACCCTTTTGTTCCCTTTTGATTGCTAATCTTGTCAAATTGCTAATCTTGTCAAATTGCTAATCTTGTCCAGATATCAGCACATATATTACTAGTTATAATGGATGTGCTGATAGATTCTTTGAGATCGCTCTCCTTTGAAATGTATCACACCTTGTATTGTTTTGACTCTTGAGGTGATCCAGCTCAGGAATGCCTCCCTGAGCTTACCTGACCACACCTCAGTAGGAGTGTCACATCTTTACTTTGAAATGTGTGTCCCCTGCTCATCTCAAACTATATAAACCTGGTGATTTCTGTCATTCGGGGTCTGACATTAGGGAGAGATGCTGCCGGAAATAAACTCTTTGCCTTTGCTTCAACATTCATCAGAGCCTGCAAACGGAGTCTTATTTCCTTAACAGGGACATTTTGCTCAAACACATGGAAAACATTGGATACCGGCCCTTTAATGCGTTATGTCGTTTTACTTGAAAACATATAGTAAAAGTATAATGGTAAATGGTCACATGTTTATATAGCGCTTTTCCATTTTCAAGGCACTCAAAGCACTTTACATCAAGGAACCACTCACCCATTCACACACACATTCATACACCGGTGTACGCAGACATGGGGTGAAGCGGGTTAAGTGTCTTTCCCAAGGGCGCAACGACAGCATTCATCTGTGGGAGCTGAAATCGCACCACCAACCCATGGCTCAGTGGATCGGATCACGCTGCCACTGATGTTTTCGAACCCCAAACCTTTGGATCGGTGGACAACGACAAACATTACCAACTGAGCCACTGTCGCACCAATAATAATGCCACTTTCTTATACCTATTTACGACAATGATGTTATTTTTCCCTTCTAAAAAGAAATTTGAATATTGGTTTAACTTTTGAAAACATGCCGACAGAAAGATGATTATTTTTTTCTTTACCCATCAATAAGAGAAGATAGTGTCATATTATATTATTATTACACACTAACTTGAAGTGCAGGAAAGGTATTGGCAAAAAATAAAACAAAACAGTATAAAGTAAAACTGTTAGTGGGGATCAATCTGCCATGTGTTTTGCTTAATAGCTCTTCTAACATGTGAAAATTATATTATTATGATAGATTTAATAATGACATCTCTGAGTACATTTCTAGTGATCGAGATTAGTTTGGATTTTTTGAAGACTTTTGACTGAAAAATCCAGTCACTTTATACTTCAAACTCTTAATTATCTCCTTGAAGGTCCGGCTAAGATTATTATTATTACCGTAAATTTCGGACTACAGAGCGCACCTTGATATAAGCCGCACCAGCTAAATTTGAAGAGAAAATCAATTTTGTACATATATAAGCCGCACCTGAATAAAAGCCGCAGGTTTTCATATTGTAACATGAGATATTTACACAGAAAGACGGTGCACCGACACGCTTTTTTTTAAACTGTGCCTGAAAATTGGCACCAACACGACAACAACACGGGATGAACACATCTGCAGGTTTAGAAAATAAAGCTGCACCAACACGGAAAATCTGCTTTTATTTCCTCTGAAAACTTTTGTCGTCTTTTTACATTGACCAAGTTGGATTCATTGATGTCGAGCTTACGTGCAGTGGCTGTATTTCAGGGGTCGGCAACTCGCGGCTCCGGAGCCGCATGCGCCTCTTTCAGCCTCATACTGCGGCTCTGCGTGGCTTGGGAACTAACACAGACACAGCTCAGTCCTGCGTAAAGAGCCCTGATTTTGAGACGTTGTGCGCACAGGGGTCAGGAGCAACTTTGGCCCGTCCCTAATGACACACTAATAAGCTCGTCCGTAGATGTATCATGAAAATCCTGCTGGAAATCGCCACAGAAATCTATTTGATGTAGTAGCAAGTATATTATCTGCTCTTGTCTCCGCGGTGACGTATCACGTTTAACACATCAGACACGACGCACAAAAGTAGAGCCACAAGCGAGTGAAAATGAGCCAAAACAAAAGTCTTTGGAGATCTTTTTAACAAAGGGGAAAAGGACAACTGAGGAGCCAGAAGAAGAGACTACGACCTCCAAGAAAAAGAAAGATAAATTTAACAGACAATGCCTACTTAAAATCTGGGTTTGTCGCTACAGGTGACTCACGCACAGAGTCCGCTCTGCGTAACATACGGGAAAAGCAAATAAGGCAATGAAACCTTCAAAACTGCTTTGGCACATGGAGAATAAGCACCTGGGATTAAACGATACGCTACGAGTTTTTTTGTTGTTGTTTTTTTAAAGAAACTGCGGAGTAGAGTAGACATAATCACATAATCAGCGCGATGCATGATGCAGCGGTTTGGTGAGTTGTATTTTTTTAATGCACTTAAGTTGTTTTTGCCATATTTATCTGCCACGTGTAGAAGGCTTGTCCGTGAAAGTAAAACCTACATTATTCCGTTACATTATTGTTATTATACAGTGTTATCTTCATTTTAGATGTCAAAAAGTATTTGCGGCTCCCAGTGTTTTATTTTATGTGGAAAGTGGGTCCAAATGGCTCTTTGCGTGCGTGTTAAAGGCCGACCCCTGCTCTGTTTCCTTTCTGTTTCTTTATCTTAAAAACTGCATCATATCCATTTCATGATGCGCAAAATGATCGTTCAAAATCAAAACTAGTGAATTCTTCAGAGCAGAATCTTTCCCCACGTCTGTCTCACTTTTACGTTTACAGCTAGAGAGCGCCCCCCAGGGGTCGTTATCCAGTAAAATTCCATATATAAGCCGCACTGCTGTAAAAGCCGCAGGGTTCAAAGCGTGGAAAAAAAGTAGCGGCTTATAATCCGAAATTTACGGTATTTTTTTTTTTTTTCAGGTGTTTAAAGTGCATGTGAGAGGTTTTCATGTTGTTGTTTTTCTAATTATTACTTAGTTCAGTGAAAAAGTACCTGTAGTAAATATTTATCATAGTTGACATCAGTTAAGTGGCAGTTTGTGGAGGAAAAAAAGTACAAAAATACAGGAAATAGCACTGGGTTCTAAAAAAGAAATATAAAATGCAGAGACAATTTAAAAGCAAGGAAGGCATTTTTCTGGCTGTAAACCTACATTTGACAAAATAAAGATGTTGTCATTTCTTATTAGCTTAATCATAACCGCAATTTAGACAAGTTTTGGTCTGGTCCTTGTTAGCACAGTTGCTAGGTAACAGTTATGAAATTACCAACTTAACCAATAAAAAAAAAATTAAAAACTTGACAAGATTTTTTTAGAAAAGTCTTAAATATAAATGTGTTAACCATGTTTTAGTTCAGAGTAGTTTAACCTGTTATATGCACTTTAAGCATATGAATGTATTTTTCACACACACTTCACTGTATCCTGTAAGACAAAACATGTAATAAAAGTCATAAGAAATTTCCCTTACCACGAACCACACTGGACCTGAAGTGGTGAAAGCACAAAACACTTTTGATAAGATAAACACACTCTACAGTGAGGTCAGACCTTCAGAAGTCAGCTGTTGGATTTGGTAAAGCATGAGCTGGCGGCCATCTTTAAGCGGCTAAGAAGTTGTTGTCCTCGATAAATCTCCCGAATGTCCTCTGCTCGCTTTTCTTTGAGGGCCAAATGAACAGTGTAAATTTGGGAAGAAAGAAAGGACTTTTTTGGGGCCCAGACACAGCTCATCACCTCCAGACATCAACACCTCTGATAAGACGCTACATAAGCATCGCCCACATCATTTAGTCGATGTTCAGAAGGCTTAAAGACTGTTCCCTTTCAGATGAAACTGAGGAGAATGCATAATGACTCCAGCAGAAAGCACCTGCAGCTCTTTAACATTTTGTGTCGATTTGCTTTGTAATGTATATCCGCGGTGAATGTGTTTGGTTCTTGTTTTTAAAAATATAGAAAGCTTTTAGAGATGTTTTGAATCAGGCTTAAGCCATTTGCCTTGTGAGTCAGACCTGCCCAGCTTATCGACCCGCTGTCTGATGGTATCACCCTGCAGCTCTCTTTCACATCGCTGCCCTAAATTCACTCTCATTTATTTTAAGAGATGCTGTTATTGTCGACTTGTGAATCTCTGCTAAAGCAGGTAAACACCAGAGATTGTATAATGCTATTTCAGCAAGAAAAAATGTTTGAAAAATCACCAACTTTATTAATAATGAATATGGGAAGGTAGGTTCCTTTCAGTTATTACTCTAAGCTCATTCCCACCCTCACCTATGGTCATGAGTGTTGGGTAATGACCGAAAGGACAAGATCGTGGATACAAGGTGAGGAGCTCAGTCACACGGGAGGAGCTCAAAGTAAAGCTGCTGTTCTGCTCTTCCACTGGAGGAGCTGGAGGACGTGTCTGGGGTAAGGGAAGTCTGGGAGTCCCTGCTTAGATTGCTGCCCCCACAACCCGTCCCTGGATAAGCAGAAGAAAATGGATGGATGGATGGGAAGGTAGGTTTTCTTGTTCAGATTTCAATTCAACAGGTGGTAACAGGGCTTGGCAACTCACAAGAAGAACTCTGTGTGGTGTTCATCCTCTCTGCCCATGTTTAGTTGGATTTCCTTTGGATATATAGATTTTGTCCATTAAATGAAAACTTGCAAAGATTGTGTGCTAATCCACTGGCTAAGTATAGGCTAAGTATAGGCTAATAAGATAAGCCTGTCATTGTATCAGAGATGATCTATGTTAGTGTACTCCACTAGTTCTACTGTTTAGGAGCCGTTACTAAGCAACTGCGGTCTGGCACTGTTGTCAGGTTGATCGCAAGCGACAATCATAAGTACCCAACATATTGAAACCTTACTATTTGAAGTTTTTGAGCTGTGCCTGAACAAATAGTTCTAAAAGAATCAAATGCCACAGACATGACAAATAAAAGCTTATGAGAAGTGCTACTCGGGCTGTGCCTCTTCAAACTTGTGGAGAGGCAAATCGGGCTTAAAATTGGGCTAAAAATCCTCTGGTAAACGACCAGCCTAAGGGAACAATAAACTGCAAATACAAATTCACAGATGAATTTTGATGTCTTTGTGTGGAGTTTGCAAGTTATCTCAATCCAAAACATTCATAACAGGCTTATCTTACAGCATCTGTTTTCCAAAATCCTGCTTCCAGATCTCAAACAAACGTTCCCCGTGTGTTGCTCACAGTCAGTGGATTGAAGAGATGGGTCACTTTTCCCCAGAGTGTACTCCAGTTAAAGTTTGTAGATGTTCATATGGCTCAACTCCCCCCTGGGTGGGGGGAGTTGAGCCATAGCAACTCAGTAAGCAGAAGATGAATGCATCCTTCCCATTCATATTATGACAAAAGAAAAGCACAAACAAGTCAACATTCCAGGTCTGCAGTGCAGTCAACAAAGACCATACTCATTTATTTATGAACGGTTATAGAAATGTGAAAAAAGAAATACAGAAACAACAGTTCCCAGTTTCCAGAACTGTCTCATCGAACAAGAATGGCTAATTTAGTATTCAAAAGATTGTGGGCAATGGAAAACGGTATGAGCAGCAAAAAAGCCAAGAGCATTACTGTGTTCACTCTGTGTTTATTCTCTGTCTGATGAGTCCATTAATGTTCATTTAAGAGAGGAATCAAAAGAGGAAATGGAATATTTGAGAGGACCCGCAGCGACGCACACTTATCCGAACTGTTCAAATGAATTAATAATCAGGCCAAGGTTAAGTCGGGTTAATATTGAGCTGCAGGGAATGGGCTCAGCACTGCTCTGCCACTTCATAGCTGACAATCAAAAGTCATAATACAGCTCGTGTAGAGAGATAGGTTCTACTAACAAAATGTTCTTAATTAAAGGTATCATCATAATTTATGTATTAATGTGGGTACTGCAAGTGCATTAAAACCAGAGTGACTCTGCTCTGAAAAACAGGGTCAAGAAAGTATTATATGAAGAGTATAGTGTAGGAGTTTTAGTGAATAATTTGTAATCTGACCAAAAATCTGATTTTTTGAAGCTTGTTTGGGGCCAAAACCTGACATAGCTGGAAATACGATTTTTGGCTCAAAATTGTGCAAATCCTATAAATTGGCAGAAAATGCATCCAGACAGCCTCAAACCACCCCTGATTAACACATTAGTGAATAATTTGTTTTTAAAGCTTGTTTAGGGCCAGAATATACAATATATACAATTTATTTTATTTTATTTATTTTATTATTATACCATTTTTTGTGAGTCAAATTTTACCAAATGTTAAAAATACTATAAACTAGCAGAAAATAATTTTCAGTCAGTCCCAATCCATGGCAGCTGTTCATAGTATGTGCATAATTTGCCATTTGAAACCATTTTCATGCCAAATCTTGACATGGTCAAAAAAATCAGATTTTTCACGTGCTACAGCGCCATTAAATCTACGAGTACAAAGGTTAAAAGGTCAAAGTTTATTTATATAGCACATTTAAAAACAGACAGCACTGCCCCAAAGTGCTTAACAGTGAAAGATAGATCAATTGTATGGGATACTGTGGAACATTTCAGGCAAGCACCGCCATGGTGACATACAGGTAGTGGACACATAGTGCACCTATATGATTCATTATTAAAGACTGTGTGGTGAAAGTTCAAAAGCAAATAAAAGTGAATTGTATTGAATTATGTGTGAAAATATATTGGTATAAACTAATAAGATCAATGTCAAGAGCATTCATGTAACACGTTTAATCCCAGTTTGTCTCTGCCTCAGCGGTTTAAGAATATAAACCCAGCACTGGCAGGTATCAGCTGTAACCTGAGGAGGTAACTGTGCACTCACCTGTTCCTGAGTGTGAGCGAGCATGTATGTTAGTGTGTGTGAGTGCGTGTGTGTGTGTGTGAACGCAGCCAGCCCTGTCCCCATCAGCGATGTCTGTGGCTCACTCTGAACCCTTAACACCAGGTTAGTGTCAGTGAAATCCTCCATGTGCACAAGCGTGGAGACAGGACTTATGCTCACAGTCTGTCACTCCTCTCAGGAAAGTGTTACCGCAGCAACCCACTAATCCAGGTATTTACCAGCAGATTTGGAATAGTGTAGGGGGAATGAGGAAAGACGTGCATTATATTTGGTTTATAGTTTGCAACTAACAGAAAGTTGTTTCCTAAATTAGCAAAAGCCAAATGAACTTCTTGCTCTGTGCTCCATTTTGTTTTCTGCTTGTCTCGACTTTTTGAGGAGTAAAACGTTTGTAGCCTGTACAAATATGGAAAGGCAAATTAAGCTGAGACATTGAAGGTGAATAGGAAAGAATTTTGAAGCTGTTTAAAACTTCTTCGATAGTTTAGTTGCGTTATTTGAAGAAACAAATGTATTTCACCATGTATTTTTTCACCTTGTAATGGGGTAATATACAAATAGTTTTAAGCAAAAATGGCCAAAATTGCACATATTTGGGACATATCAGGAATCAGGAAAAAAATTGATTCAGGTTTAATATTGTGCTCAATTTGCCAAAAAAAAAGAAAAAAAAAAAAAAAAGAAAAACAAACAAACCAAAAAAATTGAGAATTTTTTATATCTTATTTAATTGGCTTCACAATTAAATTTTTTATTTTGTGGAGTTGAAACTCTTATCTAATTCTGAATTAGATATTAACAAATCTTTCTGGTTGGGCTTTTACGAAAAAGGCCTTTGGGGTTATAATATCCAAAAAAAGTTGATTAAATAAAACATCTTGAGGTGCATCCTGGACAATTTTTTTTATTTTTTTTTATTTTTTTTCATGCAAGGCCCCCAATGTATGTATTTATTTATTTATCTATGTGCAAAAAAATCATTTGTGTTTTTCATCATATAACAGCAGCTGCAAGTCTGTTTTGTTTGGGGGAGAGTAAGTTGGCTGTTTGAAGGCGGTCCATCCTATTTCGTTTCATCATTAAAACACTGTGCCTGAAATGTATGCACCAAAGGGTTTATTTCAGTTTAGTCTATTTAGGCGATTTTGCATGACATAAACATCCATTTCTGTAATGAACAGAGCCCAGAAAGAGCAGGCTGTAGCCAGTCCGGTTTGTGATAGGTTTGAGTTACATTTCACCATTTGAAAATCATGTAATGTGGGTTTCAGTATCATGTTATTGCTCGTTCAATCATCAAATGTAACAGAAATGTAACCATAGATCACACTGCACTCTTAGTTTTGACTTGTGAAAAACAGCAGCTATCATTATCACACTGATTGTAGGGTGATTGCTGTATTATTAGACTGTGGTAGTCATTTAATTAGCACTAATTAAATAATGATCATGAGGATACAGCAGGTTAAAAGAATTCTCAAAATGTCACCATCTTCTAACTACTCCTAATCAACTTCACTATGATTGTTCTTATAACCCAGGTTAACCCATTTTCTCCAGTCATTTATGTATCTTCACTACTCCCTCTTCAAATCTCGAGGTATTTCACGATGTTCAGCTCATACTGAGCACCGCAGTTTTCCAATGCAGTTGTTTCGTTTAATAAGACATTGTACATCAATATTGTGATTTAATATGCCCAAATTATAACATAATGATCCACGGGTGTCATAGATTATAAATCTACATACCAAACACAAGCACAATATGTCTTCTTTAATACTTTATAAGAGAAATTGAATTGCAAATTGATGTGTGAGCCTCCCGTGTTTAATCACCTGAGTGTGTGGTAGTAAATCCTGCCCTGCTCCTGTCTGCTTCTGCCCTGCTCCTGTCTACTCCTGTCTGCTCCTCTCTGCTCCTTTCTCCTCCTGCCCTGCTCCTGTCTGATCCTGTCTGCTCCTGTCTGCTCCTGTCTGATCCTGTCTGCTCCTGTCTGCTCCTGCCCAGTTACAGTCTGATCCTTTCTGCTCCTGCCCTGCTCCTGTCTGCTCCTCTCTGCTCCTGTCTGCTCCTCTCTGCTCCTGTCTGCTCCTGTTTGCTCCTGTCTGCTCCTGTCTGCTTCTGCCTGCTCCTGTTGGATCCTGCCTTGTACTGTGTTTAGTTTACTATTTGGGTTTCTAACAAGTTACTGTTGTTTGTGGTTGTAATACTGTTGTTGTGTTTTATGCTATGTGTGACTTTTTATGTTACCATGAGCCTGTCCTGGGCACTAGCCTGTAGTTACACAATCTCACACATATTCATTGATGTGTACTGTCCCTTTTCTAAATAAATAAACCAAAAAGAGATATAATATAATATATATATTTTTTTCCTTCATAATAAAGAATGTCTGTTAGTCTTTAGACATTTTCAAATCCTCAAGTTTGTCTTTTTTGGGCCTCTTGAAGAAGTGTGATATGTCATGAAATAAGATCGTTAATTAATTCTGGAGTTTATTTAGTTTGGCAAGTATATTTGATTGTTATTCTGCCCACACTTTAAACACAAACCATTTACAGAGCCGCGTACATTTATTTCACTTGGGCTCTTGTGGTTTAGGTTTAGTGCTTCATAAATTACATTGTGGAGTGACATGTGCCATGCAAGAGTAACTCCTTCTACGACCCATAATAGGATTTTAAACGTATTTTTCTTCTCATTCTTCATTTGCTTGAGTCAAGGACACGGTGTGCTGAGTTTGAAAGAACAAAGCACTTCCATCATCACATCACTTGAGTCATTTGTTTTGTGTAACTTTTTGGAAAGCTTTTTAAAATAGTCCAGTCCATTCCATTCATTCAAAGAGTACAAAGATTTGGTCAGAACATTCTCTGCCTGTACACTCATGTGAAAGATTTCTGGTACCTTTTGATAATGAAACATAAAAACAATACAATACTAACAATTATAAAACATCCGCTCAAATAACTATTCCAATGAAAAGGTAGGTAATTAAATTGTATAATAAAATAATGAATAATAATAACGATAGTGGAAAATACATCATGGAAATATGAAATTATGTCTGGTATTGGTATCGGCACGTACTCAAAATGAAGTGCCCATACTCGTACTCACTACTTACTTGGAAAAGGTGGTATTGGTGCTTGGAAAAAGTCGTATTGATGCATCCCTAGTACAAGTCAAATGTATTTATAAAGCGCATTTAAAAACAACCACAGCTGCTCAAAGTGCTGTACAAATGCAATATAACGTGCAATCTTATAAACAAAACATGCAAAAATACGCTAAAAAAATGCAAATACAATACAGCACAAGTGTCCCGCTCAGCTCTTGTTAAAAGCAGAGGGAGATTGTTCCAAAGTCTGGGACCAGCTACAGCAAAAGCCCAGTCCCTTCTACTTTTTAGGACCTTGGAACATCCAGAAGGTCTGCTGATTTCAACGTTCTACTTGGAACACGGACAGAAAGAGGCTCAGAGCGACAGAGAGGGGCCGAACCATAGAGACATTTAAAAACCCTCAACAGAATCTTTAAGTCAATCCTGAAGCTGACAGGGAGCCAGTGCAGAAAGGCCAACACAGGAGAAATGTGCTCATATTTCCTGGTGTCCGTGAGCGTGTGCGCTGGAGCATTTTGAGCAAACTGTATTACTTAAAGGTGCTCTATGTAACTTTTTTCTGGAGTGGTTCTGTGAGTGGGTTTGATTCTCCACAGTCCTGTAACTTGGCCTGATGGTGTCACCAACTTGTCTCCGTAAAGTCTCTGCGAAATTGGCACGGAACATTTTAGACAAAGCCATGGAGATCACCAGGGAAACAAGCAGCTGAAACTCCACCAAAAAATCACATAATGCACCCCTAAATAATTGCTGCATGTTTTGTAATGACGATGATTTCGATTATTAGCTTACGAACTAGGGTGAATCCAACCATTACACAATACGATATGACATTCTTGCATCCACCTGACAAGTCTTATCCACGTACTACTACTTTGCATTCATCACAATGTTACTCTTCACATCCGCTGGGGCACTTGGATGGAATTGGCTGATATCTCTCTTTTCTGTCATCAGCCGAAGCCAAACTGCTGGAGGAGAATTTGGAACCTTTTACCACAATATAACCAGACCACAAAGCTGTCATAGTCCCAACATTTGGCATAGTAAAGTCCTCTAAGTAATGGGCAATGACACAAGTGGACCTCTTACACATTCTCCGCTGCATGCTGCTTTCTCTCTTATGTGTCTACTTTCATCTACTCCGACAGCTACGAGCTATCAAAGGCCTGACCTGCTTACCTGTACATCCGAACCCGATACTCCTCACAAAATGCTAAAACTATCAAAAAGAGGGGGCATTGTCAGATAAGCCACGAGCTGCAGGCTGGTAATTATGCACAATAACTAAATAGCTATTAACCCTGGTGTTTTGTAATGCTACTTGCTAATATTAGAGGCTTTAACTGGACTCCTAAGGGTGTTTCCATGGCCTAATTCTGTCTGTGCCATGCAAAGAAACGGAGTGCTTTGGTGTAGCAAGACAAGATAATTTATAAGCAAGCCTTTTAGGGAACAGCCTGTTAAATTTCAGACTAATTATGCCTGAAAATGAAAAACACAGAATAGGCGTTTTCTTTTAAAGGTTTTGCATTCTGCTTCATGTAAGCTTTTTAAAGTTTTAGTTTTTTGAAATACTGTATATGAAAGGAATATACAACCTTAAGAAAGCAGAGTCAACATTTTTTACCTTCAATGACAACACATCAATTATGTGTCAGCAGAGGGCACCAAAAATGATAATGCAGCTTTTAGCAACAATCTTTTAAATGGTTCCTTAAAGTGGTGGTGGTTCCTTAACACTGATTTTTTTCTTTCAAATTTAATGTATATTCACGCTGATTTACTTTGAAACAACATCAAAACCCAGCACAGAAGCAGAGTGGGCAACACAAGTGAAAGCTTTTTGCACAAAAACCTATGACATCATGATATTTGACATCATTTGTATCTATTTTTTTTACTGTAGTGCAACGTTTTCATTAGATTATGCAAAATTTCAAGAGAGCAGACACCTCTCCACTTTCAGTTTAAACAATTTAATCATAAAATATCCTGGAATAAATTAAAGAAAAAACTTCATAAACAGTAATTTATAATGAGATGAAAATAAACCAACAATGGCAGTGGGATTTAACCTTGGGAAAAAACAAATGAGACACAGATTCACTCACCGATAGAGGCAAGTGAGTTCCAAAAGCTTCGCAGTCTCATTGTGGTACAGGGCAAGGTGGCAGAGGTCCCATTTACTGCTAGCTACTGTGGTTCCCTGTAAAGTCATTTTGGGTTAGACAATTACATTAAGAACTAATTTGGTGATGAACAACCAACTCCCTCGTACTGTAAAGCTGCACACGGTCAGAAAGCTGATAGTCAGGGAGTTGGTCGCAGTCCAAACCCGACACTTGGATCCAACATGAACTCACACCAAGGGGCAGAGCTGCTAGCTGCATCCAGGAGACACCAGGAGGAGAAGAGTTTAATCCAATTCAACACTGATTACTTAAAAACATTGCACGTTTGTGGGTTAGAGAGAGGTTGAATGGCTGGGATAGGAGGTTTGTCTTGGTGGCATAATTGCTACACAAACCCCAAACTGTCACACATCCACTTAGTAAAATAAACGCATTGCCATTTGCGTTTGGGTGTGGCGCTTTCCTCATCTGAGACTTGCAGATTGATTTATTTTTTTGTAGTTTGGAGACACTTTATATTTGCTCTAGAACATTAATGGATACTTTCATATTACATAACCACAAAACTATTTTCAAGCACGTCCTATAGAGACCAATGTTACCAACAGACAAAATGACACCAAATTTCAGCACCTATAGTTTTGAAGACATCAAAACATTGCTTGTTGGGTGTAAAGTAACTATTAAGTACCTGGCTAGTTGTTGTTGTATTTCATAAAAGGCAATGAATTAAAAAAACAACATTACTTTACACATTATGAAAAAGTAGGCCATCACAATCTGTTAAAAGAGAACAACACTGTATAAAATGTATTTACAAGGGACTACTTGATAGCCTGCCTGAATATCTTACTTGCTTGTTGAACTGTGCTTTTGTGCACCAAAAGCACTGGAGTGTATAAGCTGACAAATACAAATGATAAAAGGCAGAATGTGTGAGTACAGATGAAACAGGGACGCAGACTGGAGCAGGCCTGTAGCTGGGTGATGGATGGGCTTAACATGAGCCTATTTGTTATCTATTAGGGGTAAGGCTACTTTGAAGTGACAGGAAGCAGTTAAACCTCCCCATGCAAGTCATAATTAATAAGAGTGACCTGAGAAAACGGATTATAACAGAGGATTTGCTACAAGTGAAAAATTATACCAAAGAGTCATGGAACTTAACCAAGCTATAAAGTTATAAACATAGTATATCCTGTGCACAGTAGAACAGGGTCCGAATTGTAATCTTTGTAATCAAAGTTATTTCCATGCTACTTCTCCTACTCTATTTCTACTCTACTTGTCAAGCTTCTGCTATTTTTAAAGGCTATACCTGATTTTTACTGTGTTAAAAATGTGAAAAACAGAGCTAGTTAATTTGAAACTGTTTGCAGTGATCCAAAGTTATTCCTCACTTACCTTATGCATTTGGAGCATTCTAATTATTCACTGCACTTTTCACAGCTTTCGGGGACTTGCAGAGTGTTGGTGTGACGGTAAAACTAACAACTAGCATGCTAACGTGCACTTCCTGATTATCGGACAACACGTTTGCCCACTTTTGCCTCCAAACTAGACTTTCTTCGTGGTGGCACTTCCGGTTAAGCAGGAATCCCATTCATTTCAATGGAGAAAAGTTTTGACGCTAAAATATGGAAATAAAATATGGTAGATTTTAAAACGGGTCTATAGTCCGCATAGAACTTATTTGCTGTCAAGATCGGCAGCCATGCAAAATAATGGGACCCCAATGATGATGGCAGCGCTCACAGCAACTGAATAAAGTCAATATACTACTTTTACAAAACATAGTGCACATTTGAACGAGAATAAATAAAAAACTTTGCTATTTACCATGGAATACTCAAGTCTAACTTCTCCTTTCCCTCTGCCGTGGAGAGTGCAAACTGCCCGCTAACCGCCTGGCCGTCACATTTCATTACTGCGCGCTGACACTGCGCTCCAGCCGCTAATGTAATCAAGCGTATAATCATGCTTTGCCACTAACAACAAATGGAAATGCACCATGCCATCAATATGCAAAACAATACGAGCACCTGGTACATTAGATTTATAACCAGAGACGCGTTGGACCGCGCACTGCATGCTTTCATCGTATTAATAATGCTTTAGCACTATATAACCTAACAGCATTCACTAGATGGCTATTCCAATAAAATAAAACTTCTGACAGTGAGTTGTGTTTGATTATGCATGACCAATAGAGGCTAAATTACTTGGGTATAAAGTTGGACTTGAATTTCACAATTCAAGGCTAGTACCAGTACACACATAAAATATGAATTTGGGGGAAAACATGATACAAGGTTTTTTGCAAATTTTGACATTTGACTGGCAATCCTTTAAGTAGTTCAAATAATTTCAAACTTATTCAACTTCACCCATATTTTGGCTAAGACGTGTCCAGTTAAGTTTGGCCCACTGCAACTGAGATTGTGTAAGCAAGTAGAAATTAAAGGTGCACTGCGTAACTTTTCCAGTGGAAGGGTCCAACAACTGCTTGTGATGTTGACAAGGTATGGCTTAGCCTGGAATATTATGCAGTATAGCATTAAATGTATATCACAATGGAGACAAACAGGTGATGCCAACAGTCTAAGATAGATGTCAGATCTGTGGACGGGCGATCCTACTGCTGATTATGCATGTTTTTTTAGGGTGTTTCTTAGCAATATAAATAATTAAATGTTTTAGTTTAAAGGGCCTGTGTCCGGTTTACTTTTTTTTTTTTTAATGTGTTTCTATATATTTAAATTGTCTTACTCCTTTAAAGATATATTGTAAGCAGTTCTTGAGGTCAAATTAAGTCTTACTGTCTGATATAAAGCATTTTATTGTCAGAGTATCAGGAAGTGCACAACAACATTATAGTCGTTGTTAATTAAACTTCGCTCTGGCCTCTGAGAATTGTGTAAAATGCTATAAACTCATCATGGTGAATAATTAGGATGCTCAGAATGCATAAGGTAAGTGAGGAATAACTTAGGACAACTGCTGCCAATAATTTAAAATGAACCAGTTTCGTTTTTTCCCAACGTTTAAAAATCTGGTGCCATCCTTTAATGCCATACTGTGGAACATTACAGGCAAATGAATAACATCTCCATGGAGACAAGCAGGTGGCAGACCTCCTCATCACAAAAGTTACATAGCGTACCGTTACACAAGCGTATTTGGAAAAAAAAACAAAAAAACAAACAAGATTCTGCTTGGTAATGGGCAAATCAGTTAAAAAAATTCTCACCTTTTCTTACCCTATTTCATTCACGTAAGAAAAATCACACTTTTGTTGCATGTTAATTTCTTTCCCTTCAATAGAGAGGAAAAATTAATTAGCTATATAATAAACGTGTTATCTCACCGGGCAGCAGCGCCTCAGCTTTCCAACTGAATGATTGATAAAAAGGCATTAGACGTTGTTAGCATTAGGACATGGAGAGGGCCCTGTGCCTGTGGAGTCTGTATAGGAGGCTGAAGGAGACTGGATAATGCCGCACTGATGAACGGCGTTGCCAGTGCACCTGCGGATCCCCTCACGAAGCGATGTTGAACTAAATCATTGAAGACTTGCACCAACACAACACGCGTTTTCTATCAGAGCAGTCAGTGGAAGCGGGCAGGCACAGGTGGAGGTTAGGTCGCGCTGTCCGAGCCATGGTGACACTCACAAGATCAGGCAGACTTACAAAGAGAAGCAGCCAATGTATGTGTGCATGTACGGAGGCCGCTGCCAGTCTACATGATTGATTTTGTTGGACGTGGCCTTGTTTCCATGGGTTCACTATGGAGCAGACCTCATACCTAGTTTTTTCCCCATGTATTTGAGCAAAATTTGTCTTGCCCCAGTACAGATATATTGCGTAAGCCGCTCTTAAAGTCAAAATATGTCCACTGCATGTTGTCTGCATTCAATTGTAAAGCAGTTTATTGTCACATAATCAGGAAATGTGCGGTTAGCATGCTAGTTATTGTTAGGTTTGCCGTCACTGCCAAACTTCACTCTGGTCTCTGAAACCTATGAAAAGTGCTTATAAATGCACTGCTGTGAATAAGGATGCTTAGAAACAAATAACTAGTTCTATTTTTCCATGTTTTTAAGACCACACTGTTTGAGTGGTCCTAAGTCACCAAACAGCGACTTGATCATGGGATACACCACTATATTTTCAGTGAACTTCTTATTTTTTCTAACTGTCCGACATGAAATCGGACTAAACATTTCCTGTTTTAGGTCAGTTAGGATTACCAAAATTATTTCTATTTACTAAATGCCAGAATAATGGGAGAAGGATATTTTTAGACAATTTTTCAGTACTTTCTTCAAAGTCAGAAGTTTACATACAGTAAGAAGCAATTTGGGAAAACCCAGATGATGATGTCCCAGATGATGGTCAGTGTACAAGTCTAGTTTATCCTTGGGCACAATTTCCAGATGCCTGAAGGTGCCACGTTCATCTGCTCAAACAATTATACTCAAGTATAAACACCATGAGAATGTCCAGCCATCATAGCACTCAGGAAGGAAACAGGTTCTGTGTCCCAGAGATGAATGTGCTTTAGTCTGAAATGTGCATATCAACCCAAAAACAAAAGCAAAAGACCTTGTGAAGATGCTGGCTGAAGCTGGTAAGAGTGTGTCATTATCCACAGTGAAACAAGAACTGCACCGACATGGGCTGAAAGGCCACTCTGCCAGGGAGAAGCCATTACTCCAGAAAAAACATAAAAAAGCCAGATTACAGTTTGGAAATGCACTCGTCGGACAAAGACCTTAATTTCTTGTGGTCTGACAAAACTAAAATGGAACTGTTTGGCCATAAGGAGCATTATTACACACCATCCCAACTGTGAAATACGGGGGTGGCAGCATCATGTTGTGGGGTTGTTTGGCTGCAGGAGGGACTGGTGCACTTCACAAAATAGACGGCATCATGAGGAAAGAACATTATATGGATATACTGAAGCAACATCTCAGGACATCAGCTACAAAGTTAAAGCTTGAGCGCAAATGGGTCTTCCTAATGGACAATGACCCGAAGCATACTGGCAAACTGGTTACAAAATGGCTTAAGGATAACAATATCAATGTTTTGGAGTGGCTAATACAAAGCCCTGTCTCAATCTTATTGAAAATGTATGGCCAAACATGAAAAGGTATATGCGAGCAAGGCGGCCTACAAGCTTGGCTCAGTTACACCATTTCTGTCTGGAGGAATGAGCCAAAATTCCTGCCAACAATTGTGCAGCAACGCCTGTTTCTGGTTTGTTGAAAATAAAAATAATAATGGCTTTTATGTTGAAAATAAAAATAGGATGATTACAGTGGTTACCATGAAAGCAGGACTCACTCATGTGTTACATATGAAGCTACCACAAAAGCAGGCAACGGTGCTTTTAATGGTGCTGTGTGAAGTACCACAACAGATCGTTTTTCCATATCTTCTGTAAATGCTATGATGGGTAGTGCCTATTTAAATCCAACATTTATTTTTGTACTCTAACAAAAAAATCTGTGTACATATATACGCTACACATGCTGAGTTAATCACAATGTTCACTGCTTCAGAGGCAGCATACCCAGTTTTGACAGTTTTTAGACAGTGAAAAACCAATCTATAGACAAGGCGATGATGTCACTTCCAGGTCCAACTAGAAACTTCACAGCTGATTTCTAGCTTTGTTTTTGTTCCATGTTCATGAAACAAGAGACTAGCTTTCAACAGACCTTTCAAAAGCATACGTTTAACCACAAATAGTTTCAAATATGTGTATACTGTAGTAATAGTCTAGCATAACATAGGATTACCAGTGTGTATTTCAGTAACTGCAGGTCAACACTAACGCTATTTTAGTGTAGCCTACTTCTTACCTCAACCTCCTTTGTACACTTTCTGTCCCAGTTACCATGGATCCATACTTGTTTGCTTAAAATGCTAGCTCTTTTTAACCTGAGATGTATTGTCGCAAAAAAAATAGGACATTGTAAACATGACAACATAAAAGCATGAAGATCCAACATTATTTCTGGGTTTAATATCAATAAAATGTACAAAATAGCCTACTGTACCAGAGCAATACTGATTTGAATCCATAGAAAAATGGGTATAGGGTTCATAATAACCTAGTTTTATTTCTCAACTCCTTCTAAGCATGACAAAAATCACCAAAGCCATTGCTACCTCTTTTGGATAACTGATATTCTATTGCTGTATATTTTCATCTCATATTTTTTCTGTCCAGTCGGTTTGTCAGAATGTCCCAGAGCACCACAGGAGACCACTGAGCTACACATTGCGAGTTGTAAAGTGCTGTTGCTTCAGATGTAACAAGACACATGACATGAAAGACACTTTAACAGCGTATACTTATAGAAATACTGGCACTGAGTGAGGCAGTTGCGCAACATGAAAAAAAAAGAATTATTGCTCCACTATCTATTAAACCTAAAAGTGTTGTGTTTGTGATTAGATTAGCAATTTTTAGTTGTAGTAGAATTATTTTCAGAGTGCATATTTCAAACAGGTCCAGGAGAATTTATACGATATACAGACCGTGTTGGTAGAGATCTAAACTACAAACATTTTGCACAAGACTAGACTTTTTTCGTATTTAGAGGACACTCCATTTCTTAAAGGTGCATTATGTAACTTTAACCTGGTCCATTATCCGCTTGTGGAGATTTTATCGCTTTGCTTGGAGTCTTCCACATTACAGTAGGTGCAGTACAAGCAGGTGATACCGCCAGACTAATTTACAGGTCAGATCTGTGGAAGTTCAGGTAAGAATGTATGTTTTTCGATGTATTTTTGAGCAATAAAAACACCTGTAACACAAAACAGATATATTTTGTACCATGCCATGATTGACATTAGAGGCTATATAAAACAACACCTCCATAGAGACAAACAGGTGGTAAACTCTCAACCTGAAAAGTTCACCTTTAAATAGTAGCGTTTTTTGCAGTTTGATCCTATGACACTTCAAACTGTGATTTGGTTGTGATAAATTGTGGAGGCCTGTAATCAACTGTCATTTTAGTCTTCCTGTTGTAACAGTTTGACAAAGAAAAATGTTTTATGCTGTCTGTGTAAAATTCCATAACAAGCATGAACCAATTTGCTCACACGTCACACATTAGTTGGTAAACTCTCCCCAAAGTCCACAGGAGACTAAGCATTCATTTCTTATGTGAGCCAGTAATCTATGAAACAGTTTGCATAACACAAAGCCAAATCTTGGCTTATTTGATAAATCTTTCTTTTTTCAATATTTCAAATCTCTTTTAAGCCCTTCCTGTGAGTACACATTTGGCAAATGCTCTCAACTGCAATTCTTTAAGCTAGTCATATTTGAAGTCCTTCCAGTTGTATTTATTTAGTATATTACTGTAAACTGTGCAGTATTCTGGGCTCTTAAACTGTGCATTCATCACTGTAGTTAGCATGCACTTCATTTACATCTATTATCTGCAGCAGTATTGTTACCATTACAGTTAGATTTTACTGTGTTGCAGTTATCCTCAGAGGTCAGAGGTCACTGGGGTCAGACTTCAGATAGATGATTTATCAAAGTTATTGCGCTCTGAAATTCTACACCTTTTTAATGTTGAAATGCACAACTTGTAACACAGAGATTCTACCTCTGCTAGACCTACTGCATTTATGGCTATGGTGGAATATTCAGCAGTTTCATAGTGACATAAAGCACACACTAGCAGACACAGCCAAATAGGTTTTTAGATGGTCTGAAGACTCAACAAAAAATACAAAAAACACATTTTCAGGAGCCTATGATAAATATGATTGTTCACTGTCCCATTGATGTTTTGATTTTCAACAAAAAAAGCGAGCGACTAACTGAATAGATGCATGATGCTAGCTTGTAACTGCAGTGTTATTTGAGAGGGACTTGTCACTTGTTGAACAGTAGCGTTCGGCTCTCCTGTCATAGTTCCAGCTAAGTCAGTTCTTTATGGGCAGATTGTGTTAAAGTAAAGTCTAGTTTGAGGAACAGAGCTTTTGACAGAGCAGTGCCCTTGGTTAGCTTCATCCCCCCTGAGGTAATGTTGATGACATCAGCTGCAGTATCAATAGTCCAATATCAAACCAACAAGCAAGAAAAGATCAATATTTTGTCACACATATCCACAGCTGTAGTTTTAACAAGACTTTTCCATTTTCGACTTAAGTCTGTGACAGAATGCCTCTCATTTATTACCAGGAGTGCTGCATCACATTGTTCGCTTGATGAATAGAAAGACCCTTACGCAAAGCTGACAGAGTAAATGCTAAATCCATAACTTATGAATGAACACAAACAATTACTAAGAAGCAGAGTCCTTGTAATCAAACAGAACCCTGCCAGGCAACACGCATTCCCATCCATCCACTCTGAGCGATCGGCCGCCGGAGCAATTTACAATATGTACTTTCATCCACCGGGCTCAATCCCTGGCACGCACCGCACAGATCACTCGGAGCAATAGACTTCCACAAATATTAAAATTAAAGATTCATCCGAGCCCTGAGTCTTTAATGAGTTTTTCAATAATTGCAGAGTCCCACCTGAAGAAGAGAGTTAAGCAGCGGTTGTGACGAAGGCTCAAGGTGTACGTATAGATCTCAGAGCCACAGGGGAGGGAACAGTCTAACCTTGTACTTTCATCAAAATGGCAGACACCGTTTCCTTCGCCAGCAGTACGGCTCCGAGACACACATGCTGCTGTTATTATGGCTGAGAGGAATGACTTGGAGTACAGAAGAAGAGATGGCTATAAGCTTTGAGTTGATTGAGTGAGGAATCCACAGCTGGCTCTGTCCTTTGGGGCCACGGAGACTTTTGAGGTAAATATAAAAGTTGAAAATGTTTTAACTACTTCTCATTTGTTCTGGAGTATCATTTCTATACTTTAGGATGTTTGTTTTTTTGTTTTTTTTTGTTTCAATTTTACCTAAAGAATGTACTACAAGACAAGATAAATGGTGGCAATTTTATATAGTGCTTTTCCACCTTTAAGGCACTCAAAGCACTTTACATCGAGGAACCGCTCACCCATTAAAACACACATTCATACACCGGTGTACGCAGACACTGGGGGCGAGGTGGATCAAGTGTCTTGCCCAAGGACACATCAGCAGCATTCATTTTTGGGAGCTGGAATTGCATCGCCAACCTGTGGGTCAGTGGATCTGACAGCTCAACCAATGATGTTTATGTGCGGACAACAGTGGACAAACATTACAAACTAAGCTAGTGTCGCCCCAATGAGCAACTGCCTTATTGTTTCTTGCCAATTAATTTTTAAGAGAATAATTAAAGTAATCATTATCGAACATGTAAATCTGAATGTAAGTCGCAAACATCATGTACTGCACAATTATATTCTTGCTTACTTATATTGACATGCTCTCAGGTCCAGTTTTAAGAGGTTATTGTTTGCAGGATTAACTCTGTAGCGTCGGATGCTATCGCCACTTTCCATCACCGTAACCCTGCCCCCAATTGTGCTATCACGTAAATTCAAATGGCATCTCAAAGCAGAGGCATGGGGCTCTTTATATATGTTACTGTTATTACGGTAATTTGCTTACATTGTCCCTCAAAGATGACCAATCAGAGCGAAGGTGCGACCAGGATTCTCAGTTATATGAGGCATCAAAGGAAAAGGCAGTACATGCTGATACTTCCTTTAACACGATTTTTATGTCTAACAAAAGAAAAAAAAAAGTCTAGGCGAGATATAATGGTCTATAATGTGCTCAGTCCTTAAATAGCCTCATGCCTCTGCTTTGAGATGCCATTTGAATTTACATGATAGCACGATCGGTTTGCATAGTTACGGTAATGGAAAGTGTGCAACCACGAGTCTATCGGCGGGGTTAGACTCATGGTATCCTGACGCTATGGGGTTAAACAAATCTCAATAGAATTACACTGCGAATAAACTAAAACATTAAGTGTATTGCCAAGCACACAGTCCTTATTGTACCTCGCCTACTTTGACTTCTGACTGCTACTGACCACTACTTGTTTTGCTCACATATCCGATTAGGTGGGAATTCAATGGAAAACTACATAATTATTAAACAAGGTAGGTTGATTTGTGCAAAATGTTAACGTTCACCAACACGTTAACAATGTACCCTTCCTTTGGGTTCCTTTAAAGTGACTTTGTCCCTTTGCGAAATCACGACGAAGGAGAATAGACCACAACTTTGTCAGTTCAATCCCAGCTCTGGCCAATATGTTGTGTTATTGGGCAAAACACTAATGCCTATTTTGATGCATAAGGTTTAATGTATACCTATATATTGTAGCGTTCTGGTGGCCAAAACAACAGCAGCCCCAACCCACTACAGCCAGTCTCCAAAACATACTAATAACTAACGAATAGAACCTTCACCTCCACTTTGTCACATACAAAAGCAGTTACATTAATGACAACACATAAACAGTTACAAGAACAACAAAAGGTGTCAACTCTGAACTAAACGCAATATCGGATCATTACATTATGATTCATGGTGGTCAGAGTAAAAACCTGAGAGCCAGGGCAGCCAGGGCAGTGTGGGGAGTAAACAAATGACGCAATGTTGAATGCAAATCTATTATTATTATCACTCATACTAAGACAAATGTATATGCCACAATAAAGCAGAGCGACTAAATGCTGACTTGTTTTTCCTGGCCGTTGTCACTTACGTCTAAGCCTTGAGCTAACACAGTGATGCATGTGTTATGACTCTGTTTAATATGTAAATGCCCTATCCGCCTGATCAATGTAATTTGAGTGTGTGGCCGATCATGCTATGCTTTCATTAGGCCCCTCTGTTCGCTGCCCGAGACACTGTGCTACAACCAAGGAGAGCGCTGACTCATTAGAGATGGTGCAACGAGGTTAAAGGCACTGTCAATCAAAGATGACAAAGAAAATGTCAGACACCAATATGTGTGTGTGTGTGTGGATGTCAGTGGATGTGTGGATGTGTGTGCGGATGTGTGTGTGGATGCATGTGTGTAAATGTGTGTGTGCGCGCGCATTTGTGTGTATGTGTATGCCTGTATAGATGCGTGCGCACTTGTGTGGATGTGTATATGTGTTTGCAGATGTGTGTGGATGTGTGTGTGTATGCATGTGGACATGTGTGTGTGTGTATATGGATATGTGTGTGGATGTATGTACGTATGTGGATGTGTGTGTTTGTGTGTATCTGTTTGTGTGTAGGGGTGTGTGTGTGTGTGTGTGTGTGTGGATGCGTATGTGTGTACATGTGGATATGTGTGTGTATGGATATATGCATGTGGATGTATATGTGTGGATGTGTGTGTTTGTGTGTATCTGTTTGTGTGTAGATGTCTACATGTGTGTTTTTGTGCAGGTGTGTGTGTATGTGTGTGTGTGGATGCGTGTGTGTATGCATGTGGATATGTGTGTGTGTGGATGTATGTATGTGTGTGGATGCATGTGTGTAAATGTGTGTGTGTGTGTGTGTGCGCGCGCATGCATTTGTGTGTGTATGCCTGTATAGATGTGTGCGCGCATCTGTGGATGTTTATACGTGTGGATGTGTGTGTATGTGGATGTGTGTATGTGGATGTATGCGTGTGGATGTGTGTGTGTTTTTGTGTGTATGTGGATATGTGTGTGGGTGTGTGTGTGTGTGTGTGGATGTATGTAGGGGTGTGGATGGACGTGTGGGGGGTGTTTGTGTGTGTGTATCTGTTTGTGTGTGTGTAGGTGCAAAAATGTCAGTTATGATCACATCTTTCACCTTGATGTAGCGACGTTTTCTACAGTGTCCCCTAAAGTGCTACCACTTGTTTTAAACCTCTTCACTTTGATGTTGTGTTTTTCTTTAGTCCTAGGAGACAGCAGTGCGTTAGATGAGGTCATGTACAGGTCATGAGGATTAAAAGTGATATTCTTAAAAGTGTATTATGTAACATCTCTTGTGAGGGTTTGTCCCGTGTTTGTCTCCAGGGAGATGTTATTCTTTTCCCTGTGGTGTTAAACTTATCCATCAAACTTATCTATCAAGCATTCATTCAATTATAGGTGTTTTATTACTTTAAAAATTACTTTGAACAGCATGCAATCTTACAGTTTGTGGGTATGCCTCTCCACAGATCTGAGGTGTAACTTGCCTTGGCTTTGTCGCTTGCATGTTTCTTGAAGATAGATGAGTTAAATGACTGCAGAACATTCCAGACAAAGCAATATCATTTCTATGGAGACAAGAAAAAAAAAAAAAAAGGCCTACATTAAACAGTGCACTTTTTTGAGGCATAATAATTGTTTATACAATTATTGGAAAGAAATTTTGCTATAAATATTAACACATCGATAAAAACAAAAACGCATCTCTGGGGTTTGTGATGTTTATTACTTTGGCTTACTTACAAAAATCAGTCTTTTGAACTATTATTGATTAGGCCTTTAGACAGACAGACAGATAAATAGATAGATAAATAGATAGATAGATAAATAGATAGATAGATAGATAGATAGATAGATAGATAGATAGATAGATAGATAGATAGATAGATAGATAGATAGATAGACAGATAAAGAATAATAGAATCAAAATTCCTATATTACACAAAATGGATTATTTGTAAGCTTTAAGACATGTTAAAATGTTACCTCATCAATAATATACCCAGAATTATGTTTTGTTTTATTCACACCTTTATTTTCCACATGTTCAAAATACTCTGTTCAACCTTGTGAAGTAGTAGTCTTCAAGTTAACACCTACTTTTTACCTTTAGTGCAACAGAGATAGGATATTCCAGGACTGAAAACATCCTACATTTATAGTGAAGATGTATGAAGTTTAAAATCACAGTGGAGAACTTCCTGTATTACCACATGACATCACAAGGTGGAACAGAGTGGATCGCATTTGAGAGAAGAACTCAGTTTAAATAAGCAGGGTTCATGTGTTAAATGTGTGAATGAAGCAAAACAAAACTCCAGGTATGTTTTTGATCAGGAAACAACATTATAACATAGATCATAAAACAGTGTAATATAGACCCTTTCATACCTAGAAAAAAAACAAAAAAACAAACAGATATGAGTAATCACTTAACAACATCTTTTGTACTTGTCCAGCTGAATATGAAACCAGGCATGAATGTCTGTTTGGCCCATCATTTTGTTCATTATAAATGTGATATGACACATTTGCAGCTCAATGCGTCACCCTCTGCAGTGGACACAGTTTAATTACCTGCTTTGGGAGATTACATAGCTGCGATGAATAATGATGAAAGGTCGAACACATTCAACAGAAGCCTTCTAACAACCAGTGCAAATTCTACCACAGCAGCTCAGAGTCAACGTCCAGAAATTTGCAAAGATGGCATAGGAAATAACATAAACCTAATTTCAAAATAAAATGATCAAGTGTGACTGGTAAATTGCTGTGTTTATTTCAAGATTGTGGTTCAGATTTGGAGAAGGGTATTGCGATCGCTGACTACTTCTGACAACACTGAAGGATGAGTGTCTGTGTAATCCCTCAGTCGTCCAGGTCTGATCCGTAACGAAAACCTAAGTTAAATCTGTCAACGGGACAAAAAGTTGTAGGAGTGAATGAGCAGCGAAACGTCTTCACGCCTACAACTTTTTGTCCAGTTGACAGATTTAACTTCAGCTTTTGTTATTAAAGGATGGGACAAATTTCGCTTTGGCGTGATGAGATTATGAACCCACCTCCACCACATGATAGACGTATTAATAGACTTATTTCACTTTCAAAAGCTTCTAAGTTGTCTTTACACGTTCATTATTGACGTGGAGGAAAGAGCATGGAGAGGAAGACATGAGAACTGATTATAAATGTAGCACAACACATTAAACCATACGTGTCAAACTCAAGGCCCGCGGGCTCAAAGTGGCCCTTCACATCATTTTATGCGGCCCGCGACAGAGCAAACTAAAAGGTATGACGGTCTTAACATGTAATTTTATCAGGAGACACGCAGTTACACAGCCATATTTTTTTACATCTTTGCAAATGCATATGTAATATTTGTAACCTGAAGAAGTAATGCAAGGACGAAAGTGGGTTAAAACTTTACTTAGACCCACTATGATGAAGACTGGTAACATTTTCAGCTTGCAATAAATAGATTAATGCATTTTATTTAAAGGCTAAAGGCGTCTACATATGTTATATTATTTTGTTTTGCCTTCATTGAGCATTTTTAACTCTCCTTTTCCAGCACTGAGCTTTTATTTTGAAAGCTGTTCCCAGATTCCTCTTTCTACTCACTATCTAACTTGACTTTGGCTCTCACTGCTGCTTTGGCGCCGCACGCTGCCTCTTCACTGGAGAAGCGGCTACTGAGAGGAGCTTCTTCTCTGTGGATTTACCTCGACAGGAACTTCTATCTACTTTTACGCGCCGCTGTGCCGCTGTGCCACTGCGCGCGACACTTTGAGACGCACTTTCTTCAAACTAACCCGGTCTCCCTGTCTGCTCTCTGCTTGTGTTCATGTGTTTTATGTGGCTGCGCTCCACAGTGAGGTAGACTTCTTAAGGTTTTTTTTTGTTTTTTGTTTTTTGTTTTTTTTTTTCTCACCGGGAGCGTGCGTTCTGATTTACCCCGTGGATGCTGCTGCTTTGGGGCTTGATTTGTGAGCCCTGCGGGACCAACCTGACATAAGGGGCACCATGGCTTCGTTGTCTCTCCGCACTTGTTTGAGGAATATGTGCCCGGAGATGCTGCTCGTTTTGCCGGTGTTGTGGTGGCTTTTACCCCTGACCGGAGCGGCTCCCTCTCAGAGCACGGAGCAGCTGGACACGGGGGTGGTAAGTGTCAAATCCTTAATACAAAAAGGTTAAAGTTTTCTTGGCAACATCGTTTGTTTTAATTACGCACCTTTTAGATCAGTTTGCGTGGGCTTCCTCTTTTGGCACCCGAAAGCAAGTGCTGTCTTCGCTTATACTTGCACTGAATTTTAACTCTCCTCTGCAGCGCAAGAGCTGTGGAAGCGCACGCTGTTAGTGCAAAAATGCATACACAAGAGAGGACACGCGGAATCTCCAGTGGGAAGAAATAACGTATAAAAATCAATCCATGTGTTCCTCTGTCTGAAAGATAAATGTACATGGAAGGATTTGCCTGGGCGTCTTATATCGACCCATCTATGCTGTGCGTTTTCAGCGTGGAGAAGAGATGGGGAGTCTATTGCCAGTGGAAGGTGATTTAAATCCGCATGGAATTTGATGTTTTCTAGGAAGTGCTGTTTGGATGCACTGAGATCAAAGGAGTTCAGGGAAGGCTAGGGTTAAGAATGGATGTATTGTTTTTTTTTGGGAGGAGGCATGGAAGTCCTTGTAGTTCTCAGGAAAATGATGGCACCTTGTTACATGTAAAATATGGGATACTTTTACTCCTGGAATTAGTTGCATGCTGACTATTGTTATTGGGGCTCACAGTACAAAACAGATAATGAGCGGATAAGAGCATAAACAGCAGATAACAAGAAATAACCGAATGTCTGTGTAGTTTGTGCACCCATTTTGAGAAATATGTCAAGGTTTAATTTGACTCTTGGATGACGGCAGTGGTCCCTTGTGTCAGTGTGGTCATTTTTTGTTTCAGTTTAACAAAAAAACACAGAAAAAAAACATCATCCTGGCATTTCTTTCTCAAATTTCAACAAAAAAATTGAAAAAAAACATCATCATGGCATTTCTTTCTCAAATTTCAACAAAAAATTTGAAAAAAAAAAACATCATCATGGCATTTCTTTCTCAAATTTCAACAAATTGATAAGTGGTGCATTTTCCAAATAGCAAATGTTTCTCCTACCCATTTTTGTGATTGCTTCCAAATCTGATCTATCTGCTACAAAAAGTTCAAAAGAAACCATGGTATAATTACAGTATTTCATTTTGATATACCCCATTAAGACTGGCACTGAGCCAACACGAGTGGCACAATTGAGTTGCATTGTTATTCTATCCTCTAATTGACCGGCGATGTCCTCCCTTGTCTCTAATACAGTCTTCCCCAACACATTGAACTTCTGCATGCCTGTGCAGTGAATGAGTAATGCGCTCGGCTTTGGGAGCACACACGGCCTGTAAAGCTGCCAGTGGCCCCACATCGTGCATCATCATCAGCTGCCCCGCTCTCTCTAAGTTTGATAAGTCTATCCTGAGAGAGGCGAGTGAGGGCTTCACATCTGCCAATAGTTTACAGAATCATCCAGGACTTCCAGTGGGTACACGGGAGATATAATTCAAAACTATACTCTTGGAAACTTGTCATTTATTGATCATTGTCTCAGGTTTTGAAGGCATGTGTTAAAATAGCGTCCTACTGTTTTTACTCCCCGGGTGCTCCTTTCCTTACTCGCTACTCATCCAAACTTCTGTCTCATCTTCCCTGGGCGTTAAATTACTTCCCCCTGAAAGTTAGACGCTTTGAGGTTGTTTTGCTTCTTCCCTCGCCTAGTTTAAATCGATGAGTACACAAGTTTGCAAGTTGGCAAAATTAGATTACTTAAGTGGTATATTTTTGGCGTGTGTACATAGCCCCTTACTACTGTGCTCATGCTACTACTACTACTACTTTGATTGTTTCTACTGCTGTAGTATTTTATCTGGTTGTCACAAATCAAATGCATGGCTTAAATATGTTTAATGCCATACTGTGGAACATTCCTGCTAGTCATCGTAGAAACTAGCAGTAGTGGACCACCTGCAGAAAAGTTAGTGTGCCCATACTGTTCACGTCTTTGCTAATTGAAAGCTTGTAAAGGTGCACTGTGGAACTTTTCTGATGGAAGTCCGCCACCTGCTTGTCTCCATGGTGATTTTATAGCATTGTTTGGCATTAAATTTGTATATTATTCCATAAAGATGAGCAAAAGACTCCACCAGGGCACAGCCAGGCCAAGTTACAGGTCAGGTCTGTGGAGTGATTTTTCCAAGGTATTTAATAGAATAAAAGAATGTTAAACTTAATACCATACTGTGGAACATACCAGGGAAAGCATTAATATCTCCATAACGACAGACCCCCACTGTAAAATTTACATAGTGTACCTTTATATTGAATGGAAAAAAAGAAAAAAAAAAACTGTAAAAGAGTAAAAAATGTAGCTGCTTTCCTCCTCTGGATTGAAGCTCTTATTTTGGGCTGGTGACACATGACATACTGTGGCAGACACTTTTACTGCCTTTTAAAGGGCATTATTTTTAACTTGGCTAATGGTGGAGAGAGACAGCGTGTGAAGTGCTAGTGCGGATGACAGCTTCAGCGGCTCCACATAATCTCCAGCACCTGCATTTTTATAAGGTCAGCGTGGACATCAGACGGATCAGAGGACCTTGCAGGCACAGGCTTTTATGGACTGGGTTTTAGAGTGTAAACAATCGCTCAAGTTACTGTTTTCATTGTGTGGGCAACTGGCTTTTGGCCTAATATGTTTTGTTGGCACAGTTTTGGATTTGGCAAGGATATTATGTGTACTACAATGAAAAATCCATAGCATGACGATTAAGGTTACGTTACATTTTATTATACGTATTAAAACTGTATTGAGTGGGATGGCTTGGGTTGTCCGAAAAATCCATAACCAGTTACTAATCCTAAAAACACAGCTAGAGTGTGGAGGTACTGATGAATGGTCATAAACGT
This sequence comes from Periophthalmus magnuspinnatus, assembly GCF_009829125.3. Classification (NCBI taxonomy): domain Eukaryota; kingdom Metazoa; phylum Chordata; class Actinopteri; order Gobiiformes; family Gobiidae; genus Periophthalmus; species Periophthalmus magnuspinnatus. The sequence goes on from NC_047137.1 coordinate 5,294,144, forward strand.
TTTCAGAAATAACTAGAAATAACCATAATTCTGTGTTTAAAATGACTTTTTATGATTGTAATATGGATATGGTAAAGTGATTGGATTGTGTATATCAGAACTTACAGACTTATCTTATGTGCGTAAAATAAAGTTTAAAATTGTACTACTGTGACAACAATACAGCCCTGCGCAGAGTAGACATGGGACGATAACTGCGATTAACAATAATATCACGTTAATAAAAGTTCCTGACAGTTTAAAAATATTATGGATAATGGATGAATAATGATAAATGTAATGTTAAGAATAACTTCCATGTTTAAACAATGTATAATTGTACTTTGTTATCAGTGAGAACAACTACAATCTAGCGAAGAACATTATGGACAAGCCCGGAGCAAGAAACCTCACATGGGCCCCCCTCTCCTCTAATACAAATTAATGGGAAGAAGGTCCAATTCTGGGCTTCTAAGACCCTGGGGAGCGGGACAACAGACCACTTTGCTCCCTCCTGTTGACTCTCCTGTGGATATGTAGCTTTTTTAGAACATTCTGGTGATTATCTTTGTTGGCAATTATCACGATTGTATAAAATGCCCCATGAATGATTAATGTTCATGGGGCATTTTATCACAGAGTGCGACTGCAGGGTAATGTCTGGCCATCCCTCTCATGTTCAGTCAAGGTTCTCTCTGTAGGGATGATGGAAAACAAACTTGAGATAACATTTCCTATATTAAGGGGGTTAGTTTTTGGTGACGTTTGTTCACATACGATACAACCACACATCTTAATAATAAATACTTAATAATAATAAGTATAAGGTATTTAGAAATCACGAGCTGGCTTCATACATATAAACCTACTATTTATACATTTCACTATCACATCAGTTCATAGCTTTCAAAAAATATAATATAATATCAGTGTCACACAAATTTCAGTGTGTGGTATTACACGTCATTATCAGTGTTGGCAGTGTTTAGTTATTCCACAACCACGTTTGAAGTTCTACAAAAAAATGTTGCATAGTTTGTTTGACTTTTTAGTTCATTTGGGAGATTGTTCCACTCCGTTACTGCATTACAGGAGAAGTCTATTTGTGCAAATGGGGTTTTGCATTTTGGTATGGTACACTGCCCGCTATGCATTGTGAATGAGAAGGATTCAGTGTTTCAGTGTTAGGATTTGTTAATTCAAAAGTATAAATGGCTCTAGCTTCACATTCTGTTTTGGAATTTACATGTATTAGACAAATTCAAGACACACAAGGCACAATTTGGGATTTCCGTGCATTCAAAAACCATGTTCCTGTTTGGATATTCCTGTATTTCTTCTGTTGCTCCTAATGTATCGAATGCAGGAGCAGGTGAAGATATAAGTCTACCTTTTACAATCGCTTTGAGCTGAGGAAACATTTTCGCTGGGTAAATGTCAAACAGACATTTACTTGTGTGTCTTCTGGTTTCCTATGGACACCAAGCCTTAAAATGCCAACTTATTTAAATGTCAGCTTATAAGATTTAAAGGTGCCACCAAGTGTAGTCACAGGTCAGGTCTGTGAAAAGGCCCTGACCCACTTACAGTAAGATTGATGAGTTTAAAGGCGTACCCATTCACCGTCTCGAAGTTGTATTTAGAGTGATTCATACATGTTTGAGTCATTTTTATACTTCTGTATTCATGACGTTGTTGACCCGTCCGATCAACCCATATTTTCAGCAGCACCGGTTATGGCCATTACTCTGCACTTACTTCGTTCTCCAGTTTTATTGGTGATATGTGTTGGATTCGGCAGAGCTGCATTGTCATCTTAGTAATTTTTTAATCTGCAGCTACCCATAGGAGGTGAGTACAGCTTCACCGCAATTTAAAATGTTCAAATTATGACATAATGAAATTGCATAAAACAAAAAACAAAAAACAAACAAAACAAAAACAACAATGTAACCATTTTATGTTGTAAAAATGATCAAAGACATCCTGTGAACGTTCTTACTCTAATGTATTCTTTAAAGTAAAAATGCCAAATAGAGGAACAGTTTGCAACCACAGACCACAAACTTAAAAGCACCTTTCATGTTGGGACTCCCTCTACAAGTTCACAGCCCTGAAGTAGTCTCTGTGGAGCAGTGGGGCAGACGTGTTATATTTCCCCCATTTTATTTGGAAAAATCCTGGAAAGTTCATTCTCAACCTGGCCTTAAAGAGTTACAATAGGTAATAGAATCTTCTGACATTTGAAATCCAGATGTGACTTCTCTTATTTGAGAAGCAGCATTGGTTCAATAGTAGGGTATGCCTTAGTGTTATTGTCACGTTACTAAAATTTCAAACTTCAGTACTAAGGAACAGACTCAGGATTCAATACTGATTCTGATACCACGATGATAATTAAAAAAAACACTCTTATTAGAGAATAGAATGTCATTTTCAACATTAAATCGTAGTGCTTTCTTTTATATTACCATGTGCCCTTACATCTGTGTAATCCCTCAGTCATCCAGGTAGGTTCCGTAGTGGTCCATGGTGTATACTAGTCTGTGTGTTTTATACTTGTTCTGATACAGCTCAAGATCATTCTAAAATTAGTCAGCAAATGATCATTTCTGTCCTGTGAATGTTATTATTATCATGTTTTTTGTATATATATATTTTTTTTGCTCAAAAAAATATATAATCTCTAGTTTTAGTTTTAGAATCGATTAGTATCTGAATTGAATACTTTTTACAACCCTAGTCTGTTTCTAGAGTGTAGTTTTTTATGGCTTTTCCTTTGTTAAAAAGGCACGTGCTGTCTTAATTAGGCCCAATCTACCAAAATTACCTGGACCAATATATACTTGGACCATTTGTTTTTCCTTTCATTTAAATTCTGTTGGTCTGCCTACCTATGTTTTATATTGTGTCTGGTTTCCAATGAGTAAAATGCCTAGCCAAATGCTAAATACTGGTAGTTCCCACTCCTGGAAAGCAATGCCTCATTTTCTGGGTTCAGCTATAATCATTTTTCTAAAAGAATAGAACATACAAAAGCACCTCATCATTTTTATATACTGTCATGTCATAAGGGCTGTCCATAGCTCGAGTTATACAAAACAGATTCGTAGTCCCCAATTAAAACAACAGTATTTTTTAGGACTACACAATTTTTCACAATCGAATTGAAATTGCAATTTGAGTTGGCGTAATTCAAATCGTGAAGGCTGCAATTATTTAGATAATAGAATGTGTTTTGCAAAGAACAAAATATTCTGTCTTTTTATAGAAAAAAAAATGTTGCAAATTGTTGCACTCGTAGGGAATTTCTCAGTATTAATGTATCAGTGCATATTTCAATCTTCTCAAATGCTAATGCTCCTGGTTAGCCCTGTTATGATAACACATTTTGAAACATGACATATTTTTACAGAGACATACTGTGATAAACGATGGGATTAAAACTACTTTATGCCACTGATGCAATAACAATAACACAAGATAATACTTGTAAACCATTTAAATAGACAGTATCATTATGTGGCATGGGCTGCAACAAATAAACAGTAGAATGAAGCAATAATTTATCACAGAAGTTACTAGTTTTCTACCCTCTGCAGCTCACACCTTATCGTATTAGAACATACCCAAAATATCCACACTATTGGAAAGGAATTGCACACATGATAAAGGCCTACTCCTAGTATTATTTACAATGTGCAGACTGTACAGGACCTTTCTTTATAAACCTATATCACAAATCCAATGACAATACTTCCCCAAAACCAAAAAAATAGCTGTTTGTTTTTTTATTTTTTTCCCCAGTATTGTGCAGCCCTAAATTCCTTTAACCAGATTCTTCTAGATATGTCCAAATTTTTCATTCTTTTGCGTCTTAAAACGGGAATAGCTCAAACACACTTTTATCAGCTTGGTACAATGGAGTGACATCAGACACTGTGGTAGTGAAGAAAGAGCCTGTCACAATGAAGGCGATGTCTACTGTCTCCGCCGCTGTCTCTATCTGGCCTGAAAAATGTTCTCTTTTACCATCACATTCATCTGAGTTTGACAAAAATGACTAAAGACACAGCGGTCCGTGTGGGTAATATGCCAGAGTACGGCGTTACATCTTGATTGGGGCAAGGATCTAAACTAAAATGTCAAAGAGCGTTCAAAGAGGCTTGTAAAATGAAGAGAAGCTTGGTGCGACTATTTGATAATGAGAGTAAAACAAATGGGCTAATTTAGATCAAGTCCTTTGCCAGACATGAAAATACTGTGCAATGTTGGATGGCAAACGTAATTCATTTAGACAACAGAAGTGACAAGTTCTTGATAAAAGATGGTGACTAGCAGATGAGTGTAGACCAGTCCGGTAATGGCATGTTGGTTGGTGACTGATACCGCGTCACTTTCAAGAGTCAGAAGTGATTTTGCTCCAGTAGAAAGCCATAAAGAAGATAAGGATGGATCGATGGTGACATATTTATCGTTTCTGACATGTGGCACAATCTTTGGTGGTGTGAAGAGCACAATAATATCTTTGCAAGAACTGTATTGTGATCGCATTGATTTTTTTCCCCCCCTCATAAGCAGCCATATTTGTTTTGATACAGATGGACCGTGCATGTCCCTGATTGGCTGATCCACCTGTCATTCACGCCCATCTGAACTGGGAGATTCAACAGTTTGACAGCTATTAAATGTCTTGTCATGTTAGTACGACTCTTGTCTCTTTTGTGCATCTGCATTTGATCATAACTGCTATTCTCCGAGGACTTGAGGAACAACAATCTCTCCCCAGAAAGCAATCCCTTGATCTCTATCCGCTGGTATTACTGCACGGCAGGCGGATCGCTCCATCACTCGAACCCACATTGTGAACCCGATGTAACGTATACTGTGTGCCTCAGTAACAGTCACACACCGAGCCTTTAAGTAAGTAAGCCGTACATCTCAGGTTTTCATTTTACAGCTCTGCCGCTCTCACTGTTGATGTATTACTGCATAGTGGCCATTTGCGCTTTCAGCACTTGGGGGAACTGAGTCAAATAAAAGGTAATATCTGCGCTTATGTTTGTGCTCATCACGTTATATCCCTCGTGAGGAGAATTTTCACACTGATTTAGAACTTCTATGTCTCCCTCAGGAGTCATTCACCTGAACAGAGCATGCCATTTGATGAGAAAGCGGACGGGCAAGCAGTTGAAGAATTGGATAAATTAATTTGTATTAATAGAGTGAGAGAGTCATCGTCACCTCTTATAGCTGTGATCATACTAAGGACATTATTTGGCAGTCATAGTTGCAAACAATATTAGATCAGCTGCTCGTTTCATGATGCAACACATTTTTTGCATAATATGTGTTGTTAGGCGATACAGAAACTGCATGGAAGATTGAGAAGCCATTGGTTTCAGGCATAAGGATTGCTTCCCTATTTGAAGGATTTGACACAGTCCTCCATAGTTATAGCAATAACGCAATACAAATCAAAATATTATATCTTTTGAATGGAGAAATGCTTCCACAAAATTCTTCAAATCAGGAAGGAAGGAAGGAATTTGCTTGAAATATGGATAGTGGTGGTTTGTCAATGCATTTTCAGTTATTAAAAGTCAAGTCATGTTGGTGTAAACTTATCCCTTACTTTGTTATGCAAATGACAAACGCATTGACCCTTGTTGAGTATTTTCACTGGTACACAGAATACTTTGCCTAGATAGTGATTGTTGTTTAAATTGAGAAATAGTCTGATGATTTGATCTAGAAACATAATTGTAATTTTTTGACAAGGTTACGCCACTCCAGTGAAATCCTTCCTGTTCACTCATCCACTTAAATTATTCACAACTCATCCCCACTGCTGTGTCAAAGTGAGGAAAAAACGACACTCCGGTTTTGCAGCTCTTCAGGTGGACTGTTTGCCTTGTGTCTTTGAAGCGAATTTTCATCACCACAGCGTTTCATCAAGTCTTGACTGTATCATGACATGCAAATTCAGCCTAGAAACTCTGAGGTGATGTATGGAATTTGTGTATTTCACACTTTGGATTGCCTGTTTGGTTCGTAACTCATTCTCAATTTTTCACCACTACAGGGTTCAAACATGGCCGTGCAATCAGATTTGTTTATTTCAGTGATGCAGTAGAAACAGAGCATATTGGCCACCGATGTTTTTGAACAAAATTAAACTTCTCTCACCTCAGATTGATGAAGTCTGCAAAGAGAGAAGTGCGTATTCTGAATTCCAGGCAGTCAATTTGTGCTTGTGCTCCCCCACCTTGTAACACTCAGTAAGACTCAGATACCACAAAAGTGAGTAAAGTGTCTTGCTGGAGGACACAACAGCTGCTGGCCACACTTTATCAAGAATTCGACCTACATGATCGATGTCTACCTTGAAGGAATATTACAATTCTCTGCGACCCAGTTAGCATTGACAACTTCATTCCAGCATGTCCAGGTCAAACCACCAAAGAGGCTATTACATACTAAATCTTTAAAAGTCTTTATGGAGAACCACACCTGGCTCGTCTAGCTCTCATTCTGCACTTTTTTTTTTCTCCAAGTGGACCATCTGGTATCAATTACACCAACCTACCTCCACTGCACTTCAGACTCATGCATCCTCATTCCTACCTATTGCTTTCAGAGAAAGTTTGACAAATGGCTTGGAAGAATTGAAAAGAGCATATTGTTAAAGGAACTGTAAGATTTTGACTTTGAATTTCACAAACATAACCTGTGTTCCTAGATACAAGGTAAACATGTTCAATCAAATTTCTTCAAATATAATTTTACTCATAACAATTCTAATGCTGATTTATTGATAATTACAAAAACATGGGACTTGACGGCCATGTTGGTCATGTTATATTTTGGTGTTTTGGTTTGCAAGATAAGTATCCAATCAGAAAGCAGAATGAGCCTCACATGAGTCTCTCATTTGGGTTGCCAGTTTCACTGCTTAAATCCAGTTGGTTCAAACCTAAAATGCCTCTCTCGGGTCTAAATCCTCACTACCTAAACTCCGGCACCTACAGCCAATCATTAATCGTGGCTAGTGCCTCTGCAGCTCAGTGAGTGAATTCTGGAGGTTTTCACATGAGGCATGGCCTGTCCATATACTGAGAAAAACTTGTGTGTACTGACAACCTTTAGTTGTGATTGTTGTTGTTGTTTTTTACAGATCCTTTAAGAATCTCTAATGCTTACATTGTGTAAAAATAAATTGTTAATCAGTGACATTATTGCTGTAGTTAGTTAAGTCCATCCTTGTAATTACCTGGGTCAGTGGGTCAGATAATATAGATGCGTTGCTATTGTAACAGTATCAGAGGATGAGGGAGGGCAGGAAAATTAGAAGAGGCAATTAAGACAATAGACAGAACTACTGGGTATTGTAGCTGTTAAAGTTTGCATAATTTGCACATGAATAATAAAATAGCCATTACTTACCTAAATAAATGTCACATTAATCTACACCACTGTTCGCTTTGACTGTACTGTCCCCGCTGCCCACACCAGCTGTCCACTCCATTTTTCTTGGAAATGTTATTTTGCATGTAATTATCTGTCAAGATTTTGAATTGATTTAGCTTGAATACAGTGTGTCCTTGGTGTCCTTTGTGTTGAAGACTCATGGACAGTACATTTATCATTTCTGTCTAGAACTGTTTCTAGGTAAACCATATCATTTCAAATGTTTATTGTTTTACAAAATTACCAAACTAATTTTTATTTGGATAAAAGTAAAGTAAATTCAAATGATCAGTTGCTGATTGTTTTTTGAAAATTTGTTTTGTGGAAATAGAAAAATGCTCTAATATGGTATGTGCTGATTATCTGGGCAATTAACTTTTCTTATCTATTTTATTGACTCTCACTAAGAGCATATTAACTTCACCAGTATGACGTGATTAGGGTTGTCAAAAGTATTGAAAATCAGATACTAATCGATACTAAAACTATTATTGATTGACTCTGAATTGAGTTCTACACATTATCAATCTGAGATGGCTCTCACTGAAAGCCATTGAAAAACACAGAATGTCATGACAATTATTTTAATCTGATTGGTCGAAGTGTCACAACAGCAGAACAAGATGAAAAATCAAACTTTAGTTACATCCAGTTGAGAGAAAAGCACAGGTTTCAGGTCCACAAATGCATGAAGCACTTACCTTGTGCACGTTTTTTTAATAAATAAAAATTGTCCATATAGATGCTTAAAACAGGCAGAAGTATGTTTGTTTTGGTTCACTGGGGCGCTTGGCCTTTGGCTTTCACACAAACCTCAGTGCTGCTCTATGATTGGTCCTCCCGCCCGATTAATCTTACAGCGAGTTTTTCAAGATGGATTCTTGTGACTTTGTGAACTCAAAGTATTGCAAGAATCCATCTTGCTGTGCAAGGATAGGTATTGATAAGCCTACTAAAAAAATCACATTCACAAGGCACGCCTGTGGACCACTATGGAACCTACCTACACAGATATAAAACCACACGGTGATATAGAAGAAAGTACTATTATTTAATGTTGAAAATCAAATTCTATTGTCTAAAGAAAAAAAAAAAGAAAAGAAAAAAAAAAGAAATGTTATTGAAATCAGTATTGAGTATCGAAATTAAGTTTGAAATTTTAATATCGTGACAGCACCACTAGCAATATCTGTACTAAGGTGACAAGTTGCAACTAGTCTTCGCAGCAGTTCTATTGCTGAAATAAGCACCATTTTATTTCTTCATTTTTGTTACATCAACACAACTGTCTCTGTATTCACCGCCAATGTGAGGTGACAGACATGTATTTGAACACTTTTTATATTTGATCTGGGATGCTGTGGAGACTTCACATGCATTAATGCAACCACACATATTGACTTATTGATCTGCTGTCAGTTTTTTTCTGAAGTCATCGGAAAAACTGATGTCTGTATTTTCTGGGACTGATTCAGTTTTCTATCCTAAGACTCGCACCTACAGCTTTAGCCTTGCAATCTTAAATGTGCTGCACATAAGCGCTTTTCACAACTCTCATATGGAGTGTGGCGTTTTGCCCTGACTAGCATACCTAAGTGCACTTCCTGATTATCCGACAATAAAATGCTTTATAATTAGATGCAGACAGCAAGCAGGGAACATATTTTGACCTCAAAAGCTGTTTATACCATATATGTGCAAGATAAATAGTTTTTACTTATGTGCGATAGTACTACTCCTCAAGACGATTTAATACAGTTATCTTGAATGCATGATATTTAACTAAAATCTCTATTGTTGATGCATTCCATTGTGGGATAATAAAAAGGCCCATTAACAGTGCTAAACAAACACGCTTTAATGAGCATTCAGTGCCATAATTAAGACAGGCTTTTAAAAGGACCCCTGTAGTTTGTGCTCATTTAGTCCAAGTGCTATAATTCCACCATTATTCTACAACTGTGAATTATTAACACTTTCATAACAACAACAACAACATCATTTTGACAAGGTTCACCTTTTATTTTGTCATCTTAATCTTCATGTAGACCATAGGCAAGGTGGCAAAAGACAGCATACCTCATAGAGGTTTTGAGAATCGATTGGTTTAGAGGAAAAATGTGGCAGTTGCTGAAGGTAGTAATAGAAATTGAGTCTTTCTGGTTGAATTCATGTTAGAATTTCTTACAGTCTATTACATTTGATAGAGCTCACCGATTTCAATACCAGAATGATAATAAAAAGCAATATTCTTAGACAATACGCTGTTATTTTCAACTAAAACTATTAACACCATGTGGTTTTCTGATGAAGCTCAAGATGGCTCTAAAACTGTTCAGGAAAGTATTTAGTTTTAGTATCAATTAGTATCTGATGATTTTTGTGACTTTTGGGAACTAGGTGTGATGGTGTATTGCCATGTGCTTAATATTGTAAGGCTTCTAGGTGTTGTCAAAGTGTTGATGTTTCTTCTTTTAAATTTGAAGAGTTCATTTGCAAAGGCAGATATTTGTCATCGGAGGTTTGTAGTGTGCTCTTATATAGTAATATTTTCAAAAGCCAAATGTATTTTACTCCTATCAATATGTTATTTCATCCCTTCTTGATAAAATCCACTATAGAGTCTCGTCATTGATAATATTTAGGCCTGTCATGATAATTACATCGACATCATTCAATATATGCTAGTTGAACAATGTGTTTTCAGGCTCTATATTTGTTGTGTGTATCTTTTTTTTTGCACTAGTGGGGGATTCTTTCATAATTCTTTGCAGTATTAGGTCAATATGATGACATTTGAGTTGTAGGTGGTCCAATAATTAACGACAACACACAAAAGATACTAGAAATCACTGCTTTAGTCTTTCATTGTACTATTTATATATTGACATTCAAAATCTGTTTAAATGATTTACTTAGAAAAGAGTTTAGTGATTATCCTTAATGGTCTAATCTTAATCTATCCTTTAAGATTATTGAGAAAGTGGAATCAATAGGCCTGTCAATAACAAATTTTGAAGTACATTATATTGCTGAAGTAAATGTTGACGATAGACAATAATATTGAAATTAATGCCGCTAACCCTTATCCAGGACAATGAATTTTAAGCAGGACTATCCCCAAAAATAATTCTAAATGTACAATATGGTAAAAAAAAAACCCAAAAAACCAAAACATAAACTGCAGTAAATAACTAGCCAAATAAAACACTTTGATTGATCTATAATGAGTTATAAAAGTTATTTATTCAACCCTCTAGAGCTCATATCTAATCGTAGAACAGAAAAATGGCAACAAAAAAAGTCCCTACTAGTACAAAGTAAAAGAAACATACACTACCTGGCCAAAAAAAAAGGTCACACACTAATATTTTGTTGGACCATCTTGATTGCACTGATGATGTTAGAGTCTGACGCTGCACAAAGCTTCTCCAGCACATCCCAAAGATTCTCAATGGGGTTAAGGTCTGGACTCTGTGGTGGACAATCCATGTGTGAAAATGATGTCTCATGCTCCTGAACCACTCTATCACAATTTGAGGCGGATGAATCCTGCCATTGTCATCTTGAAATATGCCCGTGCCATCAGGGAAGAAAAAATCCATTGATGGAATAACCTGGTCATTCAGTATATTCTTGTGTCAGCTGACGTCATTCTTTGAGCACAGACTGTTGCTGAACTTGACCAACCAAGGAGGCTTGTACGTATTTGCTCAGTTAAATCCAGGTGGCTAGTTTTTTTTTGACCAGGCAGAGTATAAAATCTGTCAAAAAATTGTATGAGTGAAGACGTTTTGGTGCTCATCCTTCAGTTCTGGTCAGATTGCTGGTGGACACTGCCTTATATCTTTCTGAAGGGAGAAGCTAACCACACTCAAACTAAAAACATCTATTGTTTACAGTCTGTTTGTAGGCTAGGTTTGTAGGCACTGAGTCATACTTAGCATAATCATTCAAGCCCCTAATGGCTGCTTTCACACCTATTTGCATCCTGGCTATCTCTATTGTTTTCTTTGTTTTTCTTTGGGTCTGAGGATGGAGTTCTAAGTGGGAGATAGATGATGCATAAGGCCCCCATTCCTGTTCAAGGAGGGATTGGTTTCCTAAAAAAATGCTTCTTTAACTCCCCTTCTTCTTTAATGAAAGACTGGGGTCCCGAGGAGCCCTTGCGACAATGTTGTCTAGTATCAAAGAAAAAGTACCATGATAAATACTGACCTCCAAAAATGATTGTTCCATCTATCATATATTGAACGATAAGTTGATATAGTAATTATCGTGACAGGTCTAGGTATCAAGTTCAATATTATCATTTATGTATCGCACAAATTTGATATCATGACAGACTTAATATCTCCTATTGGCAATTTTTCAACGCGGAGATATCTGTTTTTGCTATTGAACTTTTAATTTATTATATCTCAAAATGTTGTAGCCATTTTCTTGTACGTTTCTTTCATCATTGAATTCCAGCACCAATGCACACCACACCGACATGCCCCATACTGGACCTTTCCGCAGAAATGAGGCTAAACGTGTGAAGAAAATCAGTCGCGCTTTGACGACTGCATGTGCCAACATCTGAGCAGAATGTGTATCATTAGCACAGTCTGAGGATCCCACAGGTTCAAACAGGAGCCAACGTAGATGTTTCCTGTTTTAGATTTTACACAAGAAGGCTATTGACGAATCAGCGCAGTCTGGGATGTTATGGGCATTTGTAAGCATAGAGAGAATGTTTAAACCACATCACAAATCACTTGTGAATGTGTACATCTGTTATCGCGCTCACAGCTCGCCGTCATTATGGGCCACTTTTAGCACCGCTGGCCCATTTCCGTCAAACGCTATGACCCCCTGTCTGTACGTACGCATCCTGGGACTTGTATTCAGGGCAAGACGATTATTTCAGGACAATGTCATAAGAAAAGTGCTTGCAAATTGTAGACATTTATGTCAGGTAGATTGACAGGCCTGGACAGGATGAGATGGCAACAAAATGAATCCCATTTTTCAGAATCAAAAACATGGAAAAACAGGTACCTTTATTGTGAAAATTTATCAAAAAGTGTTTTTTTTTTTTCTTCTTTTTGTTTGCATCTTCTAATGGTATTATTGATTAAAAAAAAAATACGTTGAGTGAATTGTATTAAGGGGGGATGGAATAGTATTCGGATGATTGCTCTAAAGCCCATTTGGCTTTTGAAAACATTTTATACAGGCTGAACAGCAAACTTTTGATTATTTCTTTAAATGGTACTCGGCACATTTCATGAACATAAACAATACAGATTTTGATTCATTGCCATTTAACACAAAAATAGTCACATTTCTGATGTCTGCTCCAAACTGCATGCTTTTACTGACAGAGAATTGGCTGTAGACCTCTCCTTTAAAAAGCCCAAATGATATCACTAGCCATTAGACGTGAGTGAATCTTGATTTCATTTAAAACCCGATTCATTGCCCAGGCATAATTGACAGTGCTCATATGTAAAATGTAATTTATAGCTGCACTAAAAATGTGCAGAGATCCTGTCCTGTCACCTTAGCCTTGTTAAGTGTAAAAGTTCCAGACACACTTGCAAGTTTTCCGGGTGGTTGTCAGTCTGGCACCGGCGAAGACCTTATTTATGATGTCCGTGTAGAGAGCCATTCAACAAGAGTCTCATGAGTTCTGACACCTCATTGGCCGACAGTGGAGCAGGAAGGTTGAGGCGGGATGGGTATGTGGCAGCTGCAAGTTGTCTTTGGGTTAAGGCTCTGTTGCTGACAACACCTAGGCATCCAGACAAAGTTTGACAAGATAAAAAAAACTCATTGGGAATGGTTCATTCCTGTTTTGGGTTAAGGAATCACTGGCCACCTGCTCTAACAATGGATTTTCAGTCTTCTTGAAAATGTGAGACAGGCCTCTACTTTGACAATGTTTAAATCCAGGCTCACAACGGTTCTGTTTAGTTATGCATAGGACATTTTTTATTTTTATTTTTTAATTCTGCACTCTTTTAATGTTCACTTTATGATGATTATTTATGTTTTGATTGTATTGTGATTTTAATGTCTGTCTTATTCTGTAAAGCACTTGCCTCGCCTTTCCTAATGGATATTTACTGCACATTTGACAGAGAAAATTATATAGTCAAGATTTTTTTCATAAAATTGTTAGCAGTAAGAGCCTGTCTACCTCATATTTGGGGACTCAGATCGGTTATTTTTATGGTATTTAAAATAAAAATCAAAACCTTTCAGAATGCACCAGATTTTAAGCAAGCTGTGCCAAATAGACTACTCCCTTACTTTTATTAGTACTCTATAGCAGATAAACCAAACACCAAATATTTGTTAAAGAGGGATTATTATGCCGTTTTTTCCCTAACCTTTCTACCATGTTATAATGTTGTTCTCTTATTTGAACCCTCCTACGTTACCTGTAAGTTTCTGTCCAATGCTCAGCCGACAAGTCTACATCATCCACGCTCCCACATGACAATTCTCCATAAATATACAAAAATATGATGTTGTGATGTTCAGTAGTTTCATTAGCGGGATGCACGCTGATTGTATTGTGATAGTGCTCTGAAGGGGGAGTGTCAAAAACATGTTAACACATTGTTTTTGGTAAATATAGCATTTTTTTTTACTGCCTGGATGTATATTTCTAAAGTGTTTTGCTTAATTATTCATTCCAAAACACACCACGCGAGACCAAGTTATGCAAAGTTACTTCTGTGGGATGTCATTTGAATGTTGAATCGCCTACACAATAACTCTCACTTTGAATTCCTGACCTTCTTCTCAGCTTAACTTGCCTTGAAAGTCCTTGTAGATCATCCCCACAATGCAATATTGGGTGTAATGACGTTCACAAAGTTACAGAAATGCAATACAGTGAGACTACAATTCTTGGTTTCCATTTTATCAGTGGGTGAGCTCTGATGTAAGCCCCCTCCTGTGCATGATTGGGTGTTAGTAAAAATACACAGTAGATTAATATACCAGATCGCTTCTAAATCATTGAAAAGTAGTCTCCTGTGTTCTAAGCTTTTTCCGGCTCTGGGATTTAACTTGTGTAAAATAAAAAAAGCACATCTGGCACTAAGATTTCTGCCATAACCACATCCAGTATCGAAGTACTCGGGACAGTTTTTAGTAGGGAAAAATACTTACTTCTCAATCAACTTCCAGTACTTGTGGGTTTGAGCTGCGATCTTTTTTGAAGTTTGAAAAACATAAATTCAGTCCATATGCTTATATTTAGAGTTGGGAATCTCTCCTCTTTTCAATCATAAACCAGATCAAGCCCTCAGCTGCCAAGGCTAGCCCAGTTCTTTACCGTGTCTTGTAATTATGGCGGCGCTGTTGCATGTTACTTTCAAAAAACTGGAAACCCCAAAAGCAACAACAGAAATTTTCCCCTCTGAAGTTGACTTTTAAAAGAGTTCTAATGAGAGCAGCATGGATGCGGCTTTGTAAATATGCATGTGGAGGTTTTCATATCGCGGGATTGAGAGGAAAGTGATGGGCAGAGCAGAGAGTTTGGGATCATTTGAGCCAAAGATTGAAGGATGTTGGTGCAGAAGGGGTAATAAAAGGAATAGAGAAAGACGTTTTTGAAGGACTGTTTGATGTGTGCTTTGGCATTAACGCGAGTGCGCTTTTAGAATGAGGGCACGGCAGGCTGCTGTGAAAGAGGGAGTCAAAACAGGCCAGAATGGAGACTGTGGTGGTGTAGTTGGATCAGATGTTTATTAAAGCTTGGTTGGACATGTCATTATGGACATTATTATTTGTTCATTCATATGAAACACAATTCTGGTGGAAATTGTCACATAGTTGTATTTTGTTATAGATAGATCTGAGGTATTTTTAAATGGCAACAAGCATCAACATGTAAATAATATTCTGTTAGTGTTGTATGCAATGTTTGACCAAAGGAAGATTGTGTATAATAAGGTGCTTAAAGGAGCACTAGGTAACTCCTGGTGGAATGACTGCTTGTCTCCACTGAGATGTTATTGCTTTGCCTAGAATCATGTTCCACAGAATGGTCTTATACTTACTTATCTACAAGCAGGTAATGGCACCACTTCAAGTTACAGGCCAGATCTGCCAACTTTCATTTAGAAAGAATCTTTTTTCTAGGAATTTTGAGCAATAACACCTGCATTTGAATACATGCAATATAGATGACTAAATGTACCATTCTAGGCTAGGCCTAATCAATTTGGAAATAATGTTTTGCAATTAATCCATGCTGTTTAAAACATTTGATGACATCACATTCCAATATAACATCACATTTCAATATGACATCACTTTCTGGTATGACATCACATCTCAATATGACATCGCATTCAAAAATGACATCACATTCCTATATCAGATCAATCAAAAAATGCACACCATTGTCTGTATAGATCAGGATTTATTTTATTTTTTTTTTCGTTTGGAATATACATTTTCTTTCATTTTTCAAAATCACATTCCTAAATGACATTGCATTTGAATATGACATCACTTTTCGAAATGACATCATGCTCTTGATCCAAGGTTATACTTGAGAGAACATGTTTGTACAGACCTAAACTATTTGGTTAGCAGTTTTTATGCAGAATAATAAAGTATATTTAGTTGTGTGTGAAAGAAGTTATGGCACTTTAAAAAATGTCAACCTTTGGGATTTGTTAATTGATTCCTTCAAATAGTGATTTGGATTTGATTGCAAAAAATAGTTCAGCTCCATTCCAGGCAAAGCAATACCAGAAGTTGACCATTAATAATATAAGGAATATATATTTATAACTAAAAGTGGAAGTTCTTGTAACACCAAAAAAGATGAAATTTCACTTCTCACTTCACTTTTCACTTCAATTTCTCTTCTTGCTGTATTTATTTTGCAAGCAATCGACATGGCTGTTGTCTCCTTATAGATTTTCACTGACACCCGTGACTGCCAAACACTAACTAGTCATTTAAAAATCTGTATTGCATTTGAATTTTTATGTGGATAAAAACAACAGGTCAATATCTAGTGTTGGATTTACAGTGAAATGCTCTGATCTGAAAAACTTTGATTGTATAAGTTGTTGGATGTGTCCAGCAGCGGTAAATAAACCCATATAAATCAGCAGTGCGACCGGTGCTGTTACAATGGTATCTTGGGTACTTATTAGCCCGGCATTTATTCAATGACTAATTAGGTATTTACCGCTTTCTCCAGTAGCCCTGCAGAGACAAACGGAAGGAGTTTTTTTCACTGTGTACCCCTGCTGAAGTGACAGTTCAACTAATTACTCATAGCACAAAGAAAAGACTCTGGTGTAAATCCCGCTTGAATGAGCAATGAACAGAATTACCGGATGTGAGTATCTTGGTCGTGTGTGTGTATTGGAGGCAGGCAGCACAAGTGGAGGACATGTCAGGTCCACACTATTATCCTTCCATTTTCTTTTTGGTTGCAGTCTTAACTTGTGCATAAGACAAGCATATATCTCGGTGTTAACGTGGGTAATCACTGTCAAAGGGAATAAGGTCCTAAAAGGAAAATAAAATGAAGAAAAACGCTCGTTTATCGGCAGCAAGCCCAAGTAACCTATAATTCATTAATCCTACTTTCAAGTAGCAAGTCAAAAGAGAATGAATTTGCAGCTATTGCTAAAAAATCTACTATAATCTTAGGAACGTTATGTAACTTTTCAAAAGGGTAGTCACTCTGCTAGTTTACAAGCATCATTGCTGCATGTGAACAGGGTCGCCTCTCCACAAATCTGACCTGTGACTCGGCTTGATTGTCTCCCATACTGTCTAGAGCAGGGATGTCAAACTCATTGTCACAGAGGGCCACATCAACAAAATGGTCACTCTCAAAGGGCCAGATGTAACTAAATGTAACCAAATGTAATCTAAAATAAATGCAACTACTTTTTAATCTTGTTAATTAACTGTTTCTATACTTATTACTTATTCACCTTACAAATATTGCATATGGATTTGTATAGACATGAAAAAATGGCTGTGTAACTGTGTATCTAATGATAAACTGACATTTTACGACAGTCATACCTTTTAATTTACTTTGTCGCGGGCCACATATAATGACACGGCAGGCCGCAATTGGCCCACGGGCCTTGAGTTTGACACATGTGGTCTAGAGAAACAAGCAGACAGCCTACCCTCCACCACAAAAGTTGCACAGTCCATGTTTCATTTGCTGTGCTGTAGTCCAACTTTACGTATCGTACATTACACATAGTTCATTTGTGGACAATATAGTCATGGAAATTATCAATAAAACTGATGTTAGAAACGGAACTGAATTCAAATGTGTTTGCCCTCCCACACTGCTCCTCACAGCTCTATGCCTGGTTTCATCTCAGCACACATCGATGAAATGTCCAACAAGGTTATAAATTGATTGCGGTGAATGCAGTATTAATCTGACAAGTGTGCTCCTTGATCTAGCTCAGTTTTGCACAGTTTAATTAACAGATACAGATAGATACGCCTCATGCTCTTCAAATGTCTATTATTCTTAGAGATAATTAAGAAACCAGCATAATGATAACATGCCCCCGATAAATGAACTTGATAAATGGAGGTCAGTTTCAGGAATGTTACTTTCGTTTTATATATTTTAGATGGCTAAGTAAAGCTAGTAGTTTTTGATGATTTTCTGAAAAGGTTAGTAATACTGTATTTTAATTGTGTATAGTTTATTAAGTTGCATTTATATACAGATGGGGCCAATCATTCCAGTCACAACTACACACATATATATTTTTTTTTTCTTACCGTCCTTATGTGTCTTTCGTACATTTCTAGCGTAGGACCAAAAAATTAACAAGAACAATCGCGGGATCGGGTCAATTAATTCTAATGCTTTTTATTTTTAAATTGTCTTTTATCTTACCGAGCTGTCAAAAAATCTGGAGCTTGAATAAATCATGTTTGTTGGATGAGAGCCACAAACCGAGCAAACTGGGTCACGGCAAGATCAAATATTTCTGCAGTACAACTAACAGGTGCATTAGCGATTTGAGGGTTTAGCCGGAGGAGTGTTGATGTCAGGCAGGAAAGCCGGGAGCAAGCGCCCAAAAAGCACACACTTTAGTCTTGTTGAATATTCAGACGTTGGAAATGCTGACGCTGTACAATGCTAACCTCACTCCAACCTGCAAACTTAAGACAAGAAAGTGTTTTTGAACTCAAGATATTCTCCCGTACACAATGTAGAGGTCATTTTTAACTAAATAAATGGTTCTATTTTGAGGATGTTGGATAAAAAAAAAACTGAAAAATGCCATTTGATTAATAAATCAAATTAAAGGAACACTATGTAACGTTTCTGGAGGGGGAACGTTCTACCTGCTTGTCTCCAAGGAGATTTATGTTCCATATTGAACTTGTATACCTTGCATTATAACATCACAGGTGGTTTTATTGTTCAAAAAATATCTGGAAAAAACATGTATTCTTATTGTGAGTGAGCTTGCCTCTCCACAGATCTGATTTTTAACATGGCATGGAGGCATAACATGAAGATAAATTTAATGCCATACTTAGGGTAACACAATAGACCCAGCCTACAAACAGAAACTGTAAACAATAAGTGTTTTGAGTTTCAGAAAAGCTACTGTGCACCTTTAATGTACAAACCGTTTCTAACACAAGACTATTATTGAAGCTAAAGTCCACGCAAAACAGTGTAAGATTTCATAGTAAGATTTTTAATGGCCACATAAGACTAGTGCTCAGTTATAATCAAAAAACAAAGCAATGTCTTCTTCTCAAATGTCTTTGTTCCTTCTCCCTTTGTATCTTTCATTTCATCAGGTGGGTCCTCATGATACCAAACATATTCATTATTTTCTAGACTGCAGGCCTCTCTTTGGTCTTTATCGAGCTTCTACCACACACAGGCTCCAACTGCTTCTTTTGTATCGTCTATCATACTGCCAGATTAAGATAAAAGAATTTAAATTGTGTTTGTGTGGGTAAAGGACATCATGTCATGTTGCAGATTGCATTCTCTAGTCTAACCTGAAGGTGGGTGATGTATACAAAAATGGTTAATATTGCAGGTGATGTTTTGGTGATAACAAAAACAAAAATAGTGACTGCATTGTTTGTAATATAAAAATGGCCTCAAAATAAAACATTAGTGTGTAGTGTAATCTCCAATCACAGGTGTAAAATGATATTTATGCACTTTGTGGTTTATTTTATGGTCCTTTCATGTTTTGTGTGATACTTGGACCAAGTGCAAAACAATGCTGAGATTTTTTTTTTTTTTTGTCAATATCACCCACGTCTTGTCAGGACGATGGTTAAAAATATCCAGCCATCAGTCATAGACCAAAGGTCAATGCATTTTGTAGAGATTTTCCATTCAATCATGTCTCAGAGGTAAGAAAAGAAATTAGATCCACTTAAGTTTTATACAAGATTGGATTTGATTGACTGGAAGAAAGACGGCTTTTAAAAATCATCTGAAGAAAGTGAAAGGCTGTAGCAGGCCAGGTAGATAAACTATATGATTTAGTGCTTGTTGGTGTAGAATTAAACTTTGATTATCCCTGATGGTCTGATATGATTCAGAATCTGTACGTCACAATCTCAAAAGGATGTGTTATGGTTACTGTGAGACAAAAGATTACGATTTACGAAGGAAACATTTATTTATCTTTAATTCCTATAGTCTAAAAGATTACCATTCCTCTAATACAGTGTTTCTCAAACTGTGGTATGTGTACCACTGTTGGTATGGGAGCTCCTTCAGGTGGTACTTGGACAGCTCTTCAGCTTGAGGATTGGCCTAATTTAGAGTTTTGTTTTGTTTTTTACCCTTTTTTGTCCTTCTTTGTATAATGTGTCAGAACTACGGTGGAAATGATATAGTCCAATTTTTAATACTTTGTATGAAAAGTTTGAGAGCCACTGCTCAACTTTATGAAATCATGTTCTGAATGATAAAGTAGAGTTAATGTGACAAAGCTCTTTACATTTAGTTTTACTGTATTATTTAATTTAACTAAATGTAATTGAAATTACAAATTTTTGCTTCTAAAATTCCTGTGATTATTATTTTCCAGTTCTTATAATTATGCCCTTGTGACCTGAATAATCACAGTTATCAATTAAATGAATCATTTTGACATTCCTTGAACTTGAAGAGATATGACACTCCATCTTGAAACAATATTATTTGAATGGTAATCTAATGCTAATGAGAAAAAATAGTGGAGTGTGATCGCGATTTTAAGATTTAAGCATTGCGAAAGTTCACATTTTGACAAACTGTACAAGAATAACATTTCAGAGCATGTTTGTACTGAGGGTTAGCAGCTTTTATTTTAAGAGGGAATGATGGTACTTCAAAAATTCAAGCTTTTATGATTCGATAATTGTGTCCATCGTGATTTTGAATGGACTATGATTAATCTTGCAGCCCTAGTCCTTGAATAACCAATGTGTGTGATATAACTGCACTAGATATAATTCCATAAGACAACATGTATATCCTTACCAATGATTACATTTCTTTCTGGTAGTCATATATGAAGGTAACCAAACCAAGTGTTTCCATAGTGCAGGCTAAGGAGCCAACCTCAGTGAGCCTCATGGTAAACCACTAATCAAGTCTGTATTTTATTATGATGACTGTGGTATTTCTGTCCCTCTTATCCCGAGTGAAGGATTAGGAATTTCCTTCCAAAGTGATGATAAAGTTCCTTGGTGGAGGGCACAGCTTTATTTAAACAGAGTTCCAGTCAGGTCACATTACTGGTGGTCTGCCTCAACCTCAGTGCTTACTTTCTTTGACTCTGGCCGGTGTTGTTTCAGCTGTGCCATTGTGCCTTCTTAACCTTCACGCACATTATAAAAGCCACAGTTATGCATATATGTTACAGCGCTTCACTTTTATACACATAGCATTATTCTCGGTGAAACAGGAGCAGGATTTGGTTTGCAGTCATAACTGTGAGTGTCCTGGTGTGTGGTTTTACGTGCAACTGTAATATATTGAGCGTAGGCTAATGGAAACTAGTATCTGTTTCTGTTTTTGCACATTTTGACACATTAAAGATCCTATAATACACAAAACTGACTCTTGTGAGTTTTTAACCATGTTATAATGTTACCTCCTCAAAAACATACCTCGAGTTGTGCTTTGTTTCATTCACACATGTATGAATAATCCTTTATTATTAGTCTGTCTACATCTGCAAAGCTCAAAAGGTGATGTCATGAAGCAATAGTTTTCAAGTTAAGAGCTTTTACCTTTAGTTCAGAAAAGATGAGCAATACCAGGGCAGACATCATCCAAATTATTCTAGTGCAGGTGTTTAAAACGAGTTTAAAAACACAGTGGAGCACTTCCTGTATTACCACATGATATCACAAGGTGTTTTCTGCTTGAGAGAAGAACTCAGCCTAAAGATGCAAAGTTTGTGTTTTAAATATGTGTAAATGAACCAACATCTATCAGAAAAAGGTTTAATATGGGCCCTGTAATATAAATATTAATTTCTAATGTATTTTGTAAAAGGCCTGTTCATATAGACCAATGGTACAATTGTGCAGAAAGCATCCTGAAAATAGGCCACAGTTTGTCAAGGTAAAGTTGTACAAAGCAGAAGGCACACAGACTTCAGCAATATGGATGATGAAAAAGTACGCAGTTGATTTATGCAATGATTCAACTTGGTGTACATTGTGTTTGTCCACCCACCTGAAGGTTACCGGTTTGATCCCAGCGTAGGCCAAGAACATTCTGTTATTGTGTCATAGCATAGACTGTATAAAGAAGTGTGACGTCACCCATAGCGTTTGGCTCCAGTCAAATGAAGCTCAGCGAGGATAGCAGCTATCGGGGCAAATTTGGAGCCGAATTCCATGTTTGGAATTCCCAAGTATCATAGCATGTTGCCAAGCCTGGCAGTAGCAACCTCGGGGAAAGAAGGCGCCTGATTTGTCTGATCAATGTTCATATCTTGATTTACAGACATAATAGCAAATAAAAATACCAGAATCATGTAGAGCATGTCAATACAAACAGTTTAAGACCAAAATGATGAGCCTAACAGCAGCAGTTACAGAGAGAGGTACGACAGTTTTCTAATGTAAAGTGAATTGGAGCCAGAGTCAGTGGAGCCGACAGCGCACCCATAATCACTTCCTATTTGGAATGCAGCGGCTAGCAGGTTAGCTGTGTAAATTTATATATTTATGGTCAAGATGCATCAGCCAGTAGGGTTAGGTGCTAAGTATGTTTGTGTTGCTTATTAAGCTTAATCAGCACCATAATATTTTTATCATAGTCTTACATTTAGTTTGAATATTTGATTTTATTCACAAAAAGCCCCTTGAGATGCAGCATCTTGTTTTCACGGGTTCCAAGAGCATACAACATATGGATATATAGAAACTGGGCAAGTTATACTATACAGACTTTTCACATGCAGTAAGGTTCATCCACTGGAACCGAACAGAACATACAAACACAGGATCATCACTTTCTCAGGGCAACCAGATAAATTGGATGATCCTCCCACAGAAGCTCAGTGTGAGAGAAGAGTAGTAAGCCTTTGCATTCCCCTGACCTGTACTATCGCTACCCGGTGACCTCTGACCCCATTTCCCTGACTCCAGCGTGTCAAATAGCAAAGTGAGCCAACTCTCGCTGCTGCTAATTTTGTCCAATTTGAATCGCCATTCTTCAGCCTCGTAGTTTCCAGTGATAATGCAGGTTCCTGGGTCAGGGTGAGAAAAAGTCAGCTGATTGTCTCTGGGTTATTTCCCCGCTATGTTTTTATTATAAGAGCCCACTACTACTTCTCACATTCTGGATTTAATAATATAGCAGCACATCCTGGCAGTCTTTTCCCAAGTGCACACTTACAAGCCATAATTTTAAATGCATGTCAAATGTAGATTTTTTCTGTCTACCACAGGAGATCATTTTCACATAGATTCGTATTAATATAAGTGCATGCATCTTCCTCCACTTGCTACTAGGCCTGGATTTCATTAAAGAGTTGCAGATACGATACACTCTTTGGTACAGAGGTCATGATACGATACATATCTTGATACAGGGCACTTTCGATTTCAGACATGATTAACCCCATTTTCACAGGAAAATAAAACATTCATGCACATAACAAAATGCATTTTGTTTAGTGCATGTTACTAACTAGAAACTGTGGCATTGGTCATTACTGATTCATCCATAACTTATATGAGCTCAATAATTTGGTAATATATATTAAAAATACTCTTGTCTATATATAGATAAAGTATATTGATACTGCATCATCAAATTAAAC
Source organism: Periophthalmus magnuspinnatus (assembly GCF_009829125.3). Lineage (NCBI taxonomy): Eukaryota > Metazoa > Chordata > Actinopteri > Gobiiformes > Gobiidae > Periophthalmus > Periophthalmus magnuspinnatus. The sequence continues at coordinate 5,317,924 of NC_047137.1, forward strand.
AATACAAAATTTCAATATAGTGTGTTTATTTATTTGATCGGGACAGTGTATATTAATGGACAGTCCTGATAAAATATGAATATAAACACATTGGATTATAGCCAAGGTGCACCTTATCTTACAATGACAGTAACTTTCTGGATGTGGGGCATCACCAGCATGCTTCCATCAGAATAGAAAGTTAAAGCAAGTTAATATAAAGAGGTTTTATGCCATACTGTGGAAGATTATAGCCAAATCAACAACATTTGACATTAAATTTTTCCAATATTGCCCACTCTTAGATGGCATTGAACTTGTACTTTGACTATAAAAGCTCTGGGTTTATGAATAAGGATAACTTGTCCCACAGCATCACTAACATTGGTCTAATATAGAACTACAAAGTTAGCAGCACTTGCAGCTACGTATGACCCAAATGTAATTTTTTATTTTTTTTAATAACAATGAACGTATGAACAGACCAGATGTTATTATTATTATTATTATTATTATTATTATTATTTATTTTTGAATATTAATAATCATCATTGTGGTAGATGGGCTAAGAGTAATAATATTTGTATTAACGTTAATAAAGTAAATATTTGCAGTAGTGGATTTCATAATACTTTAACTTCTCTTGACATTTTGATTACGTATCTTGTTTTTTTAACTTATCCTTCATACACGTCATGTCAGCGACTCATCCCCCATGCGTCTGCTCCTGTCGGCTGTTAGCTGTAGGGCCTGCTAAATAAAAATCACCATTTATTTGCCGTTGCTGTTGTGATGACCTTTTCGGGCTCAGACTTGCACAATACCAGGTGAAGACTCTTTCCTCCGCTGCAGGGTGAAGCAGCTTGTATGTGTAAATGAAGCAACTCAAGTCTGAAGCCTTGTGGGTGAGGAAAGTTTGTTGACAGAATGAGACTCGTACTGTTTGGGGTGTCAGGCACGATTGCGCTCATGAGCCAGCACAAATTCGAGCTGAATTTTAAATAGCTCCAACCTTATCTGGCAACTTTTCCCACCGCAGAGCAATACGTGACAATGGGGCTCCATCACTGCAAATCTGATGCTTTACAATAGGAGTTTGTTGAATGCCTAACCTCAGGAATAGTTACATAGAAGTTTAATATTCATGACCATCTTCCCCAGTGGCCACTTGGGGCGAATACCAACATGGCCCAGACAGCTGCAGTGCAAGAAGTCTGTGAACAAACTATGAAGGGCTAGAGCCTATTCGAAAGGTCATGTTTGTACAAGGTTTAAACACTCTGTGCCCGATTGAGAAACCATTCATGATACTTGTGTTTTGAACTGTTAACCCCGCCCACTTGTCCAATCTCTCACTCTGATGTTGAACCGTGACAGACAAACAACGGTCAACTGTGAACTGTCGAAGTGCTCTCCGCTTCTCCATCTTCTCCACACCGTGAAGGCATTTACCTGAACTAGAGACATAAAAGTAAGATACAGGACTAACATACAGTACGGTGGATTTTAGTTTTGGCAATAGTTAAGTAAAAAAAAAAAAAAGATTTATGTTGAATATAAGTTTAATAATATAATACTGAATTTGCATGCTCCATTGTTCCAAATAAAAGCATAGATGATCATGTATACAGCAGTTTTGAAGTCAGTCAAGCAGTTTTTCAGATTCATTTCATAACTATTGTGGCCATTAGCATTGTTTAAGATAGTTGTTCACACAGTTGAAAAAACAGAACGCATGTAATGACTGTGCATCGTATTCTTTCAGTCTCAATGGTTAAGGTGCTGTGTTCAATGTAAAAGTGATATACCCAAAGTGAAATACCCACATGCAAATTTAATGATCACTGGGAATGCTGGAGAATATTGTGTCTATTTGGCCTGGGCAGTTAAGTTCCTGTGTAACTGTTTTATAATCAACTTCCGAGCGCTGCTTAAAGGTAAACAACTATGCAACAAGTCTATATTTATGAACATCAAGTATAGTGGAGCCATATTCTCAGCTCATTGTTTATTTTCTGCAGAAGTGGGGCATCTGGTGTTGAAGATGTCTGGATCACAGTTGCCGTCACTTCTCATATTGAGATGCCACCTGCCCACCCCACTGCTAAACCCATGGGTGTATAAATTACACACAAGTGCCAGAAATACCCGCCTATACATTCCTATGACTTGGCTAAAGTTAGAACTCACAACATACCAGCTTTCATTCTTCCATCGTCCTCCAAAATCACACAAACTTTCAAACAGTTTTTAATTAAAGAGTGTTTTGAGTCGTAAAAGTGTTTGCATACTAATATCCCAATAAAAGTGCTGAGGCTCACTCCGGAGAAGATTTTACTGCACTCATTTCAACAGCTGACTGGTGCTGTCTAACAATTGTGCGAGTGCTTCAATACTACACCTATGTTATGTAAATATCTGCTGCAGGTCACCATGCTGGTCCTTTAATGTGCCGTATGGGGTGAATGAAGCAGCAGGGACAGTTGTATGTTATTCAATCCGTGTGGGGGCTCTGGCAGGGTGCCATACCACATTACCGCCCACTGAGAGCGGGAGACTTCAAACGGATGTTCAGGGGCTTGTTCCCCGAGTGCACCCACTGGATCTTCTGCCATTAAAATAAGCAGCACTTATACTCGGGGCATGTCCTAATTGCCTCCAAAAGCCATCAGTTTATTTATCTTTAAACTTAGGCTGACTTATTTTCGCTGCTGTGTGGATCCCCTCCTGAGGCGAGATAAAATATGCCATTTGGAGATAATTTGGTCCAATGTTCCTCAGAAGTTCACAAGGGGCTGACAGCTGTGCAGAGGCAGGCACCTTTTGTAGTGCTGCATAGGCAGCTTATAGTCAGATATATGCATATAGTCAAACATGATTTATTTTACAAGACCAAGTAGAATAGGAGTTTCTAAAATGTATGAAAATGTCTCCTTCTCCGTGAATTGTCTCTTGTGTAAACGATAATTAGATTAATTCAAACGTATAGACCTCATTCACACCTCGCAACTGTGGTGTTGGAGTGGTACCCTAGAAGAGTGCCACTCATGTAAGATCCAAATAGAATCATACAGAGCACCACGACGTCTCTGCAAACACCTAAATTATGTCAAACAAAGCATATTTGTCTCCAGTTGAGGCTTGGGTTCATTCAAACTTCCACAGCCTGCATGCATCGTACCAGAGTCATTCAAATCCCCTCAAATAGAATTCCATTCTTCCATTATTTTGGCTTAATGCTGCTAAGCATTTAATGGGAGCTGCTTAATTTTGAATGCAATGTTCAAATCTTTTCAATTCTCTTAATTAACTATATTCATGCTATTTTTAACCCTGCAGGAGCCTCACATTGAGTTCTTTTTGGCAGCCGTTCTCAGGAGGGATTGTGGTTTGCAGAAAGGACATGTGACCTTTAGAATACGTTGGGTTGCAATAAACATGTGAATGTGGCGTTTACAGCCCAGTGTTTGTTTAATTGGGTGTACATTCAAAAAGATGCGAAACAACAGACAGTTTTCCTCTAAAACCCTCTAAACTGAACTGCAGTGTCATGGAAAAGATTTGGTCCTACTCTGAGACTTTATAGATGATTAAGCATATTTGTTTCCTCTTTATGAGCTTCTTACCTGGCCTCAGAAATCTTGGCTTGAATAATCATATTGTTTTGCTCTAAGTTCATTCAGTTTAGTCGGGCTTGGGGAAAGATTATTGTTTTATATGCTATTGTTTGTTTAATGAACTCGTTGGCTGTTGGCTTTGTCTGATTTTGGCTGGTAACCTTCCAACGCAACCGAGACAGGAACAATTATGTGGAAACTGCCTTTGTAAAAACTTTATAAATCACTTTTTGGACTCGATGTACCAATGCAGCATCACAGTGAGACAGAACCATAGAAAGTGTTTGAAATGAGTCTACTCACATCAGAGCAATGTAAAGAAGCAGAATTATGTAATACTTTTTCTATGCAATGTGCAAAGCAGACTTCATTAAACACATTCATACTTTCTCCAACTGCAGAGACGGAGCCGAGCAGATAAAATGCCAGAGGTCTCCAGACACAGAAGTCCAATAATCACTAGAGAAAGGTTATATTACCCCTGTACAGTGTGCAGCAGAGTAGCTTTATGACGTGTACAGGCACTTCCCTGCTCATTGATGTGGACTGATAAAGCGCACTCCATTTCTGCCCATATTAAAACCAATTCTGATAACATTCATATATTTCTTCATTTCTCTTTTGCTCAGGGTCACGTTCAATAAAAACATTTTCTAGCGACTATACGTCTTATGTCTCTCCTCAGTAGTAGTATTTGTATTTAGATTATCCTGCACATTCATTCGGAGAGTTTTACCCTCCGATCAGAGAGTCACTGGTTCAAACCTCGCTCATCTTGTGTTGCTAATATTGCATTTGGGCACCTGGTAAAGTTGTCAAAAAACAGAACTAAAAACTATTGCTAGATACTCATTTGTGGAGAAATTATTCCTATTGTCCAAAAAGAGGGCTATTTAATTATAGATGTATCAGAATCATTAAGGAGCATCAAGCCTTTTTCTTAGTATCAAAATAGGGTTTGAGAGTTGATATGTTAGCTCCACACTGAGAGACTAGAGAGCGTATACTACATGTATATATATATATAGATGGACATAGCTAGCCTGCTAGTCGCCACTTTCCAAATAAGAAATGAGCATGAGTGTGATTCAGCTCCATCCACTCTGGCTTCAATTCACTTTGTATTGAAAAATCGTTGCCCCACTCTCTGTAACCGCTTCTGTCAGGCTCTGCATTCTGACCTTAAAATGTTTGTTTTAACCGGTTTTACTTACTGCTGGTGTTTTTATTTAACAATTTGTCTGAAAATCAAGAACATTAGTAACAGAAAAATCAGGTGCCTTCTTTTAACTGAGGTCAGCTCTCACTAGCCTTAACAACATGGGTTTGATTGACACCGTTTCTAAACATCACCCCCTGGAAAACCAATGTTGCGGGGGGTTGTGTACCTCAAACAGCCTTGGTCCTGATTGATTTCTGTGCTTACTACGATACACGCGCTCAAAATTTCACATTAGCCGCTGTAATCTCTGGCCTCAGTTGGCTTCATTTGGCTGGAGTAGAACACTATAGGTGACATCGCGCTCCCTTGGTCCACTTTTATTTACAATGTATGCTGAAGAGCTACGCCTGCTAATGAACGCTCCTGTAATTGTGTCGGCATAATGTAGGCAAAGTGACACGCATTCACCAGAGTACAGAATAGGTAGTAAAGATGAAACTATACATTGTTCAAAGGGAAAAATACAACAAAATACTGCCTTGCTCGAGTCAGTTGATTACCCATCTTGTACATTTTTCTCAACTAACCACTGGGCCACAGAAGCATTCGCAGAGCGCCAACAGGCAGTGCACAGTGGGCCTCTGCTGTTAAATTGGTGTGCTGCTATCAATCTGTCAGTGTGTGAGCGCATGGCTGAATAAAGGATAGGGCTAAAATGCTGTGTCCTGGACAGACTGAGGACTGCAGCATGGACTTTATATAAGACTTTGTAAATCCACTGTGACATTTACATTGGTGGCGCAGTGACATGGTCTCCACACAACATGGGAGTCGTACGTTTAACTGTGCAGATGTCTGGAGCTGTAAGAAAGGCTGTGGAAAACAGTCAAACAAAGAAGCTCTATCTTTGGACTGGCGCTCTACCTGATTTTTACGGTCTTAAAAACATTTATAGTTAATTTTAAGCTGTTTTCAGTCGTCCGAATGTATTCCTCACATACCTTATGCGTTCCAAGCATCCTAAATGTTCATCATGATCAGTTTTTTAAGTGCTTTTCACAATTTTCAGTGACCAGAGCAGAGTTTGCTATTAAGGTATTGCTAAAAAGAACTACAATGCTAAGTGCGTGCTTCCTAAGTCTCAGACAGTAAATGGCTTTATAATTCAATGCAGGGCGGACTTACTTTCACCTCTACTACTGGGGCAAGACATAATACACGGAAAATAGGGTACACAGACACTTTGATCATCTTTTTTTTAAATCTTTTTATTTTGTAGTATGTTTTTATTCACTGTAAAAGTAGATCTTAGGGACATAATAAGAGCACTATGTTCAATTTTAAAAACCCAGAAGAAACACTAATGTGAGTGCATGTTCTTAAAACTGCATTTCTTAAGCATTTCTCCCATATAGTAGGACTGGTATAAAGTGTTTTTTGCTCAAATATATTTCCTCCAAACATAAAAGAAGCCCATAATATATGTAAACACTTGTCCTCCGCTCTCTGCCTCTGACCCAGGGCTGCATGTGTGTGTGCGGATGGAGCAGGGGGCGGAGTAGGGGCTCAGCGTGAGCGTTCAGTGTGAGGGAGAAAACCTCAGAGGAAAAGCGGCTAAATCACTGTATTTCTGGTTTGTAAATATCGGATCAAATTATCAGTGAAAATGTTTATTACCCTACTTTTTACTGCAACGTTCTACTGTTAAACCACTACATTTACATTCCATTTACGAAGTACACTGTATGATTTTTTATTTATTTTTTTTTGTATTTTGGCACACCCCTAGTGACCAAAAGTCTTTATGTGAAAAGACTGTATAGTATGAAATGGAGGTAAAGAGCGGAGAAGTCATTCAGCTGGGAAAAAATCTCAAGACACTGAGGCAGGCACTGAGCCTACAATATGTGCTGCAGCTTATGTATTCACTGTATGGGCTGGACTGCAAATTCACCCTCATGTGTCAAGCGGCGTAAAAGAACGGCATTAGCACTACCCTTATGCTAAGCACCAAATAACACCATTAAATTGTTCCCTCACCATCGTTACATACACCATGATTCCTCCGTGTCTCTACTGGTTACTTCCACATGGCCCGCCTTACGAATCAATCCCCTCTATTAGCAACTCAGCCTGTGACTCTCCTCCTCTCTCCCGTTTTCCCCTGCTCCATATTTAACAGGATTGAACAAATGGCAGCTTCCATTAACAAGGTGCGTCCAGGTCACTTAGCCCGAAAGACGCTGACGAGAGAGCGGCCATTTTAAGGGGGCACTCCAGGCAAAACTCATTCTTTTACTTTTTTTTTGTTTGTTTTTTGTCATTTTTCTCTTTCAACACATGGAAACAACATTAACCAATCTGCCCCTGAAGAAGATTTCATTTAATCAGCTTGCACATATATTTATATAGTACAATGCAACTACAAAGGGTGTTTATTCAGCCCCAAAAGTAGAACCTACATACACCAAGCTTTCCAGTTTTCCAAGATTTTGACAAATCTTACAGGAGGAATTGTAAATATTAAATTATAAGCCCGATTTATTCAAGTTTTGACTCCCAAAAAAGTCGAAATTTGATTTTTTTTCCCCAAATTGCTGTTCAAATCTAGTTTACTCAAATACTACATAATATATCAAAAATCTGTTTTTGTCAGATATGCCCCAAATATGGTCAGTGTTGATGAAAAACCTGTAATACATTTTTTCTTACATTTATATAAGTAAACTACAAAAGAAGTTTCAAATTGATACAGCTTGTACCCACTATTTTTTGCAATTTCCAGTTATAAAGCGTTTTATTGTCTGGAGATCAGGTGTGATTAGTATCCTAGTTTTTGTTAGTTATTACCTTGATGGCAAAAGTCCTCTCTGGCCTCTGAAAGTTGGAAAAAAGGTTTAGAAACACATTGGACAACATTATGACTATGTTCTCATCAGCTTGACCAATTGTATTTGTATTTATATGACCAACATCAGACTTAAAACATCCAAAATGTCACAACTAACATAGTCACACGAACAGTAGATAAACATATAAGGGGAGGGTCAAGATTTTTAAAATTCTAGAAAATTCAATTCAGTTTCTGGTGGATTTTATTGTGTTCCAGTTGGCGACAGTGGGCTTAAATTTACATTATGTCGGGTCCTTGCACTGGTGTAAACACATAGCTGCTTTCACCTCTGCCCGACTCAAAAACAAATGTAGGCAGCAGCAGATATTTTGCTACTAGGTATAAAACAAATGTAATTGTTTTAGAGGGATATTTAGGCTGCTGTAAACACACAAGCTCTGTGTCTTGGGGACCCTCTGGTGGCCTTGGGGCCCTTAGCAGCTGGTTAGTCTGCTTATAGGTTGGGTCGGCCCTGGATTAGCACACCGGGATGCATAAGGTAAGTGAGGAATAACTTTTAACCACTGGAAACCATTTAAAATGAACAACTTTTGTTTTTGACATATTTCAGACAGTAAAAATCTGACTCACTTCAGTATTTAGTCTCCTTTCTCCCCCGTCAACATGTCGACTTGTTTCGAGGCAGATGTCTCTTTGTTGGGGATTAGACCATTCACTTTAGCAGTTTTAATCCCCGCACTCTCGGAGACACTGCTGTTTGACGTACACCCTCTCAATTGAATTATACAGAAATGATCATAGCGAGGACTTAGATATGTATATGTAATTAAGTGATGACAAATACTCTTAATGATAAAGCAGGAATATCCAACAGAGTGGATCCAGTCAGCCATGTGTTCCATTATATGCACATTAGATAGAAGATCTTGTCTAATGAGGTGACTGAGTGTGCCGGCAGGACGAGGGTGTGGGGGCCATCTGCTTGAAACACGCTGCCTTTGAATTCAACAGATAAGAGCCAAGACTGTCTCCTGCCTCTGTCCACTGAATCATACTTAAAGAAGATGTTACGAGGATTTACAAGTCTGAAAATTGCAATATAGTCAGACTTGTGGTGGGGATAAATCCAGTTTTTGCTCTGAAACTTTTTGGATTTAAAGGAATTATTGCAGAATTGTTACAAATGCCATGTTGCCTCAGTTTACCCCTTACAAAACAGGCACATTTGCTTTGATTATAAGCGAAGTTATTGCTCTTTACTGGCTATACTATAAAAGCCTTAAACATTAGACCAATTTATATCCATTTATTCGTTCGTTCAAAACAGCTTGGCAAAGAAGTCAATTTAAAGATAATGCTTAAAGGTTCATTTTTTTAGCTTTGTTGGTGGAGTCTCTGCCTCTCGACTGCTTTCATGGAGATGTTATTTCTTTGTTTGGAATGTTCCACAATATAGCATTACATGTGTCGATCTTGCGCTTAATTATTTACAGGTGTTTTTATCGCTCAAAAATACACCAAAGAACAAAGAATGCATTCCTACTGTGGTCTCTCCTCCCCACAGATCTGACTCTCCATGGAGACGAGAAGATGGCATGGTCAGAGTGTATAGTACTATGTAGTATGTGTAGTAGTACGTAGTATTATCGTGACAGGGGGAATACATTCTCACACAAGACAATGAACTTAACTTTCAAATCACGTCATAGTTAAAATTATGATCATAATTCAAATTCATTTAGGTATTGTTAATAGAATTTTTGGATTAAATCAGGAAATCACCCAACTTCTTACTTCATTCAGTTTGTCCAAGGCAATTAATTTCCGATGTCCTTGTCTGTTTGTTCAGGCATGATTGTCCTCACCCGCACTCTACATATTCTTTCATCAAACTCACTACGAAAAGTTTAAACACCCTCATCACGGATAAGTCGATATGAAACGGTTGCGTTTTGAACAGAATAACGTGTTTCAGTCCATGCATTTTTGTGTGTTGAATGCCTGAAAAGCAATCTCCCTCCCATCATGACCAACCTCCTCTGGTGTCCTCGCATGCTCTCTGTGTGCCATCCCATTATAAGCTTCCGTATTGTGCAAAAGTAAACGGACTACATCGACCACAATCTGCTCGGACATGGCGTCGAAAATGTGTTAACGCCAAGAAAAGAGTAAGAAACCGCTCGACTGACCCAACCCAACCAGGAGACCATCTGTTTGTCGTGCACCCTCAAGAAATCACACAATCTTCTACATGATCAGAGCCCTGTCCACTGGAGTCCGTGTTCAAAACATGCCAGCCTCAGAGGTGGGTATAGTACTTAGTTACATTTACTTGAGTAACTTTTCAAGAAATTGTAGTTTTCTAGCAGCATATATTTACTTCTACTTGAGAGACCCAAAAAAAAGAGTCACCAACTGTATTTAACTAAGCAAATAGGTATGAGCCTCCTGCAGTTGGTCCGGTCTAGGTTCAGCAACAGTCTGTGCTTAAAGAATGAGGTCAGCTGACACCTGAATATACTGAATGACCAGGTTATTCCATCAATGGATTTGTTCTTCCCTGATGGCACGGGCATATTCCAAGATGACAATGCCAGGATTTATCGGGCTCAAATTGTGACATAGTGGATCAGGAGCATGAGACGTCATTTTCACACATGGATTGTCCACCACAGAGTCCAGACCTTAACCCCATTGAGAATCTTTGGGATGTGCTGGAGAAGCTTTGTGCAGCGTCAGACTTGACCATCATCAATGCAACATCTTGGTGAAAAATGTATGCAACACTGGATGGAAATAAATCTTGTGACATTGCAGAAGCGAAATTGAAACAATGCCACAGCAAATGCGTGACGTAGTCAAAGCTAAAGGCGGTAATGAAGTAACAATATTCTTACTTGAGTTAAAGTGTTGGTTACTCTTCCCACTATGAGTAAAGTACAAGGGACAAAAGCTTTATGTTGACAAGAATAAATTATCTGAACATTTGTGTTTCTTGCACTGCTCCTTCAGATATGATTTATTTTTCTCATTTTCGTGTCCATTCTTTGAAGCGACAGATTTTGTGCATTGTTTAATGTTTAACTTCAAATTATGAATCAGATGTTACTTGAGTAGTTTTCCCTTACTTGAGTAATTTCCTGGATTACTGCTTTGTAAGTAATGTTACTCTTACTTGAGTACATTTTTTTGGCTGTTCTAACCACCTCTGGCCAGCACAAAGTGAGAGACCTCCTAGACAAACACATTTCAGGTAAGAGCAAAAGAGGTAAAGGCTAAAAGTAAATGCTAAAATTAGCTTGAGTTAATCACAGGGCTGGGAATAGATCAGAGCAGATCAGAGGGTCCAGGTTAATGCTATTTAAAGCAGGGTTAAAGGGGCAGTAATTACTGTTTGGGGGAACAAACATAAAAATATCAGAAAAGTCGCTGGATAAAAACATGTAACCAAAGCCAATCGCGATTTGAATGGATGCAATTAGCAAATCGCAAAGGCCGAAAAGTGCCATGATGTCCTACACAAACAACTAAGTATTCTGTTATATTCTGCTTACAAAATGCTGTCCTTGTTGATCTGTATAAATGTGTACTGAAATGTGTGTTATTATTATTATTCGTTTGGCAGTTCATTTTCCAGTGTTTTTGTCGATTCTCCTGGAGTGTAAATGTGAACTTTGAACAGAATGAATAGAATCCTGTTATTAAAACATAAATCACAAATCTATCTAATTTGATTGCTATATTAAATACCGTATTGTTTTTGGACTGGCGTGCTGTGTAATCAAATTATAACTTTTTCCAATGAACAGTATTAACATGACAAGCAACCTGTGGTTCAGACATTTGAAAAATAAATTCATCAAGCTATTTTTCCTTGTGATGATTGATTGCAATGTTGGATTTGATTAGTTTTTTGTTTTTTTTTTCTTTTTAAAATGCAAAAATGCCTTTGAATATTAATTGAATCTACATAAAGACAAAGCTTTAATCAGTGCCAATAAGAAATGAACGATTACAAACTAATTTTAATTAACTACTTCAACTCAAAATCTAAACTTTGCTCTACTCAAATGCTTTTAGTGACAGAGGACTGTTAGACTACTTGATTAAAAAAATATCTTTCCTTTTGCATTGACTGTGTGTTCTTCAAATCATTGCTGGACATTACAAGCGTAGTCCTTTAGTCCGTCAGTGTTTTTTTATATGGGACAACAGCCGTAAGAAGAACTTATGGAGTGAGTTGGGCATGACTTATGAGTTTAATCTGTTTTTCCATACATACAGGGCGTCCACAAAGTCTCTTTACAGATTTAAAATGTAATTACAAAAGCAATTGATAAGATATATTAATTAGATTTGTTCCATTGTACTCGGTTCTAAAAGTTTTTAATCACATTGCATTTTTTGTGATTTGCACCGTTGAATTGGAAAGGATGGACCAATTCTGCGGCCACCACGTTCACCAGATATTACGGGACATTACAGATACGGGACATTACTGAACTAAAGCAAAAGATAACATACGATTGCAACTATTGATGAGGCTGTGGGAGAGCGAACATGGCAAGAAATTGAGTATCATCTTGAGCGACTAATGTTGCCCATATAGAGTTGTATATGAGGTAAAAAATCTTGGAAACAATAGAACAAGTCTAATAAAGATACCTTAGCAATTGCCTTTGTAATACTTTTTTTTTTTTTATTGTAAAGAGACTTTATGAACATCCTGTGCATTTATTATGAGTACTTTTTAGTGTTAAGTGTTGATTTTGCACAAACTCCCATGCTTTCCTAGACTTTCGCCTCCTTTTTAGTCGACTAATTGATCGACAGGACATGTCTTTAGTCGACCAAGAAATTCTTTAGTTGACTGCAGCCTATGGACACCACCTCGTTGCGTCCTTATTGCTTCTGGACTGTTTGAAGTGGAGATTCTAGCTGATTCATAGACACCGACATTTGGTACATAGTTTAATGTGATCAGCCTTTCATCGATGGACTCTTCCACAGTCTCAGATCCTCATCGATGCATTGGCGTTGAGGTTCCCGCTGTAATTAAAGTGACATTGTATTAGCAGGTGCTCGCAGTGTCCGGGTCATCAGTCCTCATCCTAATGTATTCCATGCATGTTTTCTGTTCCATTGGTAAGCTTGTGTGCATTTCTCTGGGTGCATGTAATTATTGGGTGCTTTGTGTGCAATTGTTAAAGCACATAAGAGCATCTATGTGCCAAAGCTGCAATTAGATTACATAATGACACCAATACATCAGGTTTAGACAGGCAGAGTGCTGGGTTATTGGAAGGATAGCACTATTGGGCCTGTACGTGCTAAAGTGTTATGCCCGTTTTTGGAACCATTTCTACCATTTTCACACGTTTATGCAATTTCAGATTGGGGTTGTTTGATACATTAGTGATGTGATGTTTATGACCCAACTGATTCCTTTGAACGGCTCCTTAACATGGACATTTCAAATAGGATCTTCATTTTGAAAAGAGCAGAATCTCTTTGTTTTCTTTTTATGTTTCTTTTTTGTTTTTTTAAACAAATTGACCGTGATTGGTCTCAAGAAACAACAGTCATTACATTACATTACCACACTATGTTTTGTGTTGTTTTTTATGGCGAAACAGGCTGGATATTTTGTTGTTAGTGGAGGAAATGATGCTACTTCTAAATATTGCAGCCTTTGCGATTTACTAATAGCATTCACATTTTGACTCAATTAATGCCGCACATCTAGCATGATAGCTCTGTGACTATTAAAATTATTTTGTGTAGAAGTAGTTCAAAAAACTGAAACATGAAGAACAACTCTTTCACACAAACATATCTCAGAAATCAAAGGCTCACTAATACATGCAGAACCTCTACTTATTATGTAAATGAAATACTTGTTAAATATGTTATGTAAATGAGAGACTATAATATACTCTTTTGAAATTTCTTGCCTTCTACATTGACTAAAGTGATACTATATGACTTTCTGGAAATGAAAAGTCAACAGCATGATTCCATGGAAATAGAAACCTAAAAGCATACATCAGTTTTATGCCATACTTTGGAATATTACAGCCAAAGGAGGCCCCTCCCCCCTCCTCCAAGCCAAAGAAGAGTTTTGTGGTGATGCAAGCTCGCTCAAGAGTTTTTCAGTACAATAAAACATAATGAAAAAGCATGGTTTCATTTTAGTCAATTTTTTGGCAAAAAGGTTACATACTGTGACTTTAAATTCCAAGTCAAAAGGACAAAGTTTTACACATCTTGTCCTCAACACGGTCAAAATCCTGCTTTAGCAAAGACCTCACACAGTATGCCTACAAGTTTATAATGGCAAAGTATGAAGTCAGTGCTGAGCATATGGTTGTGATTCATGGAACACTTTTTATTTCTACTAAAATCTCATCCTTCCAGATGGCTTCATATTTTAGGTCTCTTGGTCAGTTGCCAGGAAGACACTTAGGTTCTACCTTGGCAACTGATAACTTCTAAATCTGTCAGGCCATGAGGATTTGAGGTCCTGTATAGTATATCATGCTGCGCTAATTGTTCTCAAAATTCACTTTGAAATCAATAGTTTTGGATTTCATTAGTAGGGCTGCAGGAAACTGAAATTTAGAAAGCTCACTTGGCAGGTGCCAGTTGAAGGACATACTATTGGCTAGCTTCTCTCTCTCAGTTTCTCAGTTTCTGTCTCTCTCTCACTTGCATGTACGCGTTTGGCTTCTTTCAAGGTTGCAACAGCAAAGTATAGTCACATTGTGATTTGGTTGCTCGTCAAACGCTCGAGCTTTTGGTCGCTGGTCAAACGCTCGAACTTTTGGTCGCTTGTCAAACACTTGAAATTTTGGCCGCTGGTCAAACGCTCAAACTTTTGGTTGCTGGTCAAACGCTCAAACTTTTGGTTGCTGGTCAAACGCTCAAACTTTTGGCCCAAATTGCATTTACTCTTAGTGATCACCAATTCATTTACTAAACTTATTACAGGCAGTGGCACAAGCTGATATGAACACTGACGTACTTATGTAGTGTTATGTACATTGGTGGTCAGTTCAGTTTCAAACTTGGTTTTGATATTGAGGTATCAATACCAATTTTCATAGTTTTCAACCTTATGTAATTAAAAACTGCCAAAGTTGGAATGAGTCGCTTATGTTGATGATTTGCCATCATCCATGAAACTGGGGCTTTGAAAAGAAAAGTGTTTCAAATCTGCGTACCTAATGTCAAATCTTTGGTTTTGGCTGTACGATGGACAAGGTGTTATGGTTGCTGACAAATTAATTCCAACTCTTAATTAAAATGTTTGTGGACATTGTAAAAAGTGTGTTTTAAAGCTGCAATCAACTAGTCCAGTTCCAAGATTCTGCTTGCTCTAACAACAAATTGATAACAGTAATAGAGAGACACAACTGCCATGTGTTAATTGTGGAGATTTACAGGCACCGGGGCAGCGAAGCTTAAACTTTCAAGTTTGTTTATTCATCCAGATACAGCAAAAGTCGAAACCTATGTTGTTGACCAATCATTAACTATTTAAGCATAAGAGACTGAAATAGGGCTGTCAAAAGTATATCAGATACTAATCAATTCTAAAACTAGTATTAAACATTTAAACAAGTTTCAATACTTGAATAGGACAGAAATTTACCTTTGCTGAACAGTTTTAGAATGATCTTGAGCTGTATCAGGACAAGTATAAGACCACATAGACTAGTATACGCCCATAGAACACAATGGAACATACCTGTATGAGTGAGGAATGAGTGTTTTTATTATTATCATGGTGTCAGAATCGGTATTAAGTGTGGAGTCCATTCCTTAGTATCCTGACAACACGTAGGGAAAAATATCACTTGGTTCCATCTAAAAACATCTGGTCTGCTGTTTCGTGATTGTGTTTTTTTCTGTTAATAAAATTGGTGTGTTAGCTAGCTTTAGACTGGCTAATGCTACATATTTGTTGTTTATTCTCCACATCTGGTACACTGTTCAGAGAGTCTGTGCTAGATTTAACAGAGCTAGAAACACAAATAAGATATAAACAACAGAGGACAGACGTTACCAAACATTTTGTCGATAAAGTTTGAGGAACAGTAGAACCGCCTTAAACGCTTTAGTCTTACATCTGGCACCAACCACAAAAATGAAGGAAAATATAGAAAGGGGTGTTTTGAGTTAAATTGTGATGTGCTTGTCTGGCAGCTCAGAGGACAGTGAGAGTTCAGTGTGGAAATGGATCACGTATTTTAAAAAGGGTAGCTGTGATATTTGTGAATTTCAGTTGGCTTTGGACCAGCATATATTGTACCAATAGACCAGTGTCTTTCTGCTTTTAATGGATCCGTTATGGCCTCTACAGAATGTTTTTAGACATCTCTTTATTATAACTACCCCCAGAAGTGCATTACTCAAGAAACATAGTGACTTATTTTGAAAAGACTTTAATACGAGTTAGCCCAATTCACAACATTGGCTTCAGATATTGGTGGTTTTCAGATTGTAGAATGTGATGATGTCATACTCCCAGATGGAGACAAGAGTCAGATTTTCCCTATTGATGACATTGTATTTTGCCATAAAAAATAATTTCTATCAGACTCTACTTGCCCCATTTGTATTAAATTAAATGTTGTTATGACATTTGAAATGCAGCAATACTGTTGAGGATACTTTTTTTTTTTAGATATTTTATATTTTGCTGCTCATCCAAGCCACTTGTTCAATTCAAAACTCAAGAAGCAGCTTGGATGAGCAGTGAAATATCTTCACTCCTAAAACATTTGGTCCAGTAGACAGATTTTACGACTGGACGACTGGGGGATTACAAAGATATGCTTATGTAATTTCTATTGGATTTTTCATTGTTTATTCCCAGATGGGGCTTTATATATCAAATTATTTTACAGTTTTTACTAGTAGAACACAAGGTCAATATCAAGTCTCTCAATACTTTTTAACTTTTACTTCATAAGAGGTTTTGACGACTTTACCCCGGCATAAATCAAAGCCTGTACAGATGTGTGATAGAGCTAATGTGGTTTTATTCAAGTCATACATAATAGACTTCTGCCTTTGAAATGGGCAGAAAAATGGGAAAAATAGAGTGATGGATAGGGTCAAATTTAAGATTGGTTGTGAATGACACTATACGGTCTTGTCCATAATACCTCAATTATGTTTAGACTCTATACACTGCCTATAGACTGTCACTGCATTTCAGTCTATTCTTAAACATTACATAACCATAGTGCTCCTGGATATCTGTTATTTCCAAAACTTTTGCTTTCACCCATTTTTGCCTTTATTCACCTTAGTCTGGAAGTTGCCGTGGGCGCTGCCATTGTCATTGACAGCAAATAAGTTCTATACTGACTACAGAGCCGTTTTAAAGCCTCCCAGAGAATCGGTGTATTGTTGACTTTTTGGTTCAGATGAATTTAGAACGTTTTACACAAATCAACCCACTTTACAGCATGTCTTAGCAGCGAAACCTTTCTCAAACCCTCCATTGAAATGAATGGGAGAAAAGAAAGTACGGTTTAGTAGCATTTAGAGGCAAAAGTGGGTGGGGCGCACTAACATTGTCTTGCCCAGAGACACAAGGGCAGCAGCTTGGATTGTGTAATCTACTATGAGCCAATCTGACCTGTTTTAATGGAATTACAGCTGAAGTACCCATGCATAGCGTCAAAAATCTATACTTTGATTTTTAACTTAACGTAGCAATTAGTATAACTCTGTAGCGTGCTTGTACTTTTTAAACTAATCTAGAGTTGGGCTTGTTAAGATGACGATAAAAATTTAGCTGTGATCTGATTTTTGTTTTGAGAATTGCTGATATTGTCACGATTCAGTAATTTTCTGTAATTCGCTCTGTTCCACACGCTCCTCCTATTGGTCAGCCTCCATAATGTGGAAGTAACAGGCAGATTTAACCAATCGCAGGGAAGTGTGAAGTCTTGGAAGAGGCAGCGTGCTTTAGTTGAACCTTAAAGGCAATTACAAAGTTGCAAAGTGTTCCTGAATTCAAGGTTTTAAATTGTAATAAATATCTGGGCACATGGCACGCTCCTAATAATGAGAGTTTTATTTTGCTGTTTTAACCTTGCAAGAGTATACCTTTTGTGAGTTTGAGTAGCTCCAGGTCATACTTTGGAATGACTTTGAAAATGACAGAATTCCTGACAAAGCGCAGAGTGCCGTGCCCGTGTGACCTCAAAACATGAGATCAACATGAGGGTTGCTTTGTGAGGACAGGGTTTGTGGGGAGATGGATGGGTAAAGTGTTCCTTAACCTATTTTTAATCTGGAGCATCTGCCACAAACTTCAGTGAGGCACCAGAGACATGCTATTTCTGATCAGAAAGAATGATGGAAAAGTTTTAGAATGACACATAATGCGAGACAGACATTAACAGAGTTACTCCAATTTGAATTTAATATGCCACAGAGTGTGTGCTGGCATTACCATTTCAGACGTCAGAATATGACATTTACTTTAAGATTGTTCAAGCGCATCCATGTGCAGATGGATGGATGAAATCTAATGTGGAACACAAATCTGCACACTGCGAGATTGAGGAATTCCAGTAATTTTCTAAAAACTTTTCAAAGAGAAGCTTTTTAAAAAGTTTACACCAAATTGAAACACAGCCAGTGCATCCTCTGGCAGACACGGATTTAACAGGTCTATTGATTCACACTCCAAATAAGTCACAAACTCTCATAGCTGGTAATTCAACCTGGAAAGACTGACACGGACATGAAAGAAAAGTATTAGTAGACTTTATTGAATGAGTCATCTTTGCCGCTCAAACCCCGGCAGAAGACATTGCGATGAAGGGCGTGCCAGTTAGATGATGTTTAGGAGATGTCTTCCTCCTGAGTTCTGGACCCTGGAGGTGGTCAAGGTGAGGCTGAGGTAAGTGAAGGGATGATGAGATGATGTGGAGCTGAGAGGGTGTTGATGAGGTAGGGGGACATGGCACAAACTGAAGTGGCCATGCATCTGCTATGGGGGTTTAAATAGACAGCGAGCAGCAGGGAGGAGTAATAGGAGGTGGTGATGAAGGCTGAGGAGCAGGTAAACTCTAGAGAAGTGGTTCCAGGATGAATTTATGAATTTATGAACTCCTTTTGTTGGGTAATCTAAGCAAAAAAGTTGGTTTAATTTGTACTCTTTCAGTTTGGAGCACCGGGGTGACCATATGTACAAGTTACCTGGAAGGTTTGTTTGGCTGAAGGCTAACACAGCCCTCCATTATTTTGAGTTTTAGGCCTTCATTAGATAATCAGTGTCAGGAAAGATAACAGACAAAGTAATGTTTACATTGTCACAAAATTATTCTCATGAAGGCTAAGGAATTCATTCTTGGACCCAGACTGATTCCATCTTTATATTCCATGCAGATGATCCATCAGTCTGGTCACCAAACTTACTCTGCTGCATCTCAGGCCAAACTCAAATGGAGTCGTCCAATCAGATTTGTTAATTTCAGTGACACATGTTAAACAGAAAATCTCATTGGTCAAAATCTAAATTTTTTTTTTTTTTTTTTTTTTAACCATTGGGCAGTTTTTCAGTCTGTTGTTGTTGTTTTTTTTTTTCTTTTACCTTTTAAATTTGTTTTGATACAGATAAATCATGCATGTTCTTGACTGGCTAGTCCTTCAGTCATGCACATTTAACTCAGGGAGATATAACCTGTGTCTGAAGTAGTGTGTATTCTTCACTGCCCAGTATTAGGTATCAGTTTGATACCAGGTATTAGTTCTCATACTTGTACTCGTCAGTGGGCTGCCGATAACAAGAGCCGTGACCATAAAGAAGAATATGAACTGTTCTTCACACTCTTCACATTAAGCTTTAATCATATGTGACTGTCACATGAACTTTAAAAATATTTAGGACTCTTAAAGGTTTTTATAGTTCACACAGAATAGTGCAGTGTTTATGATTGTAGCATGCTAACGTTGCTAACTGGTGCTGGCGATTATTTGCTTGTGCATGCATTGTAACTTATTGCAATTGACAAACAAATGTAGCGACTGAAAAGAGCTGATTCAGTGCTTTTAAAAGTATAGCATGTCCATATTGTTGAAAGTGTGGCCGTGGTAAAAGTAAGACAACACTCACTGTTATGCTGAAAGTGTCTCGTTAGCAGTTAGTGCAGAGAGCGCAGTCTGTAAAGACGAAGAGGTAAATATTAGAGCCAGGTGCTTATATTGGAATTATACTTAACTACAGTCTCTCAACTAAGTATTCTAAGATGGAAAAGTAGGCCATACTATAAAAACCTATAAAATGAATTAGATTTCCCACTATAATCGAACACCTGTAAAAATAATGTCTGGTATTGGTATCAGTACTCGTTATCGCCAGGTACTGAAAATGAAGTACTCAGAATTGTTTTGCCAAAAGTATCAAAGGTATCAGTGCATCTCTAGCAGTTATAGATTACCAGTCAAAAGTCTGGACATACCTTTCTCATTCAATGTTTTTTTTTACTTTGTTTACTAATTTCTGCATTTTATATACATACAAAAGGCATCAAATATGTTATGCAAGATATATGGGATTATGTCGCAAAGAAAAACTAACTAATTAAAAAAAAATGACCTTGACCTTTTCATTTCATAGGTGTACATTGTCAGGATCAGGAAATGCCGAGATTGCCAAGCAGTGATCGAAGCAAAGTGTGGCTACTTTTAACAGTCTAAAATCCTAATGTTTTGATATATTTTGATCTTTTGTTTACTACATTCCATACGTGTTCACTCATAGTTTTTTGATGATTCAGTGAAAATCTATAATGGAAATAAAGAAGAATTATAATGAAAAGGTGTACCCAAACTTTTGACTGAGTGTATCTAAAATCAACACAACCTTTCACATCTTTAGGCTGATTTCCATTATATTTTCACTTGCATAAAGCTCAGTGAACTAATGCACCTGCCAGTTTTAAACCTCATAGTTATGCAGCCTGTTCTGTCCTTGTATGCCCATCATTCTAACTGACTTTTGCACACATCCCCACTGAGTCCTGACCACAACACTGAGATCTCTCATACTGTTTGTCATCGCATTTCAAAGTGAAACTCTCCCCCAAGACCAAAACAGACTTTGAAATCTAACTTTAGCCTTGACACCTTTATTCTTTTGCTTTTAGTATTCAGAAGAGCTAGTATGCCCTGCCTCCACTTGTTGCTTTGGTTCAAATATATCCCTGTATTTTTGTCTCATATGCAAATGTATACTCTTTTGTCTTTATATTTATGCCATATGTTTTTGTAAAGCGTAGGGGAGTCGTGTCTTCTGTGCACCAGTTTGAATGCCAAAGTCACATTAACACAGACTGTTGGAAGAGCTCAGATTAAGTGCGACCCCGGGGTTAACATATGTCGCTGGTGACCTCACAGCCCTGTTTAAGTTTCTCACTCGACACAGTATCAGTAGTACAGAACTAATGAGCTGCACACGAAAGGCAACATCCATCACAATATGTATAACTCAAACTAAAATTTGCTTTGAATTCCTGTCATTTGCATGTCAAAGTGTTGTAATCACACCACAAATGACTGTGATTATTGGAACAAGTAGATTTTAATTTCAGATGTGCTGATAATTATTTGATACTGGTAGCGGGTATCATGGCCAATCCAGACAAAATTAATTAAAAGAATGACAGAATTAAAAGACTATGAATTTACAAGTTGTGGCAATGAACATGTCCTTGAGTTTATACAATGCTCTTATCTAAATACAAGTACACACTCATGTATTAATTTAAGTATATTGAGCAGTTAAAATGCAAAATAAATACAATAATTCAAAAAAAGTCCAGTGGATCCAGTGACAGAGCAGTTTGAGGAAGGTAATAGCACTCAGGACAAAAGTGTCTTTTGTGTCCTGCAGCATCACAGAAGCCTCCAGGGGTGCCAGGTGAATCTGCAGATACAAGAGGACAGCTCTCTTCTAAGCCTCTCTCATACTCCACTCTCCTTGTTTCAGACCTGTTCCCTCAAAAGTCTTTTCACTGAAAGTCCTTCTGCCAAATTTAGCACAGATTAATTCGTACAAGCCAAGTCATTAACTTCTGTCCTTTGAACGCCACAAGCTACACTTCTGAGATGGTTAAATCCCCATGCATTATGTTAAAAACACAAGAGTCAGTCAACCACAACAGCAGTGACTACAGGTTTAGATTTCTGTAAAAACCTTGAAAGAAATGTGGTTATCTGTTTCCATCATTTAGCATAAGAGAGAACACCAAGCTCATTATGTATTCCTGGGTGTTACAGTTGTCGTTATTGTAGTCTAGCCTTTTGAGTACTGATTTTAAATAATAAATACATATACATATAAATATTTTTAAGAATGTATAGTTAGCTGGTATAGGCAAGAGATGTATTTCCTATGCTCACTTGGTTTATGGAGCAACAGGTGAAGAGAGCAGCGCATTGCTTTGAAAGTGATAGATATCAAAGTGGAAAAGGTCTTGGAAAAGCTCTCTTTTACAGTAGTTCCATATTTGTACTGTACGCAAAGGCAGTTTCAGCTCAGCCTTTCCTCAAGATTAACGGTTAAAAGCATCTTTGGATTGCGTTGAAATAACACGCTGTAAAGGTCTTGACAGAATGTTCTTTACCGTGTCACATTGACCTTCCTTTGAATATCACTTATTCAGATGAAGAAAGCTCAGCGATCACAACACATAATTCAGATAATATCTCAGTGTATACTGTTTACACATTTGTAACACTGGCAAAAACAGTCTGAGCAATGAATGGCAGTTAACAACACAGAATACTTGTTGTTTTCTCCTTTGAACTTTTTTATTTCCTTTTTTTAAATTTTACCTTTACTTAACCAGGAAGTCTCAGAAACAAGAATCTGTTTTACAAGAGAGAACTGGCCAAGGTAGCAGGTAACAACACAATCAGCACAGTACAGAAAAACAGAAAATATTACATTATAAAACAATTGTATCTCTAACAAAAACATTTTGTCTATGACGTTTGTGATGGAAGATGAATATAATAATATATAAATCAATATTGCTGGATTAAGGGGTGGTTTACTTTACCCACTTTACCCACCTTGACCAGTATGAATGTGGTGTGTGTGAGTGTTGGGGGTGGTCGGATGGGCCAGCAGTTCAGATTTGCTTCCGTCAGTCTGCTCCAAGGCAGCTGTGGCTACAGGAGTAGTTTATTATTTAGCACAGATATGCACAAAACTGTAAAGCGACTTTGAGCATCTGGAAAATCTCTATAAAGAGTAATGCGTTATCATTATTATTAAGAATTCCCCACCTCTGGCTGAATCAGAGAACTCCAAAAACAACAGTGATTGTGGGGTGTTCCTGTTCTGCCGTCATCAGTATTATAAAGTGGCCTTTGAAAGAAACTGCCACACTACCCACCCCCCCCCCCCCCCCCCCCCCCCCCCAGCTAGCAGAACAAGTGTGCAAAAGTGCAATTCTGGGACCTCAGTTTTTGTTACATCATTACATTTTGTGCTTGTATTTGACTTTGAATCCCTACTACATAACTTTTCATTAACATCCTATTACAAAATCAATAGCAGCACAGGGAAAATAGCAAACCCTATAGGATGCATATTATAAACCTTTTAAGTTATAGCTCGCTGCACATCCCTGTAGATTTTTCAATGCACGTACCATTAGACAGTCACCTTGAGTTCACTTTATAGTAACAGTTACACTGAAAGCATTTGGTCCATGAGTGAAATGTTGGCTGGTTGGTTTTCTATGTATTTTAACCTCCGATAAATGTGGGACCGTGGACTACTCTCTCAAGGGACACCCACTCAGGGCATATATAATGGTCTTGTACACTATATTCTCTGGTTTACATCCACTTTAGTCCAATAGAATGCTATAAACCTGGAGAGCATTGCAGCACTGAAACGTTACAAAGATATTGACAAAAATATAGCCCAATTATAGAGTGCAATTATCTGCAGGCTCCAAAGAAAAATACAGGTAAACACTCACTGTCTGAATACAGCTTTGAGATCAAATACATTTGAAATAATAAGCGAAAACTTTGAGGAGAAAGTTTGTTTAAGTAGAATTAAACATTGGCTAATATGAAACAGTGCCTTTTTTTTGAGGCTCAAGCATTATACAGGACACATAACACCTTGTTATACTGTTTTTCTCAATTGAGTTTGTGATGGTGCAGTGGTTTAAGATATGTGGTTGTTACCACCTGGCCAAAAAAATTGCTGATTTTTTACTATTATTATTTTTTTATCTTTTTAATTGAGTGATCTATAGACAAGTTAAAAAAAAAAGGTCAGACAGAAAATGCGTGTTTACAAATGGCAATTATTGGAAAATGTATATTGTGTATCCTCAGAAAAAAATATTGGAAGACATGTATTATTATTTTTTTATTAAGAATTATAACAATATGTACAAATGTGTGTATGTATATATATATACACACAAACTAAAGCATTTCTTATCCCAAATCAAAGCAAAAGGCTCATTTTCTCCACCAACCTCTCTCATCCATCTCTATCGCTCATCTGCCTTTCACCATCTTGTCTGCCCTGCTCCCCCATCACTATTTACACAGTTGAGACCAAATCCTTCATTTCAGGTGGTTATTGTGTTTACCTTTCAAATTTTACCACCGGCTCTTTAAGCTACTCAAACAAACACGGCTTCATCACTGGGCCATTCGATTATCCCTATGTAATGCTTTGAGTAAACGTTTTTGTGTGAATAAACTGCGATATAGAGTTTTGCTAACCGCCTGGCTGAATGATGTCTCTGCTGGAGTTAGGAGCATTCTGCAGGTTTTACACACAGTGCTCCAGAGGAATAAGCACTGGTTTTTACGGCTGATTGATGGGATTCACGTGGTAAGTATGGTTTTATTGACTACATTTTATAATACTAGAAGATATGACGCAAGAGTCCGTCCTTTATATTGAAGGATCCGGAGGTTTGTGTTCAGGCAAGCTACTTCAACTCAATGCAGGTCTCACACTGGCATAAAGAATGTCATAGATAAGGCATTTTATTCTATGTTCATCCACCTCGAGTAGTTTACTTGGTAGAAATATATACTTACAAGAGCTGTACCTGTCTTAATACATATAAATATATATGTCTACATTGGTACAACCTTATTCCTCACTTTCTTCAGAGCATCCTAATTAGTCTGGGCATTACACCACTGCTAACAACAACAAACATGCTAACTGCACTGAAATACCTTTAAGATAATGAAATATACACAAGAGTAAACATGATATTTGCTATGCATTGTTTATGTTTGGAAGAAGTTAATGCATTTTAACACATTTCAAAAGAAACATTCTTTCTATTGAAATGGTTCTAAATGCATCCTCCTATCAATTTATGGGCCTACTGAAACACCCTCCTCAGTCTAGAGAAAAAGCGTGACAGGGAATTTAGTTCCAGTTGAATTGAATTCTTGTACAATATGGGCCTACTTAAAATAACCCAATTATTGTTATAATATTGCAATATAATGTGTTAAACTTGCCTGTATGAAGGACAGGCAGCTATGTTGACACACGGAGCTGATATTGCAATGTGAAGAATGACCAGTGCACAGAGGTCAGCTGACTACAGAACAAACACATGAAGATTTTTACTCTTATTGTGATTTGACATAAAAAAAGATACATTCATAGCTAATGTAACTGCAGCTCAGAGCTGTATCTATGATTATGGGGCAAAAGTCCACAAAACGTTGCATATAAAATGGAACTGAAACCCATGATTAGTCTGTTGACAAGTGATAGAGTCATTAATAAATAGTATCAAGCCTTTTTGTCAAAAGTCAGTTTGAACTGTGACAAAACAAGGTCAAATGAAAATATTAATTGTTAAACACATGTTTTTATGTTGTAGTGCTATGTCGTAGAAATATTTCTTCAAATATTTTAGTTCATCTTACTGTTGTCATGAATATTGGAGTGGGTTTATTCTTCAAACATTAGCTTTCACATTAAAAATTGAACCATCTTTTTCACATTGCATAATAAACAGCACAATGCAAAATTCCATCTATATAGATTCCATTTAAAACACCTCTTTCTGCTCTTTAATTAGCTATTAGTGCACACAGAAGAGTAAAAGACTTTCCAATGTACCATTAGTCATGATTACCAAAAGGGTCAACATTTAGCAGAGGAAATTAGATCAATAGATGCAATTAAAGTGCTTTCATTAATATGTGGCACATTTATTTGCACTGGCTGGCCCCCGCACTAATCTAACTGTCCAATAAACCGCGTTAGTCCTGAGTCCACCGGAGGGACCAGCATGCAGTGGCCAACCAGCTCTTACCCCGGATCACTGATGCATCTGCCCATCCCTGTAGTGTCTGAGGACAACATCAGAGATTCAGCTCATGTTTGTGGCAAAAACAACTTCAGACTGCTTCAAAGTGTTGTGTTAGGTGAAAAAGAAAAGTAAATATTATACTGGATAAAGCGTATTGCCTAGAAGTGTACTGGTAGGCCCACATCAATGTACGATATTTACGTATTCAGATTTTGTGAACAAGGTTGGGTAGTAGAAGCTTTGGTACTTTATAATGTATACTGATATATGGAAACACTAGAACTGTTGATATATTTTGAATCAATTCTGTTCAGTTTTATTGAAATAGCACATTTAAATAAAACTTCAGCTGTCCAAAGTGCTTCATATAAAAAGCCAACAAAAAACAAATACAGATAACAGAATACATAGGAAAAGAACAATAAAACACCGAAAGATCCTGTCTAGCTGTTATTAAATGTCATGTAGAAGAAGTGGATCTTCAGTCTAGTCTTAAACTGCGTTAAAGACTGAGAAAATCTGACAGGCAGAGGGAGGCTGTTCCATCATCTGGGCACTGCCTCAGAAAAGGCTCTCCACTGGTCTCCACTGGTCTCCACTGGTCTCCACTGGTCTTGTAACCCAGCTTATAAAATCTATTAATATTATATGATTATATACATTTTACGCTCTCTGTACATTCTTGCTTTTACTGCGTGTAAGCTCCTGTTATCATAGCAATCCAAAATCTTGCGATACTTTGCGGCAACCACATGTGGTCAACTGACCTCACGGCTCTGGGTGGTGGTCTCGAGGCTGTAGTAACTCTCTCAAATAAAGTGGACCCATAGAGTGCAGATATTTAAACACAATCAAAACCAGTTTGAATTGATATGAAATAGGGAGCCAGTGCAGGTTGCACAGCACAGGCGTGATGTGCTCTCATCTCTTAGTTTTTGTCAGCAGGCGAGCTGCAGCGCTTTGGGTTGGGTCCAGCCCCTCATGCAAAGATTTACAATAATACAGATGTTACAAATGCAAAGTCAAAGCAACCTCAACTGAAAGAAGCTGGACTTTATGATCAAACTGGACAAGCACATTAGCTCTGTCACAGAGTCCACAAGAATCAGTTGAAGCTAAGTAAAGCCCTTCTTTCAGAACAGCTTTACAATAAGGCAATGGAGCTAATGTGTTTTCCTTGACTTAATAATTCTCCTCTTCAACTAGAGCTGCACAATAAATCACAATCAAATCGAAATAATTTGAGTTACCACAATGTCATCACAAATACTGCAGTTATTTAGATAATAGAATATTCTCTACAAAGAACAAATGATCCTGTCTTTAAAAATGTACCTATAGTTTAGATCTCTACAAATACATGGGATTCTTGTATTAGTTTAGGAGTTCATATTTCATTCTTATGTCAAATGTCAATGCTACTGGAGTTGTTTACAGATTTCTAGTTTTTAAACACATAAACATAGAAATCTATTATTTTCAATTCTGTGCAGCCATAGCATTTATTTTTTTTTAAATACGGTCAAAAATCATGGTGATGATAAATGATTTCTTTTGAAATGTTCTTTATTCTGACAATGCTGTAAGTTAATACTTAGATTTGATAATTGCCAGTCTATGCAAAAGAGCAACCTCCTGTTTCATGGACTACTCAATAACAAACTCTGGAGGTGTCTCCAAATATGTTTTGAACTCCAGTTGCCAGTTCTAGGACTCACTCCTTTCTTCTTGAATGAACCAAACACAGAGGTCGCCCCACAGGCATTAGAGAACAATGTCAACAGTGAAGTGGCTGCTGGTCGTGTGAACCGGGAGAGACGTGGAGGTCGAGGGGTTAAATGCTCCCTCTCACTCATCTCTGCTCAGTAACAGGAGGGTTGGGGCCATGGCACAGCTGCTCATCACAGAAAAACACACCGGCCGTTTGTAGCACAGAGGGGACCCAAAGCAGAGGCCTGTGGACACACCGATACAAACAAGAGCCGCCAGTGAACTTTGACCTTTGGAAATCTGGGAAGCAAATGAGTCCCATGTGACAGGATGTGTGTGAGATGTCCGGGTGATGGTTGCGTTTCAGGGTTAGTTGAGATTTGTGAAATTATGTGACAGTAAACAGGGCAAGGCAACGCAGCCAACATTTTTATCATGATATAAAATTTTAAAAATGTGCGATAATGATAATTGACAATATGTCAAAGGGTGTTTAACGGAGGCTTTTCATCAAGATACTGCATGCATGTTAATATATTGGGCTTGCAGTTACACATAAAATATATATTTATATTGATTGATGATTCACTTTGTTTTATTTTTGGTCTTTGAAGACACTATGTATCCATGTATCAGAATCAATATTTGGACTGAGAATGTCCAAAGTGGACATAAATCTTTTTCCAATCTTATTCCCAATAGATTAAATTCTTAATTACTTTCTTGATGTTGTTTTTATTTTCAGCAGAAGATTCACGTTTAAATAAGAATGATTTTAACAGCCCTCGCCTCAGACACTATTACATAAACGACAACCTTTGCGAAGACCGAGAATCACATACTGTGATGAAGGCCAATTGCAGCTGGACTTAATAAACAACTCATCATCATCTTTGTTTAAATGTCGTTTTGTTTGTTTGTTTTGTTTGCACCTCTATCCCTCACAAACTCCTACTTGATGGTCCTCAGAGATCTCTACCTTTTTCGTGGCCTTTCTGCAGGTTGCCATCTCTTAGTCTCATCAGCTATCAAGCAGCTATCAAGACATTGACCTCCTTTGCACAAATGTGTCCAAACCATCAGAGATGCTGCTTAGCAATTCTCTCCAGAATATTCTTAAAGAACACATATGATGCATTCTTGTGATTCCTTTTAAAAATGCTTTTGGTCATTTTGGGATTAATATTTCACATTTTATGATTTAAAATAACGTCTGCATTTGAAAAATATACTTTATATACTTCAACTCTGTTTCCAATGAGGCATTTAAGCACTGGAGCACCCTCTGCTGCCTGCAACAGGAAGATAAACAAGCCCTTTTCCTTAGTGAATGCCATACTAATAAAGCTACGCATTTGTTGTGAACACAAATTGTCCTCAGAATGTAACCAGTGATGGTGTATTAGCTTAAAACTGCGTAGGAGAAGTCTGAATTCTATCTGCGACTCAAGTACAAGGCCAATATGTGAACAAAGCATTTTTGAGTGTTCAGAGAAGACAACTGTGATTAATGGATTAATAAAACAAGTGAGAAAGAAATAAAATACAACTCCAGGTATGTTTTTTGACAAGGAGACAATATTTAAAAGGTTAGAAAAAGGCAATTTTGCATAATATTTGTTCTTCAGTCTTTCTTTTTTTTCAGTAACTCCTCACTTGGCACTTGTTATTCCACATGGACCTTATTGGACCATGGCTCTGTCGGTGGGCCTCAGTACCTGGGCCAGTGTTGCTGTTAGAGACCATGCCTCTTCTCCGTAGCACAGAACTGGTCTTACATATGTATCATATTCATAGAGTGTATATATAAATGGACATAGCAAACCTGCTAGCCACTGTGTTGCAAATAGAAAGTGAGTATGGGTGTGCATCGCGTCTGGCTTCAGTTCACTTTCTATTGAAAAACTGTCAGCTCTCTCTCCATAACCACTCCTGTAAGGCTCATCATTTTGGATTTAAAATGTTCATATTAATCCTTGGTACGTGATCCTGGTGTTATATGGCTATTTTGTTCATAAATTAATTAAACATTAATAACAGACCTATGAGGAGCCTTCTTTCCCGGAACTTGGCTCCAAATTTACCCCTATAACTCCTATAATATTTGACTGGAGTCGAACTGATGACATCACACTCATTTAGTTCACTTCTTTATACAGTCTATGGTCACACTCTGG
Organism: Periophthalmus magnuspinnatus; assembly: GCF_009829125.3. Classification (NCBI taxonomy): domain Eukaryota; kingdom Metazoa; phylum Chordata; class Actinopteri; order Gobiiformes; family Gobiidae; genus Periophthalmus; species Periophthalmus magnuspinnatus. The sequence continues at coordinate 5,347,782 of NC_047137.1, forward strand.
CTCTATGTGGAAGAGACACTGGAGCTCACTAATCAACTGGTTCTTCAAAACTGCTTCAGTTCAGTCAATAGATTGACAGCTTTAAGAGCAGTGCTAACAGTCACTATTGTAGCAAATGACATTGAGTTGAGTGTGGTGTATGGTCTGATGGAAGGCCTGTCAACCAACCAGAAGACTGTTAAGCTTTGTGTCAACATAATTACACCTTTAAAGTACACATAGCTCAGTTTATTCTACTTCTTACAGACTGGTCACATTGACTAATAAGAAACAAAAGACATTATCAGTGGAGGTTAGGAAATTTGAATTCACAGGGGTGGGTTCACACCAAAAATTCAAAATTAGTACTAAACTGGCACTAAACCCAGAACAAGACCCAGAACCAAACAAATTCTACTTCAGAACTAAACAGGGCCCAAACGAGTGTTGTCACAATACCTAAATTTCAAACTTGACTTCAATACTGAGGACTTACTTGATACTTGATACCGACTCTGATCTCACAATGATAATAAAAAACTCTCTTTCTTCAAACGATAGAATGCCATTTTCAACATCAAATCGTAGTACTTTCTTTGATATTACCATGAAATCTTGTTTCTGTGTAATCTCTGTCGTCCAGGTATGTTCCATAGTGGTTCATGGGTGTATATTAGTCTATGTGGTCTTATACTTGTTCTGATACAGCTCATTCTAAAGCTATTCAGGTGCTTTTTTAGTATCGATACCTGCTCAAATGAGTATCTAGTTTCGATACTAGTTTTAATATCAATTAGTATCAGATTTTCAACAACCCTAGCTCTAACCACGACAAATGTAAACGCATCTTAAATCCTCCCAGCCAAAATCCATAACCATCTTTATTTACACACGGCTGATAAAAGAGAAAAAAAAATATTTTCAAAACCCCTCGAAAACAGAAGGGCTTGTATCATTCACCTTACCCTGTGGTTTTTAGGAGCATGTGTTTACACAGGTACCCGAGGCTCTGCAGTAATAGGATTACAGCAACCTGCATTCCTTTTCTTCCATTCTAATGCAGCACATAATGGGACAAACAAGCTCTCCATAGTTTAATCCCACTTGAAAAAGCATTGCCCGCTTCTGTCATGGGCTGAGAGCTGCACACAATTCTGCAAGGTTCGGACATGTATTATATTGTACCAAGCAGGGTTGAGATTATTACATCAATAGATTTTTAGTTCTTTAAAAAATGAAACGCTAACTGCAGTTGACTGATTCTGCGGTTTATATTTTTGACTAAGACTTATCTTTCGGCTATGATAACTGAAGTGGATTATTCAACGTTTTTTCAATTCTCTTTTCTTCTGAAACGTTTATCCTGGATATGAATGGAACTCACGGAAGAATAATACACGCTGATTTCACTATTGGAGAGTTTCGGAAAGTTGATGGAATATGCTCCTAAAATTTGCATAATAACTCCATTATCTACTTTTCAATGCTCTATTCGTTATCAAAATGTCGCAGTGGAACTTGCATTGGATAGGTTTAAATGTACATTCTTCCATTTTGTCTTCCTTTGTGTGACTTCATATAAAAGCGTGAAAGTAACATTTATTTTCACAACCATTAAGTGTAGGTTTTAATAAATTACATTTTACATTTCAGCCATTTTTGAGAATCTATGATGAAAATTATTCTAGATTTTATTTGAGCTACTAATGTGAGCTACCAGTATATATGTTGTATACTAGGGAGCTATACATTGAAATGCAACTAGAAAATTATCAACGAGCCTGGTGAATAAAATACACCATTCTGGGACTTCTATGGTAAACTAGTCTAAATTACAAAGTCCACATTTAGCTTGTACAGTGAGGAAGAACACATGGAAGAGCACATGTAGGAACGTGAACAAGCCTTCTGCATTAGCTCTTGTTTACAAAAAACATTCTGTAATTTCTCACAGCTATTTTTGAATGAGTAATAAATAGCATCATGCGAACTGTTTTAGCCGGAACAATACTGGTTTGTACCACTTTACACCAACTATCTCAATTAACCTTAATAAAGCACAAACAAAAACTACTACTAATACTTAACACAGTATGTAACTTTTAAGCCAAGAAATGGGCTAAAAAGTTTGGTGCTCTTGCTTGTTTTCATAAAAATGTTGTTCCTTTGGCTATAATAGTCCACAGTATGGCATAAAAGCTAGAACTTTGTATCCCAAAGTATGGTTTTAACTTTCTATTTTCACCTACAAAAAAGTACTTACTGTACCTTTAATTATGGTATTAGCATTATCAGTTAGGCATTAATTAAATATTTACCAAAACTGTTTAATTAATGCCCTAACTGATGACTGTCTGAGAGTCCCTGCTTAGACTGCTGCCCCCGCGACCCGGCCCCAGATAAGCGGAAGAAAATGGATGGATGGATGGACTAAGACTACTGAACTGTCTTAGAACTGAAGAAGTGGCTTGGATGAGCAGCGAAACGTCTTCACTCTTACAACGATTTGTCCATTTCTTCATGTTTTATTAAGACTGTCACAATCCCCCAACGTGACCTGTATTAATGTTCTGTGTTTGGTCGAGGTGCAGTGACAGAGTGCTTCAGGGACCACTAGGGCCCAGTGTTTCCCGGGGTATAAAAGGCCCTCTTCTTCCGCCTCGTCGCTCTCTCTCTCTCTCACACACTCTATTCTCCCAGCATGCTGCCGCCGCCACTCTTTCTTTTGGTTTTTGCACCTACACACACCATTTATAGACACAAAACGTTATCATACTGACTATCATTCACACACACACGGATCACATACACTGACAACAGCCATATAGTGATTATTGGGGTTTTGCCTGTGTCCTCTTCATTCTTTTGTTGCAGTTTGTTGAGTCAGGTCGTCACAAACACTGCTTAAGGTATACAGTAGTTATTATAAAGTTTAACCCTTTTTTTCTCCATTTGCAAGTCACCTGCCCCCTGTTGGTCACATCATCTTTTTGTAAACCACGGATATACATATATTTTTTTTTTCTTTTAGTCAGGCAATATTTAAGAGTCGCTATACACTATGATGCTACAAGTGTCATCCAATAGCAGCTTAAAAGATAGAAAATAAAAGCATAAGACACCCCTCTTTAAATTGCATTGCTCTGTCTCGTAATGCTGTTTGTATGGGGCTGTGAAAAGCTTGCAGTTTGGCTGTGTATCTTATCCGGTCCCAGTGTTAATGCTGTTTGCCCACACGCCTCAGTTCTCCCTTATCTGCGCCGGCACACACTTTGGTGCACCTTGGAGCAGTACAGCAGTGATCCGCTCCTCTATGTGTTTTACAGCTGCACCAGTGTATAATTAAAAGTGTTGTGGAAGCAGAGACCGTGCCCCCACATCAGAAGAACCACCATGTTACATAATCCTCATCATTATCGCTCAACACATTTTTAATACAGTGCATGCTTTTTTTTAAAAAACTAAAAAAAACAGCTGTTTATAGGTTCAGTGCATCCGGTAATCTGCTCCAATTATGTGCGTTATTGCGCAACTCGCCTCTAATCTGAGGGCGAAGTGGTTTGCATAAGTTGTTTTAGACTAAGACTAAGTAACTTTTTGCCTTGAATGAACTGTGTGATGATTATATGAGCTGTTCCAATGTGTCCTGTAGAGCAGAACATTTTTGGAAAACACCAAATTATTGCAAGAGAGATTTATTTATTTATTTATTTAACCTTTATTTAACCAGGAAAGTCCCATTGAGATTAAAAACCTCTTTTTCAAGGGAGTCCTGGCCAAGCGGCAGCAGCAAATAAAAAATACAGTTATATAATTAAAAAGAGACAAGATAACAGGACAAGATTCTATGTGTATTTAGTATTTTCATTTTTTTTATTTTGCAAGATTTAGTCTACTTTACAACTAAACTGAATCAGGGGAATTTCAGAACATGTTTGTAAATGTCTCAACTACAGGCTTAATGTCAGTTTGATTGTGATTAAACTTGCAGGCCTTACGCCCCCAAACTTACTTGCAACTGTGAGCTTCAGGTCTTGGGAAATTAGTTTAAATCCTGGTTGGACAAAAAGGTATAGCAATTTATTTTATTAATTTCTTTTTCAAATTTGTCATATTAAACCTGCCATCATCATCCTCATGTTTGCACTGTATTCCCTTACTCTACATCTTACATCTTGCATACTTTTCACACCAAGTACAACCTTAGATAACCAGGTTTGAAGTTAGACCAAACCAGATCTAAAATTAGACCCAACCATACATAAGGTAGTGCTAATGTTCCATCAAAAGAAAGACAAAAACATGCATATATTTTTCTCTAAATAAAACTTTGTACCACTAGGAGACAGCCTACATGCTACATAGTACTGGTACATGTCCCACAGTTTGAGAAACGTTGCCCGATTGGATATATTTACTATTTACCCATATTTGACTATTGTTCTGCTATTTACGTTTTCTTATTGAGACTATAATTACATTTTACCTTTTGAGCTGCTGTGTCTAACTGATTTCCCAAGTGATTGTGGGAAAAAATCCAGTGATGGTGTAGCCACAATGCATAAAAATGTTAGTATGCATACAGAAAGAGGGAATCAAAAGTAAAGCTAAGTGGAGGAAAATGACAACAGCTATAAAGGCGGCGTCAAAAGTGATCACGTTGTGTTTGAAAACTCATTTGGAGAGCAGGCGTCGAGCCATTGGGCTGTATGGCGTTCTATAGGGAAATGTGTATGACGCTCACAAATAATTTAGGATTCATCCAATCTTCCTTCTTTCATCTTTGCTTTGCTGTTGCAGAACTTCTGTAGCGATTTATTATTAAATTTACACCAGAGAAGATCAAAGTGCCTCATTAAAAAGCACAGAATGCCACATGATTCCAAATGTCATACCACCCTCCATCTTGGGTAATGTTCTTTCTCCTTGAGTGTTGCACTGTTGATTTTACATTTTAAAGGCTATCTGAGTGGTCTAGGGAGTGTTGTCTACTCGCAGTCTCAGTAAACGTCCTTGTTTTTTTTTTTTTATCATACTGTCCTGTCTCTTCCGATCTTGATTGTCCTTGTACTGGTTCAGCTGGGGTCTGACCTCACAGTGATAAGCAATCCGCTTCTCTGTTAAATGTCGCATCCATTCGCCTTTTTTTTGCCTTGAAATGATGAAAGAGGGACATGTTGTTCAATAATGTGTTAGGACATGGAGAGATGGACTTGGGAAAGTTAAAAACATCGTACCTGATTTTTACAGTTTAAAAACTTGAAAAACAACTAGTTTATTTTACGTTTGCAATGGTCCAGAGTTATTCCTCACTTACCTTTTGCAATCCAAGCATCCTAAATATTCACCGTGATGAGTTTATAGATGGTTTTTGCAACTCTCAGAAACGAGTGTGGAGTTTTGCTGTGACGGCAAAGCAAACAACTAGCATGCTAATGTGCCAAAAATATGAAAGAAAAATAAAAGTTGTCCTTGGAAATAAAAAAAATATAAACGCTATCTAAGTTTTTAGTACTTCAGAGACATATTGTGCAAATTGACTATTAAGTGCTTTTAGCCATGCTTTTTGTTTTCCGCTCTCATTTACCCACTACCCACTCAAGTTGTATTTAGAGTTATTCATGCATATTTGAGTAATCTTTATTCTCCTGCATTCAAGACACCACTGCTGAAAAATAACTTTATTTGAATGATTATGCTTGTACTACTATTATTTCCAATCGGCCAGTTATTTATTTTAGACAAAACTGTTTTTTCCAGTTGTGTTCCTCTGAATTATGGTTACTTTTTCTAATAGACTTCGCAATGGAGTTAACAGTGTGAAGAAATGAGCCAAGACGAAATAATGTGTATTGTCTTTGCTTGGATAGACCTTCAGAATTTCCGTGTGCATGGCTTGTTTAACATAACATTGAAGACTTTTAACAAGTCTTTATCGTTATAGTGCAGTTTGAAAGCAAATATCTTTTCCAGTCACTTTCAGAGGGCCCACACTGATAGTTATACCGTCCCAGAATTACTGCTTTTAGGGCATTTTCCAGGCTGCAGTGGACTGTAATAAAAGTGGTGTGAGGAGGCGCACTGGACCAGCACTGGACAAGATTAGAAATGGTGTGGTGGACTTTAGGGGAACTGTGCATAAGCAAAAAGTCCCAAAGTTGTTATGTGACAAAAGCCAAGTTATGATGACTTAACAGAAATGCCAGGATATGCAGTATTTTCAGCCAGTGGTGCAGTGGTCAGGTAAGTATAGCGTGTAGAAAAACAAGCCATTTGGGTAGGGATGAGAGTGGTTTTGTAGGGCCACCATGGGTTTAGATGAGTGTAAATATTGTTTTAGTGTTGTCATGATACCAAAATTTCAAGCTTTCTATTAAAAGCTCAATATTTTGGATTCCAGTACCATGGTGGAAGTATAAGTTGTGTTGGTGTAGTCCTTAGCTCCTTTAAAATCTCTTGTATTGCAGGGTTTCAGATTACATTATTCTTTAGGCCAGTTAATACACATGGGGGGTTTGTAAAATGAAGATGAAAATGCTGTTGTTTTAGGGTCTAGTCACCAACCAAGTTCAACATGTAGGAATTTACCTTTTAGATATTTCTTATGAAAATGCCCTTTAATCAATAGAAACCCATGTGAGTATGACATGTTCACAGTGTTTCCTATAGGATTTGTTAAGATTATGATGGCACAAATTATTTTTTATTTGAATGATTTAATCTGATTCAATTTGTGCAATATAAATGTCACTTACTGCCTATATTTAATATTTAACTAGTCCCTTTTGACCAGTGTAGTCTCTTTTATACACACAGTTTAATTTTGTTATGCCAGTATAATCCATGTTCTTTTTAGGTTATGGAATAGAATTTTAAACTTTGGGGTGGGTGACCATAGTCTCCTGTATTAAAGGGAAACACTGTTCACAACCTGGATACCACCAATACAGTTGTAAAATAAATTGAAGTTGAACTGGGAGTTTGGAGAAGAAGCATGAGGCTGGAGTTCTAATGCAGGAGAAGTTTATTTACCACTGTGCAGGACACAGCACCTGGAGACATGAATCCTCAAGACATCGTACTAGTGTTCCGTTCCAGTCTAGTTTAGTCCAGTCTGGTTTTGCTTCCATTGTAGGGAGTATTATACCTCTGATGACATAGGCCAAGATAATGAGGATTAAGCTGGCAGAGAGTCCCCTTGGTACACAGGAGTGCAATTTCTCAACAGTATCAACATATATCTCAACAATATCAACAGTAGAATGTCACATTCCATACAGAGGAGCTGTATGGCTCTTGCTCTTAAATTTGACCACATTGTCATAGATCATAAAACTTTAAGACCATTCCTAGTAATAATAATAATGCCTATGATAGAAAAAAAATATTGCTAATGAGATTGTGTTTTCACCAGTACTTGGAATTTGATATGTTTTGTATAATATTACAATACCAGGAGGCCAGTGATATACAGTGGGCGAAAAAAAGTATTTAGTCAGTCATTTAGCCATTTAGTTTGGATCATCCAAATGCTCTCTAGCAAACTTCAGATGGGCCTGGACATGTCCTGGCTTAAGCAGGGGGACACGTCTGGCACTGCAGGTCCTGGCAGCGTAGTGTGTTACTGATGGTAACCTTTGTTACTTTGGTCCCAGCTCTCTGCAGGTCATTCACTAAGTCCCCCCCATGTGGTTCTGGGATTTTTGCTCACCGTTCATGTGATCATTTTGACACTACAGGGTGAGATCTTGCATAGAGCCCCAGAACGAGGGAGATTATCAGTGGTCTTGTATGTCTTCCATTTTCTAATAATTGCTCCCACAGTTGATTTCTTCACACCAATCTGCTTACCTATTGCAGATTCAGTCTTCCCAGCCTGGTGCAGGTCTACAATTTTGTTTCTGGTGTCCTTTGACAGCTCTTTGGTCTTGGCCATAGTGGAGTTTGGAGTATGACTGTTTGAGGTTGTGGACAGGTGGCTCTTATACTGATAGCAATTTCAAACAGGTGCCATTAATACAGGAAACGAGTGGAGGGCAGAGGAGCCTCTTAAAGAAGAAGGTCTATCTTGCATGTTTGTGACCAAATACTTATTTTACAGAGGAATTTACCCATTGATTCATAAAAAAAATCCTTCAATGTGATTTCCTGGATTCTTTCTCCCCATTTTGTCTTTCATAGTCTATGATGGAAATTACAGGCCTCTCTCATCTTTTTAAGCGGAAGAACTTGCACAATTGGTGGCTGAAATAGATATAACAATTATCAACTAATAGGTCTTGACACTATACTATTGTGAGTTGAAGCCAGTTCTTTTGCAGAAGTCTGTTTGGACATTCAGTTGCATTATTAACTATACCCATCAATTATTTTGTATAGAGCTACATTAAGCCACTATCTAGTCATAGAAATGTGGCCTTCTCAGTCAATAAAACCACCATTGAAACTAAGAAATCATTTTATAAAATGTGGCACATACAAAACTCCCATTAGACACTTTGATGTTTACAAGTCTGAACAACAGAGCGCTCCCTTGAGGATGGATCAGAAAACTTCACCAACTCCTCTCATCTGAGACCGCTTCCTCTCCCTCCCTCGCCTCTGCGTCTCCCTCTGCGTCTCGTCTGAATTCAGTATCCTGGGGTTAAGCGTTGACTTTGTGCTTTTGTTTATTTGTATTTTTATTTTCCTTTCCTTTGGCTCAGAACATCTACAGTGGCAGTAGTCGCAGCCAGTCACCTCCACAAACTGTGAGCAGCCCTGACAGCCAGATAGATGATAAAGTTTGTGCTTTTTGACAGAGCAGAACAGTGACCTTGGCGTGTGGTGGAAAATACACTGAGCTGTGATGAAGTTTCAGTACACAATCGCTCAGGTGCAATGGCAGGATTCATTGGCAGGTTTGAGAAGGACAGTTTATGGTAATGTCTGATGAAACACAAGATCGGGTCTATAAGAAAGAACTAGGTGAAGTTTTGGCATAACTTATTGGAAGTAAATTGCTGCATATTTTACATAAACTTCATAATTCATCAACACAATCATATCTTTCTTTTTTATTGATTTTTTGATTGCACCCGGAATGCTGTTTTTAGAGAATGTAATGTATATTGTTAATTAAAAAACTAAGATTAGATCATAGACAAAGAACATGGTAGACTCTGATGTTCTTGTAGATGAGGGAATTAACATCGAATAAGCAAAGAACCATGAGAGTTAGCAGTCATTTTCAACATGCTAACACAAGCACAGAGTTGTAATGAACACTATCTGTCTACAGAGATGCTCACAATTTGATTTATGGTAAAAACAGCAGAGAAGACTTCTAGACTTTTGACTGTGACGCAACAATCACGGAAAATTCGAAATCATGTGTTCTCAGACGTGGGGACTTCCTGAACAGAATTGATTAAACAAGATTGAATGGAGGAAAATACAACTCCAGGTGTGTTTTAGATGAGGGAATAATGGTACGACATGGTTAAAAGCTCAAAAGAATGTGTCCTTTAAATGTAATTAGTGTATTTCATCATTCAAAGCAATTATTTCTTTGTTGCTGGTGCTGGAATACCTTGACCATAGTGACAGAAACACTATTATTCCTCCTAGATCCTCATGCTCTCCATTTGTTGAGACATCTATATCTGACTGCTTCACACAGAAAAAAAGAAAATATTACACTTTAAACTTTTTGGACAGAAAGGACCTTCCCTCTCCTTCATGGGGGCCAAAACAGACTTTACTGGATCAAGTCTATTTCCATATAAAGTAGAATTGTAATGCACTGCAATATTTAGAGGGATGTAGACCTTGGCCGCTTGTCATTTCTCAGAGCTGTTTCTTGTCCCATAGAAATCTATTCAATTATTATCCTTTTTTGTCAATGTCAAACATCGCTGCTAGCCCCAAAAACGTCTATTATATGATCATTCATCCAAAATATCTGATAAAACGTACTCAAGTCTTGTCGAATGAATGTAATGTGTTCCAAAATGTTGTGTTAAAGCTACCATAGAGTTACAATAGCACTGCAGTATTATAGATCCTTCCAGTGCCGAATGCCTGCACAAACCTTTTTTTTTTTTTTTTGGAGAGTTAGTGTTTACCTCCAGACATCACCAACTATGAAAAAATAGTCGTGGCAACAAGTGAACCACATTTGAGCCACATGACAAAACATTAGTGTGTAGCATTGTCTGTCTAATGGTATTGACTATCTCCAAAATTAACATACATGCTAACAATGAAAAAACTTAATTTGATCAACACAAATCCGTGAACTTTAGAAACTGGAGCTGGAAGTTAGACCCTGACTAGTATTACTCTTTGACAAACGTAACACACATACAGTGGTGGATGAAGTACTTAAATTTATCACTTAAATAAAAGTACAGATATCAGAGCAAAGTAAAAATAAAAGTATCACGTGAAAAAAAATCTACTTAAGCAAAAGTATTAAAGCACTTGTTTGAAAATGTACTTAAATAGTAAAAAGTAAAAGTATTTTGCGCAGATTTTGAGATCTAATAAACGTTCCAATGTAGTGATGATTTGACAAAGATTTGTGCTGAATTGGTTTATTTATTCCTAGCTGTTTTTCTATTTTTTCTTGTATACTTCTCTTTGCTCAAACATGTTAAAAATAAACCCCTCAGCCTTTTCAGCAGATCTCAGACAATAATGAAAAAATACTTATACTTTTCAGTCCAGTTAAAAATGTAGTGAAGTAGAAAGTACAGATACCTGTTCTCAAATGTGGTAAAAGTAAAAAGTACCCACTTTAAAATCTACAGATACCTAAAATGTATACTTAAGTACTTTACTACGTTTACTTTGTTACATACCAGCACTGCAAACATATAAACAACAGCCATACTGTGCTGTCTTCAAATGTCAAAATTAATGATTTTACTTTGCTGTCTATTAAAAGGAATGGGATAGAATGTTAATATTGCTTTTTCCATCACTCCTGGAAGGGTCTATTTAAGTTAGTAAGTAAGTTGCTCAAGTAGGAACATTGAATGCCCTGAGGTGCCTTTGTATGGCAGCTCCGTTAAATAAGATTAATTGATTGAATAATTTCTGTGACCTTGTTGCCAAGTTTGTATCCAATTATAAGCGTTTTAAAAGTCCAAACTGTAATTTTAAAGTAGCCTTCCCGGGTTAAACAGACACTATTATGCACAATGTTGCCTCAGCAGACCCAAAATCTTATCTGTTATACCATCCCTCACTTCAGAGATAAGGCTGTTTTGTCAGCGACACATTCTTAATCAAGCCTCATAATTAAGTTTATCGTTTCGGACTTAAAAATTCTGGATGTCCTTCCGTGGTCAGAGTGGTCAGGTCTCCCAGGCCAAATAAAAGATGGATGGAGTGAGGAAGAGTTGTATTTTGACTCCAGTAATAAGGGAATTTATTTTACTGCATTCAAGGACAGATAAAGTTTTGAGTAAACTGTTCATAGAGGCACAGGAGCAGTAGTATAGTGGTTAGAATACATACCTCACAACAAGATGGTCCAGATAATGACTTTTTGTATAGAAGTTATGTCAGTTTTCGTTACTACTTGATGTGGATGTTAAGGAATACATTGATACTCAATACCAATGCCGATATAACGATGATAAAACAAAAACAAAAAAACACATGATTTCATAATAGTATTTTCTTTTATATTACCATGTGGTGTTATATCTGTATCTCCCTCAGTGGTCCAGGTAGGTTACATAGTGGCCCATGGGCGTAAACTAGTCTATGTGGTCTTATATTCGTTCTGATACAGCTCAAGAATCTAAAGCTCTTCAGGAAAGTTTCCTTTCTGTCCTGTCAATGTGACTTTTTTAGTTTTGTTACCTGCTGAAATTAGTATCTAGTTTCAATAGTAGTTTTAGTATCGATTAGTATTTGAATTTTGATTCTTTTGACAACTCTAGTTCGAATACATGCCTTACAACAAGAGGGTGCAAGATTTCAGTTTTGATTCAGGTGAGGACTTTCTATTTGTTTCAGTTTCAGTTTCCCCTATTACCAATACGGGGTTCCTGGGGGGACAGGTCTTATCTGCAAATAGGATTACAAATCTTCGGCCTAAATATGTAAATATACATAATCCTGTAACCAATAACTCTAGGCCTGTAGCAGTGCATAAAGATTTTGAGTTATATACACTGCCTGGCCAAAAAAAAGTCGCCACCAAAAAAAAAGGTCACACACTCTAATGTTTTGTTGGACGCGTTTGCTGTGGCATTGTTTCGATTTCGCTTCTGCAATGTCACAAGATTTATTTCCATCCAGTGTTGCATTAATTAAGATCTTGCACTGATGATGATAGAGTCTGACCGCTGCACAGAGCCTTCTCCAGCACATCCCAAAGATTCTCAATGGGGTTAAGGTCTGGACTCTGTGGTGGACAATCCATGTGTGAAAATGATGTCTCATGCTCCCTGAACCACTCTATCACAATTTGAGCCCGATGAATCCTGGCATTGTCATCTTGGAATATGCCCGTGCCATCAGGGAAGAACAAATCCATTGATGGAATAACCTGGTCATTCAGTATATTCATATGTCAGCTGACCTCATTTTTTGAGCACAGACTGTTCGCTGAACCTAGACCGGACCAACTGGAGGAGGCTCATACCTATTTGCTTAGTTAAATCCACTTTTTTTTTTTTTTTGGCCAGGCAGTATATAAAAGTTCTAGAGCTAAATTATTTCAGCCTTGTTTAACACTTTGTGCATCATGTTTTTCGATTTGTGTTTTTTTTTTTTGTTGTATTTTGTCTTTTTTCCTTTGCTCAAAATCAGCCAAACTATTTAAAAGTTTATTTATTTATTTATTATTATTCATTTATTTTTATTTTATTTTATTTTATTATTATTATTTTTTTCATCCTTAACATTACATTAAATTTTCACCAGTTTACTTGCTTTGTAAATCCAGAATGATATCTCTGTATTTTTTTATACAGATCGATATCAGTCTGGTCCCCACGTCTGTTCCCTCTCAAACCCGGTCAAACATGATCAATCAGATTTGTTTATTTCAGTGACACATGTGAAACAAAGGAGCTCATTAGTCACCTATGATTTACAAATAAAATCAAATTTACCTCACCTCAGATTAACAGAGTTTAATGCTTCCCCTATTGATTCTGCAGAAACCCACCATGTTTTTCAGCCCCCTGTGATATTTCTTTCCTTTATTTTTTTCCAATACGTGCGCTCATGCCTGTCCCTGATTCACTAATCCACCTGTCAGTCACGCCCATTTGAAAAGCGGGAGATTCACCAGTGACGAGACTTACATGTTCCTAAAGTATTGAAGAAGTGTGTATTTTGGCAACGAGTTCATCACAATTCTGAAAAATATTTGTTTTGTTGGAAATATGTTGAGGTAAAAAAGTCCATTTACACATTTTAATGAAAGGAAACTTCTCTGCTACTGAGTTGCCGTAAAGTTCCAATCAAAGTTACTTCTGCTTGGTTGATACTAGATTGCTAGAAACACTTTTTTTTTTTACCCAAATGTTGTGCCCAGCTAAGCATAAAACAATTCCCATCATTAAATCATGACGCTTTGTATCCCCACGACGGTTAAACCATTTTGGCAAAATATAAACTTTTTCTGACAAAAATGGAATTAGATTAGTTTGTTGTTTGCAAATAAAATGATGTTACTTAATAATTGCAGTGTTTTGTGATTTAGTCACTTTGACCATTCACATTCTATTTTGATTTGACTTTGATGCATCTTGCAGCTCTCCTCTTCCCCGCTGGTCTGTTCCCATGTTTTTGTACTTTATTTTTTATTTTTATTTTTATATTTTGGTGAAGTTTATCAGTTTCCTGGACACGGGCAGCAGATATGACATGCGTAGAGGTTATTCTATAAGTAGCAACCAAACAGGGGCCAAAAAATGATGATTAAACTGATAAAAATAAATCACAACAACTTTATTTCATTAAAATTAAAGTTTAAAATTGCCCTTGAATTTTGGATGCAATTTTTTTGGTATTCCCTTTTAAAACTCACTGCTACTTCTTGTATTTTTACTCTTCTTTTTGACTTTTTTTTCCCCCAAACTGCCACTTAACTGATGTGAAACTCTGATAAACATTTACCACAGTTGCCACCAGACCAAACCGAGTAATAATTTCCCATTAAAACCTGTCATACGGCTCTTTAAAACGTCATTATAGTTGCCAAATCATTGTGTTGCCCTCTGTTAGCGTCACCATATGTGATCTCTCGTGTGAACTGTAGAACTCTGTAGAATGCCTTTGCGACTGACCGCTCCATCTGTTTTATAGTCAGCCCACTGTTTGATGTGAGGGTCCACGGAGTGTTGTCCAGTGGCTGACTCACAATTAAACCAGTGCTATGGATCTCTGGTGTAGAAGTCTGCGGTCATAACTCACCACGGCTGCCCACCGCTCTTCAGAGGCCTGGACTCTGCTGTGGTCGTTTGCATAAAGGACACCAGTGACGCTCCAAACTTTTCCTGGCTCAATTAATGATGTGACTTTGACATTGGTACAAACATGCTGCAAAGTAGGGTAGTCAAGAGTAGGGATGGGGTTTCTATTGAAAAACTGTTGCCCCTTTCTCCGTAACTCATTATAACTCATATTCCTATTTCACTAGTATGTCTGTAAATCAAGATATGAACATCAGTAACAGACAAATCAGGTCCTTCTTTCCCCAAGGTTGTTCCCGGTAGCATTAGCAACAGTTTTGATTGACAGCTGTGCCAAACTAGCGGTGCAGGGAGGAAGGGATGTTACTTTCAACAGCCTTGCTCCAGATTGGCTCTTTGGTTGCTATGATACTTGCTGTTGGAATTCCAAATATGAAACTATCGACGAGCTTCATTTGACTGGAGCTGAATGATACAGGTGATTTCGCACTCACTTAGTCCACTTCTTTATACAGTCTATGGTGTGTGCCGATGCCCATATCTGATATTTGGCCTGCTCCTGTGGCCGATAACCGATATTTGCCCATGTAGCTGTTAAAATCTATAGCAAGGTCCTCAAATGTATCTTAAGTTGAAGTAATGATCACAAATACGTTTCTCACTCTTGTAAAATAATAACATACTGTATTTATCTTTGAAGTAAAATCATAAGTAACATGTTTGTGTAAATGTGCAGCCATGTAACGCTCTACTATTTCCATTTTATGCATTAGTCTGTTCAAAAAGGTAAACCTGATGGACTGAGGACAAACTGGGACTGGATGTTAGTACACAGAAAATGGGCCAGTGGCAGCAAAAAAAAAAAAAAAAATCGATACCAGTCAATACCGATACTGGAACCGATATATCACCATGATTCTAAAATTTCAACCTCAATTTTGATACTTAGGATAAAGCTTGATATTATATACTGGTTTCTATTCCACAATGAAAATGTTATATAATCCTCTGTTTTTGACAATTGTATCATTTTTCTGTCTTTATGTCACCATACTAGTTCTGATAAAACTCAATCAAGTTTATAAAGTTTTTCATCTTGTTCAAATCAGTATCTAGTTTCCATACAAATTTTAATTTCTGTTTTTTTGGTGTTTTTGACAAAAGTTTTGAGTTACATTTCCAATAAGGCCTGATACTTGATATGGTTTATTATCATAGTTGTATAAAAATGGTTATGTTTTTTGACAGTGGTAACAGTTTATTTAATATTATTGTGGTTTCAAACTAGTTTTGAGCCTATGGAATAGATCAAGGCCATTTTAAAAAGTACACAAGAAAGGTCAAATATATTATTATTATTTTTCTAATATTGATTAAAACATATATCTGTATTGATACTAAATCTGTCTGCATATATTTTTGAGAATCCTACAGCTACGTTTAAAGCATGCATATATAAAACTTCCTTTTCAAAGTCAATGTTTTTGGTATAAAACACATATTTCTGAATAATAACATTGATTGGCAAGTGTGCTGTCAGTGAGTGGGCGGAGAATATTGCTAAAAGGCACTTTGGCTGATGTGTTTGTAGTTCATCTCTAAGTTCACTTGACAATATTTGACTGCCACAAATACGCGAGTGCATTTAAGATAACATTTTCTTTTCTAAATCTCTATAATTCTTTGGACGTAGCTATTGCATTAGAATCCCTCAATGGCATCTTTTCAAAATAATGACTTTTGGCCAGCAGTATATCGACAAATACAGTCGTTTAAAGTGTGCCTTGAGGTAAACAAATAGTACACTCTCATCGCAGTGGAGGTAAAATATAAAAACAGCTATATTATTATTATTTAAATGTCTGTGTAATCCCTTGCTCGTCCAGGTCTGATCCATAGGAAAAAGACGAAGTTTAAATTTGTCAACTGCACAGATCTTTGTAGGAGTGAAGACGTTCCGCTGCTCATCCAAGTCGCTTCCTCAGTTCTGGTCAGATTACTGCTGGACACTGCCTTATATGTATCTGAAAGGAGGGGCTAACTACACTGAAACTGTAAACAGCTGTCGTCTCCAGTTTCAGCCTTAACGATCCTATCTATGACGCCATCCTCAGACCCAAAGCAAACAAAAAGAACAATAGGAGGGCCATTAACGGTTGAATAGAGTCTTTTGCTATGATTGTGTAAACTGTTGAATGACTTTAACAAGAGTAAAAAGGTAACATTAATGATTCAGTGTTATGTGACTTTTACTTTTTTGCCACTGTATCTTGGTGTATTGTATAGTTTCTTTGTTTTTTTGTTTTTAACACAGGTTAGATGATGTACTTTTTCCATGGAGGTTACATTGTGCTCTTTAAAAGTGCCCATTTGGCTGTCCAAGTTAGACGCTTTTCCAGCACACTGACTCCTGCACTCAGCTCAGTTACTGCTAACAACCTTGTTTTCAGGACAGCTCCAACTGCACTGCTTATACTTAGTGAGGGCAAGTCTGTACCTTTTTCGCTGGCTGGTAAAAACTGTTGATGACTTTCTTACGACCTTGTTGGAATGAGAAATGTACAACTTTAGGTGATTATTGGAAAGAGTTTTTTTTGTTTTTTGTTTTTTGTTTTTTTGTTAACCCTTTATCATACCTACACTATTACAGCCTTAGTAAAGCATGAAGAAAGTCATAATGAGCTAATAATTAATTAAGAATGATTCAGTTATGGGCTAGAGATGTCAAGTTTACATTTTTTTTCAATTACTGGGAATTTTTATGGCTATGACAGGTTAATCGTGGCAGTTTATGAACCTACAGTATACCCCAAAATGTTTCTTATCCTTCAATATTTAAAAGTTGGAACAATATTTTTGGGGTCAATATTTATCTTCATCATTTTCTTTGCACTACTTGGAATTTTTCGGTTATTTTTTTGGCAATCTGATAAGATTTAAAGCCGCAAAAGGTTGAATGAATAACTTTTATGACTCATTACAGATGCAAACTTAGTACTAAAGTGTTTCATTCTGCTGTTTATTTATTGCAGCTCATGATTTTTTTTAACAGCATTGTAGATTTAGAAAAGTTTTTTGTGGTTTAAATCTCCTCTTGGTTTATTATGTCAGTGGCATAAATTTGTTTCAATATTATTGTTTATCATCTGTATTTACTTCCGCAATATATTTAACTTCAAAATTCGTTATCGTGACAGGCCTATGCGTTTGTGTGTGAGCCCAGCATATCACTCACCACTAAAATGAAAGTCAGGAGTTGCATCCACTCAACAAATCAATCCGGCGGTGTGGGACCATTTCAGGTATCCTCGGGTATCCTAGGTTGTAAAAGCGAATGGATATCCAAAGCCAATGGATCCATTACGTAAAACCTGTGATGTCGTAAAGTTGCGGTTCAAGGCTCTAACATGAGATCCAGCTACATCTTCAAGGTAATGATCCATCGCTTTGTCCAAGTGAAGGTGAAGAAGTATCTGATTCTCAGTATAAAGTGGTCCAGAAAGACTCATGAAACAAAACCGAAGTGCTTTAAGTGAGCGGCATTTGATGTAAACTGTGATCAAACTGTGAACCAAAGCCATGTCAAGTGCGCGTGTAAGATATGCACATTGGAGAAATATGGATATTAAAAAATAATTATTGTTATTGAACTAAGAGCTATTATTTCACTCATTGTAATGTCAAGACATGCATGTATTATTATGAAAAAGATATAGACTGTAGTATAAATTAAGAAAAATACTATGTCAGTGATTCATTTTTTTAATGAATAAGCTTAAAATCACAATATTTTTGTTCACAATAATCATAACTAAAAAATGTGATATCGTGATCGTCGTATTATGGGGTGAGTATTAATGAAGTTGTTACCAAGCCTGAATCCTACTTAAAAATATGAGTTTATTATGCATAAGTCTTCTTTATTAAGCCTTATCAAGTGGTAGTTATTATAAAATGTCACCAATGTTTTTGTGTCATTTCTGTTTTGCAGCTCTTTCAATGATTTGCCACGGCCACTGTTGGATTGTCATTTTGGACTTAGGCGCATAGACACATACGGCATATGTCTCTTAATAATACCAGATTAAGGAACAGTGAGTCCCGGCCATCTGCTCTCTGACACTCAACTTAATAAGAGATTCTCAGCAAAACTAGAGAGCGTGTTTATCCAGCTTTAACATAAAGTTGAGTCAAATAAAAGTTACTTCAAAAAATGTTGCCAGAAAGAAGATATTCTCTATAAAATATAATTACATTTCTAACAATGCAATAGCTGCAAGAGAATTGTCAAATAAAAAACACATCTATAAAAAAGTAAATAAAAATAAGAAGTAAGATGTACTATTCAGTGATCAAGTTGTCGTGTTGTGTGTGTTAGGGTTGTCAAAAGTATCAAAAATCAGATATTAATCAACACTAGGACTGCAGCAATTGATTATTTTAGTAGTAATCTATCAATTATTTACTTTGACTAATTGAGTTAATATTTTACCTTCCATAAAATATCCCAATAAGCATATTAGGGTACACTAGCCCAATCAAACTGTGCCAATGTACGGTTATTTTGGGACTTTGGCCCAGTTGGAGGAGGTGGGCCAAAGCACGGTACACGCACCATTTATGTTTACGAGCCCTGTGCCGGAGAGGATGGAGGATAAGGGGGAAAAATGAATGAACTCTGCTCCAAACTCACGGCGAATCTGTGCTCACGAGGGATTACGCAGATATAACACCACATGGTAATATAAGTGATTGATTTTTTTATTATCATCAGGTTTCAGAATCGGTATTGAGTATCACGTTTAGTCCTTGGTATCAAATAAAGAATAAAGAAATTTTGCATACATGTTTCTGTATGATACAAATTCATAACCATGGACTTGAACGCTAGTTGTATCTATTAGTTGATATTCAAACTAAATACACAAATAAACTTCAAACCGTGACTGGCCATGGAAACGATATATAGCTACTCTAAATGAATTACAGTTTTTCTACTTTATTAAAATGTTTCATAACCAAGTAATTCCGAGGGTTTTGAAACATCCATCTGAATGTATCGCAGTTGCAATTGTTCGTCTTTCTAGCTGTGCTTTAAATTCTCCACAGATAGCAAAAAGTGACATAGAAATTTACAACGGGAATCAATATTGGCTTATATCCTGACTTTTTTTTGCGAGTCCTGCCAAAGCGTGGAGTGTGCTGACATATCACTCAGAGCAGTATAGGGAGCAGTGAATGCCTTTTCAGCCCCATATGTAAGCCTCTGCTCTGAACACACTGATCTTGGCATGTTCTATGTGGCTGCTGTGTCAGGAAGTCATTCACTGATTTATTTTATATATTTTTTTTATATATACTTGTATTGAAGCCATTTTTAGAATCAGTCAACGTTATGAAAGCAGTAGAAAAGGGATGGGTGATTTCACACTTGTCCTGGTTTGATCTTGTGTGAGGCCATTTTAGTCCTGATGAAGACTTAGTTTGGTACTGTTCTAGTCCTGGGTTAGTCCAGATCTAGTCCAGGTTTAGTTCCAGATTAGTTCCAGTTCAGGTAGATCTAAGGCAGTGTCCACCAGTAATCTGACTAGAACTGAAGAAGATGCTTGGATGAGCAGCGAAACCTCTTCACTCAAAAACTATTGTCCAGTTGATGGAGTTGAAAGGCTAATATCTAAAATGTGTTCACTTTTATTTATAGAGCAGAAGAGATCCCAGTGAGTAAGAGTTGTAATCACAGGGGACTGCTCTGCCTATTGAGCTAAACACATAAAAGTAATATGGAAAAATAAGCATTGCCTAAAGCTCATACCACGTGGCTAATGGTGTTAGATTATGGAAAACTGTTTATTATGACTTATGAAAGATGCATTTAGATCATTAAAGAACAATCAACCGTCATTTAAATCTTGTTCATAAAGCGAAGATTTAAACAAATTCAAATAGTTGAATTTAAGTTCATCTAAAGTGCACATTTACAGTACATTTAGTTGAACATAACATGTGACATTTCAGATACATTTGAAAGGTTTAATTGTATTAAGTGGATATAAAATAGCTCTTTTGCAACATGGAGATATGTCATAGGTTGTTAAAGGGGAGATATTATATAAAATGTTGTATTTTTTGTATTGTGATATGCGCAGCTTTGAGTAATCCTGTACTGTCCTGCATTTGAGATTGTGTGGTAATAAAATGTTTTCACCTGACGGTCTTTTACCACTGTTTGGAATTATACAAAAGCCATGTTGGTACACTTTGACGCACATTGGTACGATCCAAAAGAGTTTCCACTATCTAAAGTGAACCGTACAAGCCCTTTGGAGGGGGTCTGTCGTACCTTCCAAAGAGCTCCGGTACTTTTTGGCTCCTGGACTGTTTAGAGCGAAAAAGAGGAGCTAAGCACAGCAAAAGGCAGATATAAACAGAAAATAATACATTCTTACTAAACGGTGACTTCTTAAACCACCGTATTTCTAATGATGGCAACGTGGACTTGTTGCGTCGACATACTCGGCAAAACAAAGTTAGCAACAGCTGTTTCCTGTTTATCGATGCATGACACCGAGATTGAAAATACGAAGAGTAAAACATGGTGTCTGTTTATGAATAAATGACTTAAAATGTTTGGAGCAGGATTGACTTATTATTAGTATAGCTTTCATCTATTTTGAAGGAGATTACAACATTAAAGGTCCTATATTATGCAAAATTGACCCTTCTGACTCTTTAAAAGATGTTACCTCATCAAAAACATACCTAGAGTTGTGTTTTGTATTGCACATGTTTCAGTAAATCCTTTATTAGTCTGTCTACATGTCCAAAGCTCAAAATGCTCTGTTCCTCCTTGTGATGTCATGAAGCTGTAGTTTTCAAGTTAACAGTTCTTTTAACTTTTACCTTTAGTTCAGTAGAAATCGGCAATTCCAGGACTGAAATGATCCAAATGATTCTAGTGAAGATGTATGGCGTTTAAAAACACAGTGGGGCGCTTCCTGTATTACCACATGACATCACAAGGTGGAACAGAGTGTTTTTTGTTTGAGAGAAGAACTCAGCTTAAATATGCAGGGTTTGTGTGTTTAACGTGTGAATAAAACGGTATATTTGTTATGAGGAAACAACAGTATAACATAGATCAGAAAATTGTGTAATATGGGGTCTTCTTACGTGAGTGTAAATGGATGCTACTACGAGTATTTCTGTAGGTGCAACCGCATCATAACAACAGCAAATTCCTGTACGCTAGCTGTCCCCAGTGAGATTGAGAGCATTGTGCTTTGACCTCGGTTAAGCACGTCTTGTTCTGGGTACACTCTCGGCCTTGATCCTCTTTTCTTTTACTATGTTCCTTATTATTCCTTTCATAAGAGCGCTATTGTTCAAATCCCCAGCCTATCTTCTGTGTAATATCGTCCCGCATTGTGTTTGCTCAATAATCCTGAGATGCTTGTCCATCAAAAGCGTCCGTTGTAGATCAATGTTCTTGTTCGGCTTATGGAAATATACTCGCATTGTTAGTAGGAAATAGGTGTCTGGACATCGATTCCCGCCAGTCTTTTCCAATGCACGCTGATCAAAAACTCATTAAAATCCGACATTTTCAGGACATTTTCGGGATGAATAGGCAGAATGAAGAATGAAGGGCAGCAGAACAAAACGGATTCGGCTCTAATTGAGGGCAGCGATAATTAACATGAAATGGAAATTAATCAGACCATTGGATAGTATTGTATTCATCTCATATCTATGAATAAAATGTCTGGAAGTTTAATGTTATTAGACTAATTAGACTTTCTTATCACATTCCTAATAACTTTGCTGTTAGGAAAAGGCAAAAATGTGGGTGATATGGCCTACAATTTTCTTTGGACAGGCAGACAAAATAAATAAATGTATGTGTTTATGCAGTTATGTATCTTTATTTTAGTTGTATTATTATTATTGATTGAAAAAGCAGTACCATTTTGGATGTAGGCCGCTAGTGGTGGATGAAGAGCATTGCCAGGAAATGCCACTGGCTTCAGATACTCACAATCTCAAATGTGAAAAACTAAAATGTAAAGAAGTCCTTGGGCCCTCTTGCCACAGAATATAGTTGAATGTAAAATACTGTATATTTATGTGAAACTAATTGTGCCACTTAATCAGACTACAGTGAATGTGTCATGTAAATATTGTGCTGTGACATTTTGATTTATTGCGGCAATTAGCAGCATGTATTAACAGAGTTTACACAATGGGAGGGCATCAGACCTGCAGCACTGGGTATGGAATCGGGCTGAGCATTGAACACCTAATTTGTCCTGGTTAGTTAATAAAGATGATATGCCTTTTGTGAATAAGACCTATTTATTATATTTGTAGTTACTGCAACATCAGCTTTTCTTATGGCTGTATCAGAAGCTCTTTATTTACCATGTTCACATAAATTAACTTCCGAAACAAATATCAAGATTGAAACTTTGTACAGTTCACATTTGACTCTTTTTGAGTTGCAGCAGCAAAACCATCCGCCTTTTCATCCTCTCCTGTTCTCCCGCTCTTCAATTTTGGTTTTACCGTTCACAGGACCTTGAAAAACCTGCATTCTTACTGTGAGGCAAGGCAAGTTTATTTGTATAGCACAATTCATACATACGTAAAGTAATTCAAAGTGCTTTACAGAATAAGAAAGACTTTAAATCCGAAATAAACATCATAAGTTTAACATTAAAAGAGAAGAGTGCAGACTAAAAAGCGTTCAGTCATGTGTACAGCTAAACAACTGTTTTGAGCCCAGATTTAAACATTGTCATAGTAGAGGCCTGTCTCACATCTTCAGGAAGACTGTTCCATGTGTTAGCTGCATAAAACTGAAACACAAATTCTCAATGTTTACTCTTTAGACTGTGGGCACCAGCAGGAGGAGAAGTCCTCAGAGTGTGAGATGGTTCATATGGCACTAACATGTCAGAAATGTTCTTTGGTGTTAGGTCATGCAGAGACTTGTACACAAGCAGAGCTGCTTTAAAGTCTGTTCTCTGGGCAACAGGAAGCCAGTGCAGAGACCTGATCACAGGACTTATGTGCTCGTACTTCCTGGTTCTAGTCAGGACCCGAGCAGCAGCGTTTTGGATGTACTGCAGCTGTGTTGATGATGCAACGTTGGGAGAGGCCAGTGAACAGGCCTTTACAGTAGTCTAACCTACTGGAGACAAAATGCCAGGATAAGTCTCTCTAAGTCTGGTTTTGACAGTATACCTTTGATTTTTGCAATGTTTTTTAGGTGGTAAAAAGCTACAGATGTTATTGATTTGATGGCTGTTAAATTTCAAGTGTGCAGGGTTGGTTCTCCTCAGATCTGACCAGTAATTCTGACCTGGTGGCATCACCTGCTTGTCTACATGGAGATGTTTTTCAAGTTATTTTGAGCAATAAAAACACACCTATAGTTAGATGAATGCTAGAAAAAAAAGTTTTTAATGCCATACTGTGGAAGAGTTCATGCAAAGCCACAACATCTCCATGGAGACTTGTAGGTCCACAAAACCTACACAGTGTACCTTTAGACATATGCTATCTAACTTTAACAACAAAATAACAGACAAAAATAAAAACATGTTTTATCATGTTGGTTGTGTTTATTACACTGAAAAAACTAACTCTGAGTGAGCTTGCATCTCCACAAACCTGACCCTTGTGTAACCTGGAGGAAGACGTTCTGCTTGTCTGTAAAATGACGTTCCATTGGCTATAATCTTCCACAATATGGTTAAAACTTTGGCCTATATATATTCATGTCTTCATATCTTCTTTTAAGACAAAAAAATTATATATAAAAAAATGTTGAATGCCACCAGGCCCCATTTTACCAGGAGCTAATTAAATCCAACATACCCACTTTTTTCTTTTGTAACCTGTCCCTTCAAATTTGAATGTCAAATATCTCACTAAATGTGGCAGCTTGAAATGTACTTGTTATTTAAATTGTCAGTGGGGTGCTTTATAAAACAGTAAGTAAAAGAAAGCGCCATTCTTAATCCTGTGCCTTTTACTGTCAGCATGAACAGGTGTCGACCCTTCTTAGCTTCTTTAGAATAGTTGGAGTCATTAAAATACTTCTCCTGACCGCTTCCTTGTGCCTCTCCTCTTTCTGCTCCAGGACTGGCTGAGTAAGTTTGGTTACCTCCCGCCCCCTGACCCTGTAACTGGACAGCTCCAGACCAAGGAGGCGCTCACCAAGGCCATCAAAGCCATGCAGAAGTTCGGCGGACTCAAAGAGACCGGAGTGTTAGGTATGTGGATCTGTGGTTTGTTGAAAGGTGGTTTAAAGTCTTGTGATGTAAAAAGAGCCAACGTAGTTAACACTGTGCTAAATAACACAGCTTGGGTCATTCTCCTGCTGACCTGGTTCCTGTTTCAGTGTGGGAAAGTGTTCAGTATTAATGGAGAAATAAACAATAGGTTGGGTTCACATGGCATCACAACATTCTAGAACAGATATAGATTCAAACTGAGCTGGAGACATGTCAGAGTTATATGGTAGAATTTGCCGTTTCACATGGTTTATGGTTAATGTCTCTGTATTTACTGGGCCTAGTGATTTAAAACACTGACACAAAGTTCAAGTTCTTCTCTGTCAGCATAAACAAAAAAGATTTAGAAAGTGAGATTAATCCAGCAGGTATGTGGACCCAATCCATTAAAAAATTATAAAGGGCAATGTTTGTGTATATCTATTTTGAATATTGCTTTCAAAAGCATGGAGTTATATGGGCCCTTGCTCACCACCTGAGATTATAACATCATCATTCTCAAACATGAATGCAACCTATTGATTCTTTGCAGTGATGTCACATCGGGGGTGCTGTATGTATGTGTATGTAACATATCGAGGAATGTTCATCACTTTCCATGTTAACACAGTGTACACATTAGGAAACTGAGCCTGAGAAGTTCTTAGGTGGTCTGAAAACTTAAGAAAAAATATAAAATCAATCAATCATTAGTCAATCAATATGAGCATGGTCCCATTTAGAAGTTTGATTTTCCACAAAAAAGGTGAGAGTAACAACTGAAAAACAGTTGGGTAGTTATAGCTGGTGTTGGGCAGTTATACTTAGGGTATTTTCTAGCAGTGCAGCACTACATCAAACTGGTATCTTGATTTACTAATGCTAAGGTAAATAACACGTGCCCACCAGTGGATATGGAATGCATGGGGAATCACGAAGACGCCGTGCAGACGAGCAGAGGCTTACAAGGACGTGTGGACAATAAGAAAACAGCTATTCTCTGGTCAATTTAGGTAAAGACATATCTCAGGAATGTGTGACCTCCACTCTGAGAGGGTTGTAAAACACTCACCTTGTTCGACTTTGCTTAGAGTTTGCTCATGTGTAACACGATGCAGATCAGAAGAGGACCCGCCTCACACACACACACCCCCACCCACCCACCCACACACACACACACACACACACACATACATTGAGAGACACTATAAAAGCTGTCAACATGCACATTTCAGGACTCTTTTACTATCCTTTCCTGAGAGTCCGCTGCTTTATTGTTCACTTTACCTGTGTGGAACTCAGTAAAACTCTTCTGACCCTCTTTGATGCTTACACCAGAAACAATCATTCTTTACACTAGCTTGAGAGACTTTTGTAATAGCACAAATCAGCTCACCTGTTGTTGTAGCTGTTGTAGTTCCAGTCAGTTCTGTATGTATGTACTACGACAATTTAGATTATGTAAAAACAAAGCTCAGATTAAAGTCTAATGTGAGTAAGAGCAGTGCCTCTAGTTAGCTTCAGCCCTCCAGAGAGAAGCTGATGACATCAGCTGAAAGGTATCAATATGTACTAACCTTTCTGCCGGAGCTCATTAATCCATTCCAAAGGTCATACGTGTGAGCATGTTTCCAATGCATAATAATACTCCTTCATTATTATTGATGACATTCACTCAGGTTTAGGCCGATAAACGCTTTCAATTTCCTGGGCATTTGACTTCACGGCCTTATTATTGTTGTTTTATTTTATTTTTGCACACAGTTAATCATCTGTAGTGACCTACACACAATGACATACATTTACATTCCATTTATATACAATTACTTCATAAAGTTGTCCCACAATGTACATGTTGGTACATGGTATTATAATGGAAGTAGAGCAAACAGAGAGATTTGGTCAATTGTCAC
Source organism: Periophthalmus magnuspinnatus (assembly GCF_009829125.3). Lineage (NCBI taxonomy): Eukaryota > Metazoa > Chordata > Actinopteri > Gobiiformes > Gobiidae > Periophthalmus > Periophthalmus magnuspinnatus. The sequence continues at coordinate 5,374,374 of NC_047137.1, forward strand.
GATTATCATGGCCAAAATAATTGTGATTAACGATGACGATAATTATTAAAGTTGCTGACAGTTCCATACTAAAACAACTGTTATATTCAATTTAATTCACATTTATTTATATGGCACATTTAAAAGAACATCAGCTGACAACAGAACTTCACATATTTCAACAAAAAACTAATTTACAGATAGTATTAAATGCCAGGGAGAAGAGGATGGTTTTCAGTCTAGTCTTAAACTGCGTTAAAGACTGAGAGGATGTATAGTATCGTAGTTTGTTCTAAGTGAAAACAATAATCTAGAAAAGATCGTCATGGAGAAGTCGGCCTGTCACGAGAACAAATTTTGAAGTGCGATATATTGCTGAAATACATGTAGACCAGGGTGTTCATTACGTCAGGCATTTTGGGTAGATCACATCCCGTCATCCATCCAGTCACATGACTAATATACAGGACAAACAGTCAGATTACACCTGACCCGAGGTCACATCATGGGCGCTGCACATGCAGAAACAAGCACGAGTTAGCTTAACCCTATAGAGTTAGTTTAATATAACCCTTATAACCCTATAGGATCCTATCGTCGCAGATAGAGCGCGGTTGCGGACTTTCCATCAGCGTAACTCCGCAACTAGTCGTGCTCTTATTCAAATTCAAACGGCGTCTCAAAGCGGAGACATGGGGCTATTTAAATATTTTACCATCATTACAGTAATCTGCCTCTGTTGTCCCTCGAAGGTGACGAATGAGAGCGCGGGGCTGCAGGGATTTTCCCAGTCAATTATTCGATGCGTAAAAGAAAAAATACAGATGGATGTGTAAAATAGAAGTAGTTGTGTGAAAAAATGTAGTAAATTCTGATACTTCGTTTAACATGTTTTGTATGGCTATAAAAAAAAAGACAAAACCGTAATCAACACGATTAGCTCTGCTATCGCTTTCAAACGAAAAATGCAATTTCACTCCTGGCTGTCAGAAGCTTCTGCCTGAACTATGCATCCCTCACTGATTCTATTCAGTGCAAGTCAGAGCAGTAATCATCATTCAAGTAATTATGAACATGTAGGAAGTTCAATTGTGTTGTGCAGTATTATCTCATGACGTTGTGCAAGGTCCATCAAAATGCACTGTACATGTAAGAATTCATAAAACATTTACAAATAAATACATGTTTAACATTTTGTATTAGGTGGTAGATCTTTCAGACATGATCATTTTAAAAGTAGCTCACATACTGAAAAAGTCTGAGCACCCCTGATGTAGACGATAGATGATAATATTGAAACTAATTTATGCCACTGACACAATAAACCAAGAGCAGATTTAAACCACAAAAAACATTGTAAACACTTAAGTAGTTAGTTTGCATCTGTAAGGAGTCATAGAAGTTATTAATTCAACCTTGTACGACTCAAATCTTATCGTGTTGCCAAAAAATAACCCAACATTTTCAGTAGTGCAAAGCAAAATGTAGACACGATAAACATTGACCCAAAAAAATATTGTCCCATGTATCATACTATATACTGAACAATAGGTCATTATAGTAATTATTGTGACAGGACTACGGAGAAATAGCTTTTGTTCTTTTGTTTTGTTTCTGGTGATAAAATGGCGATTATCTTTGTTGTCGATTATCACGAGTATATTATTGTTTATTGTCCCATCCTTATTTACAGTATAGCATTTGAAAACTACCCAATATTTCTTTCTAGTTTTAAAATCATGTATTTCTCTGATTCTCAATAAGCTCCAGTTAATATTTGAAGAAAGTAGGAACCAATTAGTGTGTGAGTGAAGGTGTAATATCCTAGTAATGCCGTGTGCTGTGACACAGGGAGGTGTATAAGTCATTGTAATTTATGGGTTGTGAGGTGGCCAGTGCCGGAGAGAGTGAGGTGTGAAATGGGGTATGATTTATTATTTAAAGGGGCTCTCCTCCCTGGCCATACATATGCATATAAGACCTCTATACGTGTAAATCAGATCTGCTGTTGACCTCTACTGTACATTCATACGGTTGTGCCCTGAAGCGCACTGTTTACAGCTGTCCATTCCATTACACATTGCACTCAAAGCTATATTTCACAGAGGTCTTTCACTGGTAAAGGGCCTAAAGACTGTCTCGGATGAGAAATTGTAAAGATAAGTGATGCATGCGTGTATCAAGGTCATATTGATTTTTTTTTTTTCTCATAATCAGCACAGGCAGGTAGGTAGGTTGGGAGATAGATACATTGCATTATATGTATCAACTGATCGAATTCATTTGTAGGTCTGTCTTTGGTGGCCCTGAAAGTATAATAGACATTTTATAAACTGTAAATGTATCTAATATCAGTTTAAATTTGGGGTTAATTGTTATGTATATATAAAAAACCCAAAATCTTTTAATACGCTAACTTAGCAGATGGAGTTAAAACAGTAGGGCATTTGCTTTCTTTTTGCAGGACTATAACACATTAAAGGTTGCCTGGTAAATCCAGACTGATATCACTCAGTATGTTTTATACAGATGGATATCAGTCTGGTCATCAGTCCCCATGCCCTCCATCTTATCTTGAGCCAGAACCAAGCATGTTTGTACAATCAGATTTTTTTTTTCAGTGACGCATGTGAAACGAAGGAGCTCATTTATCCCCTCACCTGTCATTTACAAATATCCCAGTTTAATGTTTCACACATTGATTCTGCAGAAATCTGTGATGTTTTTCAATCCCCTGTGATATTTTTTTCCTTTCTTTTTTTACTTGTAAGCAGCCATATTTTTGGTACAGACAGACCATGCTTGTTCTTGATAATCACTGTCAATCATTCACCGGTGACCAGTTTCATAACTTCGTAAAGTGATTGTTCTTGGTGACCGGCAATATTAAAGATTCACTATATAACTTTTCTGGTGGCGGGTCTGCCATCTGCTTGTCTCCATAAAGATGTTATTGTTTGCCCGGAGTATATATATTCAGTTACAGATGTTTTTATTGCTTAAAAATACCTTGAGCTATGTTACCTCTCAACAGATCTAACTTGTAACTTGGCCTGGTGACGTTATCTGCTTGTCACCATGAGGATATAGATCAATTTAATGTCATACTATTGACTAGTCCAGGTAAAGCAATAACATCTCCATGGAGTTGAAGGATGCCCCACTAGGAAACTTACAAAGTGCTGTACAATGTGATGAAAACATCTCCTTTCCTCCTGTTTTGTAGACCAAGCCACTCTGGGGTTGATGAAGACTCCCAGATGTTCTCTGCCTGATATGTCTGAGGTGGAGGAGACAGGGAGCCGCTCCAAACGCAGCCCGAGCTCTCAGAACAAGTGGAACAAGAGGCACCTGTCCTGGAGGTCAGAACTCTCTTCACAAGTATAAACTGGCCTCAACATGGCCTCAAGCTGCCCTTAGACGTCGAATTCACCTCCATCTAATAGTATAACAGTCCTAAGATCTTCCCAAAAACATCCAATGAGTAAATGTATTTAAAGTGCACAAGACTATTATTATTTGATTTGGTGCGTCAGTACCTGTGGTACATACTTATCATAGTTTTATGCTTTTTTAAGTAACAGTTTGTGGAAAAAGTTGAGAATTATCGTTAAAAAAAATACAGAAATAGCAGTGAGTTAAAAAATGGTAACAGTTGGAATTACCTCTATATATGTCATATCTGCCAATGTCCAAGTAGAGATAAACTTCAGAAAAATAAATAAAGAAAGAAAGAAAATAAAAAATAAACAGTTTTGTGAACAGAAGCTCAAAATGGACTGAAATCCTGCCCAGAATAGTGCACCGTGCCATGTGACCCTGCGCCTGGTTGGTGGGTGCTTGTGCAGAGCCCAGACTCCTCACATATCAGTTGTTTGTAAAGCTGCACAGACAGACACCAGAGCAGGTGATGTGCTTTTGGCAGCAAGAGGCTTCCTGCTGTTGCTCAGCAACTGCATCAATACTCCGGCTCTTTTTCTGCTGTTCTGACCCTAATGGCTAATGGCATCAGCTAGTCCCCCAATTACACAAACTCTCCCTTTGATGTGCCATACATGATTGAGATGTGGCTAAACTGTGCTGTGTGACTATGGGTCCATATGTTTCTAACCTCCTCTGTTAAAAGCCTTTCTTCACAAACATGTTCAGAATGGGAGCCTTGTGTGTTACAACAATATGAGATATCGTTCTAAAATTGCTCTGAAAATGTGTCCAGTGTATTTTGAGTTCTACTGCGCTGGCGGGAACAAAACACTGCACTTGTGAAGACCGTGGCCTACTTTTGTTAGCAGGTACCTAGTTGGAGGATGTTTATGTTTCACAAACTGTCAGACTCGCCAAGGTTAGGAGAAAACCAGTTCACACCTAAAGCAAAAATCAAAACTGATCTTGCTAAACTTCTGCTTTGTCCAGAACTAGACATTTCTATTGTATTTGTCTTTTGTTTGCTGAGATAATTTTGTTGTTAGGCATGTTTCCAAACAAGGTTATTATGGTAAAATTGTGCTTACTTGCTGCGTAACATAAGCTGCTTGTTACAGACTATACTTAAAAATATATACTTTTTTTTTTTTGTATTTGCTAGGGATAACAATATCTAAATGTCTCTGCACAACATTTTCACGATGTGCATCACACAGTACGATATTTGTTACATTTCATTTTTAAAAAAGCCTTGACAAGCCATTAGGTCTGTCATTATCCAAAGACGTACGATTTAAAAGTGCTTAAAGGTCCTATATTAAGCAAAATTGAGCTTTAAGCCATGTTGTAATGTTGTTACTTCATCAAAAACATTCCCAGAGTTGTGTTTTGTTTCATTCACACATGTTGAGTAATTCTACATTATTAGTCTGTCTACATCTCCAAAACTCAAAATGCTCTTTTGTTTGATCTACCTGAAACCAAATGATTCTAGTGAAGGCGTCTGGAGTTTAAAAACACAGTGGAGCACTTCCTGTATTACCACATGACATCACAAGGTGGAAGTGTTTTCGGATTAGGAGAAAATACAGGGTTTGTGCCTTAAACGTGTGTGTGAAAGAAACAAAAAAACAATTCAAGTATGTTTTTGATGAGCAAACTACATTATAACATATATCAGAAAATAGAATAATATGGGCCCTTTAATAACAGTTATTGCTTCATGTAGTCTGCACTGAAATGGAGCAAAGGATCATTGTATATGAAGTTTGCTGTTTTTTTACCTATTGCTGCACCGTAACAACGAATTTAAGCAATCTTGTGATGGCCCATGATGTTATTGTGAGACTTTTGATGACACAATATCACAATAGTTTAGTTATTGTTACACTCTTAGTATTTCCTTCATGTGCCTTTTGAAAGTCAACATTATCCCCAGATGACATAACAGAGAGATAAAATGCTGTATTGAGAGGAGATTCCCTGACTCAGAGCTCTGATGACATAAGCCATCTGTGTGTGGCGTCACTCACTGATGGACAGTGCTGGACATGAGCAGACATATGGTGGACAGGGCTGATTCAAACACGCATCAGGATGATTCAGTTTCAGACACTAAGCCGCTGCCCGACAGCCACTAGAGCTGGGATATTTGTGCGCTTAAGCGGAAGGTCATATTTTCCATTTCATGTATCTTAAGCAGTGTTGGATGAAGTACTCAATTTTGTTACAGATACAGAGACAAAAAGTTACTCAAATAAAAGTTAAAGTATCACATGAAGTAAAAGTATTTAAATACCTGTTTAAAAATGTACTTTTAGCGTAAAAAGTAATAGTATTAAGTGTTTAGTAAGTGTAGTTGATTTGTTAGTGTTAAATGTAGTGATATTGATTAAAAATGACACGTATATTGATCAATAGTGACAATAGGAAACAATTTCTATTGTTTTCTTAATTTATTTCAGTTTATTCTAAGCCGAAGCTTGAAGTCAGGATGTTTCCACGAACATGGTAAAAAAATAACCCCTCAAATCATGTGAAAAGTACTTTTTCACTTTTCAGTACAGTTAAAAATGAAGCAGAGCAGAACGTACAAATACCTGCTCTCAAACCTAGTAAAGTAAAAGCAAAAATACTCAAAGGCACTCAAAGCACTTTACATCAAGGAACCACTTACTCATTCACACACACCAGTGTATGCAGACACTGGGGGCAGGGTGGGGTAACAGCATTCACTGTGATCTGACTGTTTATGTCAAGAGTGGGATTTGAACCACCAACCTTCAGATCAGTAGACAGACACTCTACCAACTGATCTACCGTTGACTTGTATCCTGGGTGTTATCGTGTGATCACCTACTTGTTTGAACAGAAGATTGTGGCGCCTTCAGGCATTTGGATGGACTAAGGATGAAGTCCATAATTCTCTTCCTGATATTTTAGCTGAATTCTTATGAAAGGTTTAGTATGATGTCATGTCAGACAATGAGATAAAAAAAACAAAAACTAAATGTATGTCTTTTATATAGTGTATATACACTTCTAGTTTCAACTTCATACATCCTGAATTTCATCTTATTTTTTATTGATCTGTGTTTTGGCAATTAACTCACTTCAATGCTACTGAATGGTCCTGTTAATTCCTCAAGTGTTTCAACTGCAAATAAATACAGTCCACTTCACCTGGAAATCTGTGGCTTTGCTGTTTGGTGCATTTGATTCTAATTGTCAGATATTTGGAAGCCTAAAGCAGCTGCCAGCCCTGTGCTCCCCGGAGTGAGAGCCGCTGGTGCCTCCTCCTTCTGTCTCTTCTTCACGCACCACAACATTTAGATGAGGTCGACTCCTGCTTAACTTGTTCGGATAGCCGCACTTCTGAATATAGATGGCTTATTCCCATGAACAATTGGGAGGATTTCCGCGCTGTTGTGCAAGTGGCGATGAAAAATGCATCCGAAGATAAATATATGACTTCCTCCTAAGTTTTTGAATATAAAATGATTCTTGTATTAAAATATGTATTTGTTTGTCTTTGTTGCTAGGCCTTGTCTCTGTGGGTCAGATTGGGAAGACACTGCTATCGCTCTTGTTTATATTATCCATTGCTTTAACTTTAAGGATTAATTTGTGATTTGTGGGGGAAAAAAGTTATATTTTATGCTTAAATTCTAAAACCTTTCATTAACAGTTCATTTAGTTGTCATGGGGTTTCCTATTCTTGATTGTGCCATCTCTAACCTGAAAATTAGACTTCCAAATATTAGTGCTCCCGGGATAATGTCACTGGCTATTCTTACACCCAAAATCTGCTCATTATCTGATTTCTGTGTTAGAAGATTATTAAAATGACATGTAAACAGCAAAATCACAAGGTCCCTCTGATTACTTACATCGGATTTTGCAATTTGCATGTCTTATAAGTCATCTTAAATGTCCAGAAATTGCATAATAATCAGATTTTGGTGTGCATGTAAACTTAGCCACTTACATTTGATGTGTGTAATCTGATTTCTTTGTCCTCGTTTGACAAGGAAAAGCATACAAAACGGGCAAACTAATGTGACAAAACACACACCAAAACCCACATTTTGAGTTACCCGATTATTATATTTATCAGATTTTTCCTGACACTGCAAAAGTAGCCTACCCATTGAATGTCTAGGTCTTACAAAAAGTGACTCAAACATTATCAAAACAGATATCTGGGGATTGCTTTGAAGAAACAAACACTTAGACATTTTGACACTTCATAAACAAGTTAAAAGCCACAAAAAGACAATGCCTGAACCTGCAGGCCCAGTTGTTGCATACCACAAGCTTTCAAACAGTCTGGTTAACTGGGCTACATTTGACGTTCGAGACATTTCTCTTACTTTTTACTTTCATATCTATAATGCCTGCACAACCAAATGTTTTTGGAGTGCTTTTTGGTAAAAGCTTTTGTGGTACTTTAGATGAGCGTCGCCAGTTGCCCTGACAGGTCACCGGTGCTCTGTCACAGGACTGCATTGTGTTGCTGACAGCAGGAGCAGAACGCAGTAGACAGGCGGGATGTGTGCAAACCTCACCTATGCTTTCAGAATATGGAGAGTGTCAGAAGAGAAAGTGGCAGGTGTACACACTGAGAATGAAAAAGCAATGTAAACAACAGGAGGCTTTGTGACAAAATCTAGTTCTGTTGAGAGGCTTTCTTTTCTGTTAGCATTAAAATATAAAACATTGAGGTATGGCAGCATGGTGTAAAAGTAGTTAGTACTTTTACCTGATATCAGAATGGCACCTGGATTTGGTTTCCTGGATTATGTGGAGTTTGTATGATTGTTGCCGGATCTCGTAAGGTAAAGAGGGTTGGGTCTGTTTAGTACTTGGATGGGAAACAGCTGACATTTTGATATGACATCACATTACAAAATTACATTATATCCAGACACTACATCACATTCCAATATAACATCACATTTTAAAATTACATCACATTCCAAAATTTTATCACATTCCAATTTGACATCACATTCCAGTATGGCCGATATGACGTCACATTTGGAATCTCTACATTCTATTATGACATTGCATTCTGATATGACATCACATTACAATATGACATCAGGACATGTCATTTTGAGCTGGTCTTGATCAGGGCTACCTTTACATTTAAAAGTTTTCCCTTGTTCTTTGCCTCTATTTGTAAAACTCCTTAAATAATGTTCATCTTTTGTAGCAAGGTTTTATGGTAGGCTCTTCAGACAGAATGGTCCACTGTCTCTGCCCCTGTCAGACTTTGATGGGAGGCTGCAGATTTTAGAATACAACATTCGGAGGCTGCTTTGAGCTTCTTTAACAGCAGCTCCAGAGATAACAGTCTGGGGAGATAAGAAAACAGTTGCTATAGCTTCTCTGTGCCATTTAATGCACTATAGCCTGTGGTGTTTTCAGCAGAGTAAGAAAGTAATGTTGCACTTCGGTGTTAAAAAAGGCTGGTAGTGATAATAGAGCGTCTCAGCGTTTGTATAATCTACATCTGAAGCTAAGTAACAGGACATAATTGGGCATTTTACAATACAATTTACAATACAGTTCACAATTATAGCGTTCATTGTGACAAGATTTGTTTTTTAGATTTGTTTTCGATAATAAAAATTATATATCAGTTTAGTCAACCAAATCTCCAATACGTTTAGCCAAGCAGAATTCTTTCATATTTACTTCAATGGACATATACACAGACTTGCTCCTTGGGTGTCTGTTTGAGGCTCTGTGATTCAAAGGGTGAGCTTGGGTTCAGTCTTTAGTTGTCTCTTTTATTTCTTCTTTTGTTTATATTGAAAACAAAAGATCTGTTTTTTTTAATCATAGCTTTAGTCATCACTAAGTACTTTTTATGTTTGCAAGAATATGACATTTATGGAAACTATAACACAAGATTTTAGTTGACAATTTATCACTGCTGCATAAATATTCTTACCTCGGATCTTTTTATGCAGACAGGATTTAGGAGATTTGTTTGTGGAGGAAATTATGGTACTTCTAAAATTGCAGCTTTGCTAATTGTGTCATTCAAATTGCAATATGGATTTGATTGCGATTAATCTTGCAGTTATTTTTTCGTGTCCTTCTATATCTCCAAATAAAAGGGGCAACTGGTTAGGATCAGTTTGCGACAGAAGTGCTAAAGATAGAAAGACTTAGATAAGATAAGATAAGATAGAAAGATATTAAAAAAAAATTTAAAAAATCCCAAAAAAGCTAAAATCTCCCCTGGACGCCTGAGTAGGGAGGTGTTCCAGGCAAGTCCCACCGGAAAGAAGCCCCAGGGAAGACACGAAAAGAGGGAGCCACTGTGTGTAACTGGTCATATAAGCTGGAGGGACTATGTCTCTCGGCTGGCCTGGGAACACCTTGGGGTCCCACCGGAGGAGCTGGAGGACGTGTCTGGGGATGAGGGAAGTCTGGGAGTCCCTGCTTAGACCGCTGCCCCCGCGAAACCGGCCCCCGGATAAGCGGAAGAAAAAGGATGGACAAAAATTTCCTTGCCGTTTAGTCTTCTAACAAGCTTCAGGTCGGTAGTTCCTATAGCTCTCTAAGCTAACATCCAAACTCCAGACAGAAATCCCCACATTTTAACACAACCTTTATACCCACAGTCTCTTGCTAAGAATATAGTCCTTCTGTTTGATCATCTTCTGTTTAATCTAGTGGGTGGTCTGCTCTTTAGATTCTCTCTTCGTGCCAATTGAATGTAATGTAGGCGATCTAACAATAGTGGTCTGTCACAACAGTCTAAAGATGTTCAAAGCATATATCATTTTGTATTTTTTTTTTTTTTTTTTGCTCAACTACAAAACAAGGATTATGTTTTAAAGGCATATTTATAAATATTATGTAAGCTTGTTTTTCCAGTTTATATGACAGGTTTTCATGTTTGTCTAATTATTATTTGGTTTGGTGGTAAATATTTATCAGAGTTTTACATCAGACAAGTGTCAGAAAATATAACAAGTTAAAAAGAAGAAAGAAATCCAGGAAGTAGCAATGAGTTCTAAAATAGAATACCTCAATATGGGAAATTCCATCCAAAATTCAGGAAGAAGCAGCAAGGATTTTTAACAGAACAAATATTATGTAATTATATTAGTCTAATCATAACTATTGGATTTGGACAGATTTGGTCATTGTTATCATTATGGTTGCTAGGTAACAGAGATGGAATTACCTCTACTTATGTCAGAAGTACCCTTGTCCAACAGGAAGTAAAATTATAAACCAAATTTTAAAAAACTACAATTATTAACTCTGTTTTAGTGAAAAGAGTAGTCTAACCTGTCATATACACTTTAACTTATTTATATAGGGCTATATATTATTAATCCAAATTTGACTCTTTTAATATTCTGAGCCCTTCGATCACGTTCATGTTATCTTATTCTTTGAAGCTACATCTGAAGTTAATTACAGATAAAACTTGTCTTCATTTAGAAGATGCTTCCAAAACACTTCTCTATATAATAAACAAGTGCTTTGATCCCTTGTTAGTCTGCACCCTCAGGTCAGCAGGTGCATGACCTCTCCATGACCTCTCTGTGACCCCTCGCTCTGAGTTACTTTGAAGTTATATTGCAGTTTACGGTTTGAATTTTACTTGTAGCGAAAAAGTCTTTATAAATGTTTTTAGTGCCAACTGATGTATGGTTGCTTTAAGCACAAGTCAAAAATACAAAATTAAACCCATAGATCAACCAAGATTTTTAAAACTTTTTGTGGAAAACTGACCAAAGTGCAACAAAATCTCGTCAAATTTTAATTTCACAGGAAATAGTAAAAAGATATATATTTTTGCTTTATAATTTGACAGTTTTAAGGTGGACTATGTAAGGTTAGTGTTAGCGTTTTCCTGCTAATTTTCATGTTATTGCCTGACATGTTCAACAATACGGCATTAAACTGATCTATGTGTAGTGACTCCACCAGGCCAGGTCAGATCTATGGATAGGCGAGCTCATACATGTTTTTCAGTGTAATTAATTGGGTCATTTATATACTGCATTCATATGTATACAGAAATATGTGTACAATATACACTTCTGTATGTAGCATGTAACGCTGAGTGTGTAGATGTGTGTGTTGCTACATGTGTGTGTGTATGTGTCCTACATGCGTTGACCGTTGTGAAAAATAAAATTGAATTGAATTAAATGAATGCAAGATGGTTGAAGACATTTAATGCCATACTGTGGAATATTCCAGGCAAAGCAATAAAAAAAAATAATTCAATGGAGACAAGCGGACCCCCCTCGCCCCAGAAAAGTTCCATAGTACACCTTTAACTTTCTCTCCATCACTTGACTCAGATTGGCTAATAGCGGGAGTGACAGGTTACATCCAACAGAACAAGAGCAAACAGCAGATGCTATTACCGAGCTGGGACAGTGAGAAACCCAAAAGCTGCTTGACGCAGAGAAAAGGGGGACATCAGGGCAGCAGAGGATTAAAGAAACTGGTCGATAAGAAGGGGAGCTCTCCTCTAGTACAAAGTCTGGGAACAAAGGCCGAGCACAGAGGGGGGAGTTAAAAGCAAATGACAAAATAGGCCCAAACTGAGGAGCCATGGTGGAGATGATGAGGCAACAGTGCACGTGTCTGACAGGAAATCTTTGGTGCGTTTAGAAGAGCCCTTGTCACATACTGGAAAATTCTTTCTTGTATGATCTGTCCAGAGGATTGTATGTAATTGTACAAAGATTGCTAGAAAAGATTCATTACTATACACAGTGACAATTACTTCAACATGGCTTATTCTGTTCAAAAAATCATACCATATGCTATAGAAAATGTGTTGTGTCCCTTGACCTGGTTTAGTCCTAAAATAGTTCTGTTGTAGAATTGGTACATGGGAGGCTAAATATTTTCTTAGGTACTTGAAAATTAGGTGACAAGTTTGAGAACAAATAAGGGCTAACCGGCTAGCCAGTTTTCCTCTATCTAATTAAATAACTTGCAAAGTCATTATATTATAGTACATAGTCATTATTCACTCCCTTGATAGTAGCAAGCTACTGTAGCCAGAGCTACATCTACCCTGGTGTAGGCTGCCACACGTATACTAGGAAAGGTGCGCATGTGAGGCTCATTTTGCTTTCTGATTGGATAATCGTCTTGAGAGCCCAGGGTTTTTGTAATTAAGAATAGCATTATAATTATCAGTAAATTCGTTTGCACACATGTTAGTGGCTCTGTAGCGTGACCCCAGTGCACACTAGATTTAGTTCTGTTTACTTTACTTTTGGATCAGCTCTATTCACATACAGTGTGCACCATTCACCCCGAACATTAACCCTGAGCTATGTGAGAGTTCATCAGCTGATCACCAATCAACTTATTTCTATGACAATCCGCTTCAACTGGACAGAGCTCATTAATACGCACACATATGCTTGCATACCCTATATGTGGTGGTCTTTTATTTCACCTGTGGCTAAATACACAGTGATGGCTGTACGCGCAGGTGGTGGAGGAAAAGCTCTTGGAATGACACACAGACAGATGCAGGAGGAAACTGTTGTTGTTGATATTACGTTGATTCAAATTTCCTCATCAGATGAAAGTGTCAGCAGCTCTGCAGCACCCATTCATACAAATATACATGATCCCAGCACTTTTGTGCTCAATTTCAAGCACTTTTACAGTTACTGCAGACTGCATAGTTTGGCCTGAGGCCGGCTATGTTCACACTGCACTCGTCCCGCTCCAGAGTGCAAGTGGAGCTGCTCTGAGACCTCCTGTTTCCAGCGTTCTTGGACCGGCCATTTATTTCGGTTCAGAGTGTGACTGTTGGGTTCATACCAGCCCAAGCACTGCTCTCTGAGTGAATGCTCTTTTATGTCGACCCAACTAGTAGTAGTGTGAAAACAACCTAAGAACTATGTTTAATTTGAACATGTTTACCTCATATCTATGTAAACAGGTCATGTTTATGGAAATTAAAATCTTACATACGGAAAATGTAATGAATATGAATCCATATATTCATATGGTTGCTTCAGTGTCATGAACATCACATCATCCTCCAGTATTCTGTCCTCCTGTAACTGTCACAGCTGCCCTGCCCGTGCTCTTGGAGAACACTGTAACCTTCACTATGTCTCTCATTTCCCCAGGCTGTGTCTGCACATCATTGCTCCTTGAATCAACATAGAAAGTAAGGAACATTTCTGGCCTTTCCCTGGTTAGCCGTGACAGAAGGATTAGCTCCGGCTGAGGCAGGACCAGTTGAGTAGGATGAATCGTTTGTCCTGCGGGCCAGCGGACTTATTGAGGGTTCATTGATAACAAATTATCTGGTGACTTTGGCCCTGTGGCAGCACCTTGTAGAAATAATCCCTTCACATCTTTCTGACTGCAGCTCTTCATGCCCGGATAGAGCCACAGAGACAGACCTGTACTGCACATAGGGGCTCACGCTCTCATTTCTGAGAGCAGGTCTCTAGTGGTTTGAATATCAGCAGAAATATAACCAGGTTAAGACACTAATTCAACATTTTTTTGTTTTTCATTTTATGTGGGCAGTTCAGCACCTACACATGTTGTAAACCATCATTGTACACTAACTCAAAATTAAAATTAAAATTTTGAAAAATGGCAATTTAGCAATTAAATGAAATAATGAATACAGAATTGCATTTTGTTTAAGTTCTTTGAACTAGATTTTTTCAGTAGTCATTTGCCAATTGAACAAGCTGTTTTTCTTACTTCAAGTACATTTTTTTTCCTGTGAAAGCTGAACAAATACTAGAAAAGTTTTCCTGTGTGCAACCTTTTTCATTTGTAAGTCGATTAATACAATAGTTTGTTCTTCCACTGACATGCTTTTCCTTAACTTGTCAAAATGTCCTCAAGTGCAGTTTTGACTCATTCAACATGATCATGGTTTAAGCGTGGCCCTTTGATGTTGTTGATTAATGCTATAATTTGTTTTGTTGGCATTTTATCCTTGACTTCTCCAAATGTAGTCAAATCAAGATAAACATTTGAACTTATTTAAGATGATCATAGTTTGCAGTGAGCACCTTTACCAAATTGGACGTATTAAAAATAAAGTTACAAAAAATATGTATCCTATTGTGAAAACAATAAAGAAATATTACTATGCATTCCTTTGTGCACTTGGATGTTTTCTTTCCAGCATGCTAAATGTACTGGGTATTTGATAGGATCCATATATATTTGTTTCCTGATTTAGTTCAATCATATATCCTTGTAGAAAGTAGCTCTTGTGTTTTTCATGCATGGTTAGAGCTGGAGGAGTCTAAGTCCTTATGTTATTGCACTGGGACTCTCCAGCTCATCTTGGAGCTGAGATCCCTGAAGACCTGAAAAAGCAGGTGGCACCAAGCCAACACACAGAAAAGTCAACATCTGCCTTCACCGGGAGTACACAGACTGCTAACTTTGCTAATTAAAGCTCACTGTGTAACTTTTTCTGGTGGAGGGTCCACCATTTATTTGTCTTCATTGAGAGTTTGCTTTATTCCTGGAATGTTCTGAATGCATAGTTTGAAAGATGTTTTGAGCATTAAAGATACTTCTTAATGCCGAAATAATAATCATAATCATCTCACATTAATTCATCTTAATTCATTATGGTCAAACAGTTGGGAATGATTCAGGTTTTGGAAGTACTTGGGTGGGGGTTAGTTGTTAAAGTATTTAAGGTAGTTCAGTAGTTACTAAGCCTGAATCATTCATAACGGTTTATAATGAGTTAAGTCTTTGTTAATGCTTTATTAAGGTTAATTAAAGTGCAGTTATCGTACAATGTTACAACTTATTGCCATACTACGGAACACTCCAGGCAAAGTAAAAACATCTCCATGGAGACAAAGAAGTGTTGGACTCTCCAGCATAGTAGTCCATAATTCCAGAATTCCTTGACCAGCATAGGTTATATAATGCAGCTTTAACGCCCGTATCTGTGGAATATATTTCTTTTACATATCCTTTTTTACCCTCTTCTCTTGCATTGTCTTTCTCTTCTTCTTCAGAGTTTGGCCGACCTAGCGCTGCCAATCACACGCCTCCAGCTTGGCCTCCTGGCACTTTCGGAGTTCACTCCTTTCTCTCTGTTCGGTCGGCTGAAGCCATCTCTCCACTCGCAGCTCCACATTTGCATAGTGACGTTGGGAATACGGGTGTTTTAGCAGAATGAATATATACAGTGCACAGCCTATGTCGCTCCAAACGCTCTCATCGCTCAGCTCCTGCCAGCAAACAGATGCTGCTCTATTCCCGTTATTACTGGGGACTATTTGCTGATTTCAGATTTAGAGCCCTTACCCATATGGCACATTTTGTCAATATAGGTTTTGTATACGTGATATGATAGACTTTGTTATATAGTCCATCTGCCACAGGAGTCTCTCGGTGTAATATTCAAAGTTTCTATATTGGACAAATATATTCAAATGGCTGGGTGAAATGACACAAAAAAACAAACAAAACTGAAACGAAAAAAACAAAAAAATGATTTATTATTATTATTATTATTATTATTATTATTATTATTATTATTATTATTATTATTATTTATTTTTTATACCATATTGATCATTCACAACTTTCTGTAAAATTTTGCTTTGCCTTACTAAAAATAAATAAAAATGGCTTTCACTTTTTATGAACATAAACAACAAGACTTTTGGGGGTATTAATACTTAACACATCATATCAAGATAACAATTTTATGCTTTATTAGTTTGAAAATGCTGTATTCATTGAAAACAATATATTCAAATGTTTAATTATTAAAATTTTCATGTTTGATGTCCCCTTTTCCCTTGCTCCCCATGCTAAATCAATCCCTCTTCAGACAGCTATCATGACACAATCAGCGAAAATGGCATAAAGTTTGTGAAGTTGTAGTATCCTGTGTAGTTTTGTATCCTGCTCTTCTATACAGCAAAGAGGGTTCAAATTTAATCTTTGTCTTTTAAGATAAAAAATGTCAAAACGATTCCAAAGTCGGGATTTTGCTCCAAACCACATTCATTAATGACAGAAGATTGGCTCTATAGTCTTCTTGATTAAATGACTCAAGAGAATTATTGCCAATTCAAAATGACAAAATCTCTTCAAATGTGATTATTTGCCCATGCAGCCCTAATTGAAATATAAGATAATTTACTCTTTGTGTCTTGGTTTCTAGATGTTAGTGTTCAGTTGTTGTAGTAATGTGTCGTTTGTTGATACACTTTGACACTGGTGAGCACACAGGCCGTTTGTGTCTCTTCTGTCTTTGTTGAGCTGAAGGTCTCGGCTATAAAGGCACAGAGACTCCATTTATATGAATGCACAGAGGAGAGAAAGGCACTGAACTGTGGAACACCATCAGACATAACCTGACAGACAAATAGAGCATGTACCACAGAATCACTTCCTTCACACTTTACTTACATTAAAGGAACTGTGTATAGCCTGCAGTTATTTTTTGTTTTTATGTATTACAAGTGAACCAGGGCTGTCAGTGCCTTAACCTGCATATAGAGAACACACAAGTTTTTGTCATTCCCAGTGTATAGACAGGCCTCATGCCTCATGTGAAAGCTCAGAATCGCCAGAATTCACTCAGTGAGCTGCAGAGGCTGCACTAGCACAGATTCATGAGTGGCAGCAGGTGCTGGGGTGTTGGTAGTAACACTTCAGAGCAGAGAGAGTCCTCTTAAATGGGTTGTATTTTTTAATGTAATTAAGTATGTTTTGCCTCAGCACAGATATATTGTATTGTGAAAATTGGACAGATGTCAGCTTTCTGCATCTAATTATTGTTTTATTCTACACAGGATATGAATAGGAAGTGTGTCATTAGCATAATAATGTTTGTTCACTGTGATGTTAAACTTGGGAAAAGTATTTATGAACTCATCACGGTGAATAATTAGGATACGCAGAAAGCATTAGGTGTAAGTGAGCGATACATTTGAACCACTACAATTGTGTTTTCCATGGTTATAAGACAGTCAAAATCAGGTACAGCACCTTTAAATTTAAACCATCAGGATTTCAGTATTGCAACTGGCAACTCAAATATGAGACTCATGAGAGGCTCATTCTGCTTTCTGATTGCATAATTATCTTGAGAACCAAAACACCAAATCATAACATAAACAACTTGGCCATCGTGTCCAGTGTTATTTGTATTTTTCAATAAATCAGCATTACAGCTGTTATCAGTAAAAGCTATATTTGATTTGAACTTGTCTACCTTGTATCTGGGGACACAGATAGGCCATGTTTATGGAATTTAGAGTTGAAATCTGCAGACTTGTCTCCATGGAGATTAGTTAAATACTATATATTTACACACTGTATATGATACATTGTGGCTGATGTCATCAACATTCCCTGGGGGCTTTAGGCTTTGCTGTCAGAAACTATTGTGGTGTGTTCACACCGGGGCGTCAGGGGCGTCGAGTTCACATGCAAAGTCTATGTTGGATGCATGTCTTGGGCATCTTGCGTTTTTTTGCACGTCTTCAAGCGTCAGAGTGACACAAATCTGGCGTTGACGTGGCACGTCTTGAGCATCCAGGCATCTGACGCTTTGTTCTTATGTCCAAAAGTTGAAAAAGCTGAACATTTTGGTGTTCGACGTGCAGCGTCAACCAATCAGAGACTACCCTCCAGTGACAAAGCGACATCATTATCCAGAACAAAACATCAGCCACAAACTAGTGGCAACTTAATTATACTGGGTGCACCAGCTAGCATAAAGGCTAGTCACAGACTTTCCACTCTCTCAACCTGGTCTGCATTGTTCACAAAGACACAGGGAAAACAAAACATCCAAAGGCACTCACAGACCGCAACAGGTGCTTTGGTGTCCGGAGCGTCCAAGATGCGCGTCGGAGGCCTCTGGCCTCAAATGCAAAGGCGTCCAACTAGAGGCGTCCAGCGCGTTCTTGACGTCCCGGTGTGAACACATCATTAGTCTCTTGCACAGTGTTTGCTAATGTGTACATTGTATCTCCATGATAACTGCTGAACATTTCACCATAGAAATGCATGTAGAACACCCCCAGTGTGATGTCAGTACAAATTGTCAATTTTTGGACACTCGAGGCAAAGTAATAACATCCTCATGGAGACAAGCAGGAAAAGTTCTATCAGAAAACTTACATAGTGCACCTTTCGTTTTTCTTTTCCTGTGTGTATTTTGAACTGAACTGCTACTTTTCCAAACAGAAATAAGCTCATCTTTCTTCTCAGGAGCCACAACAGCGAATTATTCCAGACGGCCCTTCCACTATTTATTCAGACATGGGAGCTCGGTGTCAGGGACGAGGACAGATGTTTTGAGGGGTGTTTTTACCAAGACAAAAGGGCATATTTTGCACTTAAACTTGTACGTATCCTTGTAAAAAATAAAAAAATAAAAATAAATAAATAAATTTAAAAAATTACAAATATAATTTTGCTTTGTGCATATTTAAAAAAGTTTATTTTAGACCATAACGACTGGACTACTTTTATGGTATATTTGTCATTATTCATTATGTTGCAAATACTTCATCTGGTGTGTCAGTAGTTCTCAATGGAGCTCCGCCCTCCACTCCCTCTCTGGCTCCGCCCTCTCCTCTACAGTGCACTGACACTAACAGTCAACAGTCTAAAACTTTTCTCCACACTCATAGACCTTTGTTATGTTGCTTTTATGAATAATTCTGATCTTTTCTAAGAAAATGTGCCACGCATCACAGCGATATACTCACAGTATTGATTTGATAAATGTATTATTGCATCAGCTGTTCTGCTCATAACATCGTGAATAAGAGGCAGTAGCTCAGTTGGTAGAGTGTTTGTCCACTGATCCACTGATCCATAGGTGCGATTCTAGCAAGACACTTAACCCACCTCTCCCTCAGTGTCTGCGTATGTATGAATGTGTGTGTGAATGGGTGAGTGGTTCCTTGTTGTAAAGCTCTTTGAGTGCTTTGAGTGCCGCTTGGAAAAGCTATAGAAAAATGTGACCATTTGACCAAGAGGCAGTGTCAAAATATAAAAACTGGCTAAAAGCTTAGGTGGTGTAGAACATGTTCATGGACTCTGTTCCTATATTTTTTGATTTGGTGCTATGTGCTGTTAAGGTTAAGACGCACAGGGTGGAAACTGTGACAGACAGACCCACATGAATGAGCAAGAGGCAGGAGAGAGAGGAAGTGACATTCTTTTATAGTATATTTCAGTGTCTAAAACGACTTTCTACTCCCTTCAGACAGAAAATATTCAACCTTAAAAATATGTTGACCACGAGGGCACTTAGGGCAAAGGGGCAGGGGCTGTGGATGTCCCTGCTCAAAGTGGTAACAGAAAGTCACTGCCAAAATCAAAATCCATTACAGTTTGTTTTTTGAGCCGCGGTGCTTCATTGTACACCCATTTTTCTATAGTTAAATAAGCTTCCATAAGTGCAGTAGTGATTTATGATTACAAATGCTGCCAAGCTTACATCTTCTTTCAAACGATAAAAGCAAAATGTCTGCTTTGAGTCATTTCCATCTGCAACAAATCATTTCTGAACCTAATTATGGAAAACCCTTTTGAACAGAAAAGTGAGAAATAAACTCATCTGGACAGCACAAACAAAAGCAAAGTATGTTTTGTCAATGACTCTGGTATTGACATCTTTTCAAATGAGTATAGTTTAAAGGAACTATATTGTGAAAAATTAACTTTTAAGAGCTTTTAATCATGTTATTATTGTTTTTCCTCATCCTTAAAGTGGGGGTATTTAGATTTTTTGAGCTCTCTATGTTATATGCTCTCGACTTACTTTGTTCTCCAGTCATTTTCTTAAAGTAGAACAAAACACTATATCATGTTTTTGCTATAAACTGTGTATGCAGTGGTCCGTCACTATATCATGGTTCACCTTTTGCGGTCTTGCTCTTTCGCAGATTTTTTTGTGTATGAAATTGTGTGTGTATGACGTGCATTGTGTTTTGCGTCCTGATTGGCTAAGGGACCTGCCGCGTCTCCTGTACAGTACAGAATGCACTTGGACAAATTTACATACATGTTCGATGCTAGCAGTGTGACTCTGAAGTGCTGTATGTTCTCCCGGCAAAACCCACAATATCGATGAAACGTTCTGCACCGACAAAGGCACCTGCGCTCGCACCCAAAAGGCCGAAGAAGATGCTAACCATCGCAGAAAAAGTTGGACTCCTGGACACGCTGAGGGAAGGTAGAAGTTACACGGCTGTAGGGCGCCATTACGGAATAAATTAATCTTCGGTTCGTTACATAAAAAAGGAGGAAAATAACATAAGGATGACAGCAGCAATAAATTTTAACAAGGATGCAAAAAGGGTTGTAACTGCAACAAGACCATCGTAAGGATGGAGTCTGCTTTAGCTTTGTGGATCAGTGACTGCAGGAAAAAGAACTTTAGTACAGTGGAGCGGCGCCAGGACGAAGAGCGGCGCGGTCAGAGGAACTGTGAAATATGCCTGAGCTACTAATAATCATTTCTTATGTGTCCAACCTCATAGGGTGATGATTAAAATTAAATTTGATACAGTATTTCTAAAAGCCGTCATTTTTATTTACAGTACAGTATAATATTTGGTTTCATTCTATGATACTGTACTATTTATTTTCATTTTTTTAATCTACGAAGGTTTGAACTTATATAATAATTGTAAAAAATAAAGCTTTCTACTTCACTGATTTTGCCTATTGCGGGTTATTTTGCAACATAACCCCTGCAACAAATGAGGGAACACTGTGGTGCACATGTGTCAAACTCAAGGCCCGGGGGCCAAATGCAGCTCGGCACATCATTTTATGTGGCCCGCGAGAAGATAAATTAAAAGTCATGACAGTCATGTCATTTTACAATAAGTCTATACTGCTTTTATGTTTGCACTGACAATAAACTAATGAGATTTTCACAGCAAGTGGAACTGAGAAATATTTGCAAATAATCATCACAAAATGTTCATGAAAAGGAAAATTGTTGGCATGGAAGGAAGTTGGAAGAAAGGTCAATACAAGTTTGTGCTTTGAGGAGAAAAACCTGTATGTTTTTTGTGTTATGAGGTGGGGTCAGTACTGTACAGTGCTCAGTGATGAGTTTGACGTCACTGCTGTAGTGTGTTTTAATAGTTTTGCCTTTTTGGCTATACAAGATAAATTTGGTGCTTTCTGGTCTGGTCAAAGAAGAGAGTGCGCTGCCTCCAGTGACCACTACAATTTCAAGTACATCGTGACATCACACAAAACTACCATGATTACAGCCAGATGTTTCCGATTACAAATACTTGGCTGCAGGGGCAGAGTTTGAAGTGTGGATTAGACCAAACATACTGTTGCATATACCCCCATACCCTGCCCTTTCTTTACCTCTTCCTATCCCCTTTAGTCCTCCTGGTACTGCCCAGTTTAGCACCTCCATTTGAAATGTGATTGTGGGCAGAGTTTAATCCCACTTTCAATGATGGGTAGAAGTGTAGTTTTCGGCAGCTTCAGGTAGCCATCTGCAGGATCCTAAATGTCATCACTTTGTGGCATTGTGTCTAATGATCCACATGTGTCTGTCGTAATATTGGTGTAGGGTAGACCAAAGAGGTGCAGAACTCGGAGCGGATTTACAGTGTTTATTTACAGTTTGTGCAATAATAGACAAGAGTTCATTAAACCGACAAGGAGCGAGGAGCAGTGTGCAAGCCAGAGCCCAGGGATGCGTCGCGGAGAGCAGAGACAGGAACAGGGAACAGCCACTACCGGGGCGAGGACAGGACCGGGGATGGAGCCAGAGGAAGCCGAGCAGGGGCGGTCCGAGGAACGGGAGCCTGAGCGGGAGACGTGGAGCAAGCCGGAGTCCAAGACGAGACTAGGAGGTGAAGACAAGGAGTAGACTGTACCGGAGCCGGAGCACGGGGTCAGGAGCAGAGCCAGAGACCAGGAGCTGGGACGGTCGAGAGAGCAGGAATCTGAGGGGCAGCAAAATCCAGTAAGCATCAAAAAGGTAGGTAACAAAGAGTACAAAAACGGAGGTGGAATAGTCACGTTTGACACGCGGAAGATCTGGCACCGAGTGTCTGGTCCCGGCTCCTCTTATCCACGGCAGGTGGCGTTGATTGCCCTGTTGGAATGCAGGTGCGCGCGGGAGGAGCCAGGAACTCCGCCCAGCTCCAGGTTCAGGCAGGTGAGGGAGGGGGGAGAGCACACAGGGAGACAATACAGGAGCAGAAATACATGCTTCATGACAGTGTCATGGATTATAAAGTATAATATGTCTTCTTTAAGTGTTAAATATACCCAGAAGTTGTTTCATAGACTGACAGTGAATTGTGTTGTTGTGTTCTTGGGCAAGACACTTCACCTTTCATGTCTAAATATATTTTTATCACATGGTCCCAGGGTAGGGCTGAAATAGCTTCTGAGTGTTGAAAGAAGTAACGATGCACCAAACTGCGAACACAATTTTAGAAAGCTGTATGCAAATTATTTCAAAAAGACAATGGGAAGGAGACATTCACTACTTTCCTGCCACAGATGAATTTACATGATCTGTGTAGCATGTAACACCTGCTGTTATGTGCAGAGAGCTCCACTGTGCAGAGTCATTGTATTTGTCTGCACACTTACAGACACTGAAGATATGTCCCTAACTAAAGTGAGTTGGGACAGCAGCAAATGAGTAGTTGGACAGCTGCTCCTCTGCATGAATGAACTTGGCTCCCAGTGAGTTAAAAGCAAACCTGTGAAGCTGTTGACAAAATCCTTCCTTTCTGACAGTCTGTGAAATCAAGCAATCTTTTTTTCTTCACACAGAAATTAAGAGTGACTAAATGCTTTTCAAAACTCATTTGGAGGAGACAGCTAAAACAGTAGTCTTTATTCTTTTAAATGTCTTTTTGATTTGAAAACATAACACCCTGATTGGCATGGATGATTGAGCTCACATGTGTCAAGGTGAAGTTTATAATGATCGTGCAAATTAAATGCTTTTTTTGGGTTTTAGTTTGGGTTTTTTTTTGTCTTGTTTTTAAGAAAAATGTGGCCAATAGTAGCTGATAGTCACATAAACAAGTATGTTTGGGGTTGGATCCCAGCAATGGCCTGTGCCTCTCACTGTTGTGCCGTGGGGCAGGATATGTCACCCACTTAACCTGTGTGAATGTGGTGTGTGAGTGGGGGTCAGCAGCTATGGCCAATATATTGTTGCTTACATCAATATTTGAATGGTTATCATACAAAGTACAACAAATGTTACAGAAGAGAAAAGTTCATTTTTGAACTTAACAACTGTACTTAAAGCCCTAGTATGTAACATTTTAGCCAAAAAGACTTTTTCATCTTGGATGTTTTCGTTTGACTGATAAACATGGCATACAACTTATCTGTCTCCATGGAAAATGTTGCAGTGTTACAATGGTTTTCTATTTTAATGGAATAGTGTAGGTGACTTGCCAACTCCAGAAAGTTACATACTGTACCTTTTAATATTCTGGGTCTTGCAGTGGATTCAAATGTTGACAAATATCAGTTATCAGCCACAATGACAAGTCAAATGTCAGTGTGTTAGACAATCCCTATGAGCTGTGGTTACAGAATAACTTACCATAACCAGCACCTTCAGTGAGTTTGGGGAGAGATTGAATACTGAACTTTGAACAGTGCTTAGTTTGCTTGTCATTATGATTAATTATAGGACAGGATGAACCAGACAGGAGCAGTGCACAGCCATTGTTATCCCAGATTTTGTTATTGCTTTTTGTTAAACAGAAAATGTAGGGGAAAACACACTACAAACACTTGAAGAGTTCATTTGCAAAAACAGATGGGCTATTTCTGTTTTGAAAATGTGTTATTTTTGTCTTTGTTGGATTTTTTCTTACCATCTTTTTTATTGCTCTAAACTCAGTTTGGCTTTTGAAAACATTACTACAAATTGCAAATAAATTGCAGTAAATTGCAAGCCTTCAACATTTTTTTTTTTTTTTTTTTTTTTTTTCAAATGGCACTTTTCTGTTTTTGCAAACAAGTTGTTCTCATTTTTGAAATAAGAGACTTCATACCAGCTTCAAATTTGATATTATTGTTTATTTTCTTTATAATTTGTAAATTTGGTAGATTTGGCGAAGTTGTTGTTTTGAGCCTCTATGTTGGAACACTTGTGTTCTTTGCAAACAAATAATATATACTTTTGTACATTTTAGCTAAACTTTTCACATAACATCTGATTTATAATTTGAAGTTAATGTAATACAAAGGCCAAAATATTAACGCACAAAATCTGACATTTTCAAAGAACAGACACAAAAATGAGAAAAACTAAATCATATGTTAAAGAAACACAAATGTTCAAATAATTTCATATTATCGACATAAAACTTTATCAGTTAGTTATCAATCTTCTCACAGTGGAAAAGTAACCAAAACTTTAAGTAAAACCTGCTACACACTGCGGAATCTTCAGTTTTAAACGATTTTTAAACATGCAACAAAATGTGCAGCAAAAATGTGCAGACCACAGACACAAGGAGAATCACATGAGACTTTAAATCTCTGAGTGCAAAGACTGCAGCGAAGAGACAACACACCACAAGCTAAAAGTTGTGTGTGCATCTTGCATCCTGTTTCCTGTCTAGAATAAAATGACTCACTTTGAGGCTCTAAAGTGTTCGAAAGACCAGAGCAGTTTAGATTCAAGTCAAAATGGTGTTATTATTATTTGTTATTTGAAATCTTAGCAGAACTGAAGAACCTGCTTGGATGAGCAGCAAAACATCTTCATTCCTACAACTTTTTGTCCAGTTGACAGATTTTAAAATTTTTCTTTTACTATGGCTCATACCTGGACGACTGAGCGATTACGCAGATATTTGTGAAATGTGGTGCAGTAGTTCAGATAAATGCTTTTTAATACTTTTTAAGCTGGCGATAAATGACACAGGAAGTAGAGTCACTATCGCTAATCTGCAGCAGCTTCACCCGGATCCTCACTGAGTCGTGACCAGACACACGTCAGGAACTACTCTCGCCTTTTTACGTTTTCAAGAGAGCTTCAAACTGGATGAACAGCACTGTTTAGTGAACCGAGTGTCATTACTTGCAGATGACACATTCTAATGAATAATATGGATGAAAATCCTGCAGTGTAACAACTTCATGAGAGGTGAGTAATACAGTAGCCTAATTATTTTTCACCATTTCCTGAGTTTGCATCTTGTGCCTCTGTGTCCTTCTGTCTGCCCCTGACGTTTTGTTTTATTGGTTGGTGCAGTAGTGGTGATGTTTTGTGGTTACTAGATGACAGAGCAGCTCAGAGTTGTACCACACACATGAGGAGCAGAGTCTTAAAAAATCACTTATGAAGACAGAAAGTCAAGTCATGCCTTTTTGAAGTCAGGGAGAAGCACATGTCCTAAAGCGGACAAATGATCCTGTAGTGTGTGGCGGGCTTCAATAAAAATGTTATTTAAAAGCATGCTTTAAAAAATGTATCTTTAGGCTAAAAGTCATAGAAGTCCTCTGCATGTGCCTATCTGGGTTTAAAGTAAAAAGACGTAACTGAGCTGTGCACTCAAGTTACCTCAGGGACTGAGGGGGACCCCAATGATCGACATGTCTCTCTTCTCTGTTACATTCTTAAACTATATATATATATATACATCAACCTTCAAGAGACTCAGACAGACACGAGAAGAAAAGTATTAGTGAGCTTTGTTGAATGAGTTATCTTTGCTGCTCAGAATCCGGCAGAAGAAATTGCGATGAAGGGTGTGGCCGATTAGATGAGGAGATGTCGTTCCTCTGAGGTCTGGACACTGGAGGTGGTGGAGGTGAGGCCGAGAGTGAAGGGGACGATGAGAGGGTGAGAAGAAGGTAAGAGTAGAGTTGATGAAAGATGAGGCACAGATAAACTCGTATATTCATATATCCACCCCCCAGATATATCAATGACCTCTTAGCATCTGTCCATACGTAGGAGTAATAGTATGTGGCCTAAAAAATAATGTCTTCCTCAAGTAAATATAACAGGGTAAGTACTAGGTTTTCATTCACCAGCTATCCTTCACTTTCACTCTGTCCCACCAGTGTTGCGTAGCTGTATCGTCTTGACTTGCAATATCCCTATGATCGCCCACCAGTTTGGAACACAAAACCAGCCATCCCGCTCAAAATCAATAGCCATCACGAATGAAAAAACTACTGCAAATATCAGCTAGCTAGCACATTTTCTGCCAGCACATTCCCTTTTGTTGACAATCAAGGACACAGTCAATAGTGTGGGCCCAAAAACCTCATCTGATTTTAAATGCATTCATGGACAGTGAGGCGGCAGTGGTTGGATGTCACTCACATGAATATTTCATATTTCATTCGTTTTACTGGCTGTGATTATGCGCAGCAAGCCACAATGCGCCTTTTCTTTGCCTCCGGTCCGGTCGCTGCACACTGCTGTGAAGATGCACAATGTCCGAGAGAGGCTTAATGCTGTTGAATATCTCTGATGTTGCCTGTGCTTTAAGTTTGATTGATGTAAAGAGGGCTGGCTGTGGGCGAGTATATTTATTATATAGGCAGCATTTCAGAACACTGAGCTGTCGAATTTTGCTAAATCTTAAGCCAGGGCTGCACGATATAGTAAAATTATTGTGTAACAGCAGTAATGGTTAATGCAATATCCATGTTGCAGTAGTGTTACTTATTTTGATATCAAAGTGATAATAAAATATTTTCAACTCAAAATAACTTTATTCATGTTAGAATGATCTTACAACAGTTCTGGCATACATCAAGATTCGAAAACTGCTCAGGAAAGTCAAAAAGATGGCAGTTATTTACTGACTACTATTTTTATTGTATTGTATTGATACATGCTCAATCCAGTAAAGCTTTAAGTACTAATTAGTGGCAAAAGTATCATTTGGACATTTTGGAAAGCCTTTTAGGGTCTAAAAGCAGTCATACCTCTTTGTCAATCCCCAATCTTGTTGTTTTTTTTTTGTTTGTTTTTTTCTAAACAGTGTTGGGTCTGATTTGTACTGGATGACAACTGGGGCTGCAGGTTCCACAGTGGGGGACAGCAGTGGCATTTACTGTCATTGTGTCTAGGCAAAATACATGTACTAGTATGAATATGGTGTGTAACTCATTGGTGGTGGTCAGAAGGGCCGATGACACAGTTATTATTATTTATTTATTTATTTATTTATTTATTTATTTATTTATTTATTTATTTATTTATTTATTTATTTAATTTTTTTTTATTTTTTTTTTTTTTTATTTATTTATTTATTTGACAGGGACAATGCTATCTGACATAGTTACAACATGAACATTTGAGACCCTCACTGCCATCAGTCTGCCCCAGGGGAGCTGTGTAGTATTTTGCCTCCAGAAAGTGTGGAGTGAATGGATAATGCAATGTAAAGTGCCTTTGAGTGCTCAAAAAGTACTCTATAAATCAAGTGAATGATTATTATCATTATTCCAAGGCTCAGAGAACCATATTTTTTATGATTATAAAAAGTACATGTTGGTGTAAAAATATATAGTTCCCCATAGTTTTATGTATGATGTTTACAGCACAATTTTATATGGGCTTCAGTGCAGAAAGTAGCCTTTCATTTACATTTCCCTGAATATCCAAGAAATAATAACAGCAGAAAAAAATGTACCTTAGAAAATTAATTTAAAGCCAGAGGGTTCAAATGATGTGGAGAGCAGCAGGTTCAAAAGAAGTGATTTGAGTGAGTTCCAATGTGCACATTTTGTACATAGCTCCCACAAACTCCTTATTTTACTCTGCCAAAAAGCTATCAGTGCAAATAAATAGTTGTTGCTGCTAATGTTTCACCTACACCAGGGTTTAATATTCAGCACAAAAAATAAATAAATAAATAAAATAAATCCAGGTTGCATCAGTTGAATTGAGAATAATCCATTTTTTTGTGATATTTGAACTATGAAATGAGTACAATTGACAACAATTGACTTTATGATAGAGAGTCAGACATTTAGGGGTGAAAAATATTTGTGTCAGTACACATTTTAAAATATGGATGATAGGTTAACATCTTGGTTAAACAAATAAAATGTATGAAAAAATATAAATCCTCTGAGTTGTTTAATAGCCAGATATATTTCATGTCTACAAAAATGCGCTAAACTCCCTCATCACATTGATGTGCCATATACTTGACAAAATGTTGAGGCTTTGATGTCTTAAATTCAACAGAAATTTGACATTCCAGGAAATAAACATTAATATGGCAATATACATGATGAGTGGACACATGCATGTTTAATATTTCAGCAGGTGAAGCAGCAGTGCGATATGACCAGAGGCAGGTTTACAGCCCAGTACAAATCAATTTTATTGTCAGCAGCATATGAGCATGTGATTGGTTCTCCCTGCACTGAATCTATCAATTTTTATTTCAGCAACATGTTTCATACTGTATGTCATATCCTAGAGCAATGATTCTCCAACTATTCACACCAAATAGTCCCAGTATTTGGCTTTCCCACATATATTACAAAACCATGACTGAAATTCTAGTACATTTAGAATATCTTCAAAATAAGACAAAAAAATCTGATCACGTTTGACTGTAAGTTAACCACCAGAAGATGCACAAGTTCCACCAGCAGTTAAGTGACCAAATGCCCACTACAGAGCTCAACAGTGACCGCCTACCCCTGGTTCCAATAGTAAATTTTACATGAACTTTTTTCTCATAGATTTCAGTACTATGTGGTAACTAATGGCTACAAGACCTATAATTTTACTTGAACCTGTTTCGGAAACTTTGTAAACTGCAAAGTTATTAAAACATTTCACCAAATCTTGCATTTTAAACATGCTTTTTGGACTTTAAACAACCGTGTTACAGATATTACTTACCAAAGCAATAACTACTAGAATAGAATAGACCAGTCTCTCCCTTTGTTTCTCGTATGTGCAGCGCCATCTGAAAACTGGATGGTATTTTTAAGCCGGTTCAGTGATTTAAGTAGAAATGCTACTGATATGTTTTCTTACAACCATTTCAGTGAACAGTATGAATATTTTATCATTCCCCAGTGGGCCACAGACGAGATAAGAACACATGGTGATTAATATTTAGAACAATGGCTCAGTACGGGCTACCTTACTGTGTGGTCATGGCTAGGTTCAAACGTAACACTATTGTTGTCGAATATATATGTTGTATCGATTCCTTTCTACAGTGATTTATAGAGGGGGGTGTGCTGCAGTAAAGCACAATGGGAAGAGGTTACTTTGGGTTAAATAGACAAGGGAGCTGGTTGCCTTCAAACCAGAAAGCCACAGGTTCAAAACTCGTCTGAGGTTAATCATGTTGTGTGGCTTTAAACCAGATGAGGTAATGTTGCAAGAAAAATGTGCCAAATTGCTGCGCTACTACTATTTGCCTTGGCGTCCCATGACAGAGAAGCTAAATGCTAACTTAACTTTGGGTTCATTTGATTTTCCTGCTCGGAGCAAAAACATGTGGGGTAAATCTTTGCATATTTTCTGCGATGTGAAAGTAGTAGCTCTTTACAAGTTATAAGAACGTTTCTAGTACCATACTTTTACTCCTACTTGAGTAACATTTTTATTGAAGTAATAGATTCATACTTGAGTAAAAGTTTGGGTTACTCTTCCCAAGCTTTATGTTGAAAATATTAAATCAACTGAATATTTGTGTTTCTTGCCCCGCTCCTTCACATATGATTTAGATTTTTTATTATTCAGGTTTTGTCTTTCCAATTACATAAACTTAAAATTATTATAGACAGTTATTCTTAAAGTTACTCTTACTTGAGTAACACTTTTCCCAAATACTTTTTCACTCTTATATTAGCAGGGCCGTCCCAGTGTTCCGTAATATGTGCGTTTATGCCAATTGTCCGCTAATTATGTATGCAAATGTACGTTGTGTTACTCAACTGCTGACTGGACATAATATACTGAACATAATATAGTATTTTTTGTCCTCAGTTTAGTACTCAGTTGTTCTAGTAGGCTACATTTACTTGAGTAACCCTTTTAAGAATGAAATTGTAATAGTGTTCTGACAACATACCTTCTCTCTTACTTGAGTTTTGGTTGAAGTGCCACTATGTACTTCTATGTGAGTAGCCAATATTATTTTCAAGTGTATTAGTACTTGAGTACAACTTTTGGCTTTTGCCCTACCCACCTCTGCATTTTTTTATGTAAATGTAAGTCCACTGTAGACAACTGGAACACATCAGAATCCACCAGAAAGCAGGAAAAAAGGATTAGATTTCACTCATTAACACATAGGGAACATGATCGCTATATCTAATCTATTACTTCCTGTAGTTTTCAGCTTTAATTTGACAAATTTCCTCCACAAACTGCCACTTGACTGATGTGAAACCATGTTAAATATTTACCACAAGTGCTTATCCCATGAAAGCGAGAAATAGTCAGAAAAAACATGTTTGAGTTCTTAACGAGAAGAACAAGCAAACTTAAAAAATAAACCACTTTCTGGGATCAAAAGCAAAGGCATTGATTTTTCTGAAAGCAAACTTCATTGACAACACTACCACCCTGAAGATGGACACAGTTCAGAACCTTAAGAACACTTTGGGTCGGTTTCCTTGTTGACCGTTTTAATTAAAGATGCAATATGTAACTTTTCTGCTTTGTCTGCCTGCTTGTTTCTGTGAAGATAACATTGTTTTGCCTGGGAAGTTCTACAGTTTGGCAGTACACCATCTCTTTGGAGACACACCAATGACACCACCAGGCTTAGTTACTTACTGGTTAGATCTGGAAAGGCAAGCAATGACAACACTTGTAATTAAATAAACGCAAAAAGGATATGTTTAATGCTATACTGTGGACAATTCCAGACCATGCAACAACATCTTCATGGAGACGGGGCACTGACAGGCTTTTAATTTATTGCAGGTCATGAAAAATAAACTGAAATGTTTCAAAACAACACTTAAACGTAATTTCATACCAAGAAAATATCCTTGAGCATGAGTGGCCCTGGGAGATTCTTGTCACGAGGCCAGATCTGCAGTATGCTATAGGGACAGATGTAGTATTCTGTGGGGACAATGCAGTATTCTATGGGGATAATGCAGTGTTGCAAGTCTCTCATGCTCCATTGTCCTGGATGTAAACAGCAGTTCTTATATGGGCCAACACACTCGGAGAATACACTGCTGAAGATGTCCTATACGTTCCATTTACTTCAACCTTGCTCTAACCCAAGTCAGCTAAACCCAGATGAAGATTGTTTCTAGAAAGTTTCCGAATCAATCTATATTAGTTTCCCGTGTCAGATCTAGAAACATCTACTAGATTGTGTATTGAACCCCACCCACTTTTCCTATTGGTTAAGGCTCTGAGCGAGTGACACGTGGAAATAACCGATTGCGGAGAAGTGTGAAGAAGACGATGACTTCAATACAATGTGCACACAAATCATGACAAAACTGTAATCACAATCAGGCTAAATGATGTCTAAAAACTGCTACGTTCTGTTACGACGAGGTTATTCTTCTGGAGTGAACGCCGAAGGCATCATCAAGCTCATTTGGACTCTGAACGCACATCCTAATGCATTTTTCCTCACTTTCTCGCTTCTTCACGTACTTCAAATGAATGTGAATATAAACAGCGGAGCTTCTATGGGTCTGTGGGACTCTATCTGAGATTCTGTGCAGCTCTGACCTTGGACAGACTCACTTATATATTCTCTCTCTTTCTCTCACTCTTTCTAACCCTCCCCTCTCCTCTTTTTCTCTCTATCCATGTACATCTACCCATCTGTTTCTATCTATCACGGTCTTCTTCTGTCTCTCCATCTCTCCCCATAACTCTCCTCTCTTTCCCTCTCTCTAACTCTGTATCTCACTCTGTCACCCCCCCGCTCACTCTATATCTCTCCAACTCTCCCCATCTGCCCTCCCGCTCTATCACTACTCTCCCCCTTTTTTAACTTTCTCTGTAAGTCCTCCCTGTCTATCTCGTCATCGCACGCTTTCTCTTTGTCTCTCACTCTCTTTCTCTCTCCTCACCCTGTATCTTTCTAACCTCCCTCCTTCCATCCTTTCCTCCCTCTCTCTAGTCCCCTTTAAATCTCTGTCTAGCTTTTCCCCGTACGATCTCTTGCTCTCTCTCTCTCTCTCATCGCCTGTCTCTCTCTGACACATAAAGAGCGTGTGCATCCATATTTACACACTGACACATTTACTCTTTCCTCTCCTCCCCTGCTCCATCTCTTACTCCCCCCCTCCTCCAACCCGGTCCATCTGAATTAGGCTTAATAAGCAGGTGAATTGTCTGTGGAGCCGTAGCCATTTGCGGTGCCCTTGGTTAAGCGTGGTTGGGCGTCAGGGTCAGGCGGAGCTGGCAGAGTGAACGAGTGGCTGTGTGTAGGCGCTTTGTGTCAGCAGACGCAGCACACGATTTATTCACAGTATTTACAGTACGCTCGAGGCCCTCAGTAATAAAGGACTATCTGATTGGAGAGTGAACAGCACAGCATGAGGTTTATCACTCAAAAGTCATGAATAGTGTTTATTTATGGTATAAAATGTATATATTTACATGTATTTGTGTTTTAATTGCTAAGTATAGAGTATAAATTATCCAGTGGTGGTAGGTAACAATGTAGAAGTGGCTCAGAGAATAGACTTTATATGACTGAAAGGTTTTTATTCTGCACTCTTCTCTTTTAGTGTTAACTTTATGATGATTCTTTATGTTTTGATTTGTTTGTATTGTGCGTTTACTGTTTTTCATATTCTGTAAACCACTTTGAGTTACTTTGTGTACGAATTGCGCTACTAGTAAAGTACTGTACTTAAGTGGAATTTCTTGATATCTGTACTTTACTTAAGTCAATTTTAAACTTTTACTTCACTACATCTGAGTGCAGGTATATATACTTTCTACTCTACATTTTTTAACAGGATTGAAAAGTAAAAAGTACTTTTCATATGATTTTTGTTGTTTATGGTAACATCCTGACAGCTTTGGCTTTGAGCAAACAAAATAAATACACACAATTTATAAGAAAAATGAAGACATTGATTTGTATTGCTACTTTAATATGTCACTACATTTAATTCTTTAACAGATTAACAACACTTGTGTGAAATACTTAAACTTTTTACCGTTAAAGTACATTTTTAACAGGTATTTAAATACTTTTAATTGAGAAACCTTTTGCCTCTGTATTTGTACTTTTACTTAAGTAACAAAGCCACCACAGAGTTTATCCCTTTAGAACTTGTTGTATAGCGAAGGTATTGAAAAAAAATATACACACACATATGAAGCCACTTTTATTTTTCTGCTTTATTTTTTTCCATCAATTATGCCACTGTTCCGAAATGTGTTATGTGGCTAGAAAAGGGCAGTAAAGTGCAACTTTGCAGCGATATATCTGATAGAAATGAAGCCTCTCAAAGTGCTACATAGTCATTATTCATTCTCTCCACCCTGGGGTAGACTGACGTAAACAAGGTGACCAATCTGTACCACTGGCCCCTCCGACCGCCACCAACACGCACACTTCTCTTTCATGCACAGGCAAGGTGGGCGAAGTGTCTTGCCTAAGGACACAACAACAGAACTTGATCGGAATGGGAATTGACCTTCGGGCCTTTGAGTTGGTGAACAAATGCTCTAATCACTGAACCACTGTCTGATGCAAATTCACAAAAAAATGGTTTAAAAAAATGAAAGCAGACTATTCCTTTGTGTTGAGAGTGCTGTAGAAACAAAGTGTTTTTGGCACACTGTGGTGACGACAGGAGAGATAAAAAGATTCTAAATAGATAAAGTGACCCGCTGCAGGATATTACTTTTGTAGATATTATTATTCTTTTTTATACCATATATGTATTATGGAAAAGCTTTATAAATTAGAAAGTTGAATAGTAGTCTTGCATTCAAGCTTGCATAATTAATATTCTAAAATGGTCACTTAATATATGACGCTGTGAGGATTAATTAAGAATGTAACTCTTAGGGCTCCACACAATTGATTTTGTTTAGATTTGCAGAAATACCCAAATGTTTAATGACACTGTGTTGACATAGATTCATTTGCTAATTATTACATTAATTAGCTGCACTAATGAGCGTGTTCAGATCAGTGGGCCGTAGGACAGCACAGTGGCAAAAGGCAGCTCAAGTGACTATAATGAAGATGACAAACACATTATCAAGAACAAGGGAGGAACGGTCTAGTCTACTTTATT
Source organism: Periophthalmus magnuspinnatus (assembly GCF_009829125.3). Classification (NCBI taxonomy): domain Eukaryota; kingdom Metazoa; phylum Chordata; class Actinopteri; order Gobiiformes; family Gobiidae; genus Periophthalmus; species Periophthalmus magnuspinnatus. Next base: position 5,409,048 of record NC_047137.1, read on the forward strand.
TTATTTTTCAAGTTCCTGTAAAACTGTAAAGGACTATATATTGGAAAAGATCATTGTAATTCAGAATGCAAGATTACATCAGATATTTGATTATGTTTTTATTTTAAAATTACTATGAAAACCTGAATAAACCATTCATCACAGAACCTATTGCAAGTCGCAAGAATTTGATTAGAGGTAGAAATTGGGTTTTGAACCACTCACGTTGTTTGGAAAGTAATTTACCCTCGCAACACACAACACATCATCTTGTTTTATTAAGGCAATATGAAGAGTGACGTTTGATGAAGGACTAAAAAGAGTTCTTTGTTATGACAAAATTGAGTACAGAGTCATGAAAATAAAAAGTTAAAAATAAAAATTATGAACCTCTTGTGACTGATATGCCTCTCAAGTTCTTTTTTCATCTCTGAGCTGAAGCCTGTGTGCTCAAAGTGAAACTAACTACTAAAAAATCTACCTTTTGCTATTAAACTGGTGCTTTAATAACATTGGTTACTGTCTCCCTAGTCCTTTTTTGGCATATTTAATGCAAAATAGATATAAATGCAGCTTTGTTCAAAACACTCCACTACTTACATCCCAGCACCTGAAGCCAATCATGAATCAGCGCTAGTGCAGCTTCTGCAGCCAAGTGAGTGAATGGAGGTTCTGTGCTTTGACATGAGGTATGGCCTGTCCATGTTCTTTTTTTCAACGGTCTTTCTATTAGGCAAAGTATCAATGAAATGTACAATACTTATAATTTATGGCTTTCTTTCTTCAAGCACTGGTGCCGTGCTCAGTGATCACGTGCTCTTAGTGAAGCTAATGTGGCTATTTGTTTTGTATCGAGACCCCTCCACACCCTCACGCTACACATATATTGAGAATGAGAAAAACTTGTAGCTTTGAAAGCAGTGTTAACTCTTTTTGTTAAATGGCTACATGGCGCATAGTGTTAAAAGGTTACATGGCGCACCACCCTCCAAAATACTCCCAAATTACACAAAATATTGTCCTTGCCCCTGTGTCTGGTTCTTTCTAGTCGGAAATGATGATAGTTTTGCTTTCTCAGATGATTCTGATGTTGCGCACGGACACTCCGAATAGTAAATTATTCAATTAAATGCATGTTTGCAATAAATTACTTAAAGTAACCCTGCACGCCTGGCAATCATTCAAGGTACCCTTCTCTTCTCAGGTACACTGGTTGAAAATCAATGCTCTATATACAGGTTAAAGGCAGGCTACATACAGTTCCTTTAAAGAATGATGCTATGTCATAATACAACTGCTGACCGCATAAACATTCCAATAAGTACATCAAAAGGTTGTAGATAGGGTCAAACCTAACCTAACCTAAGTGTTGAGCAGCTCAGGTTGGCAGTGGAGTGCTTGTAAGGTTTTGGCAGCAGCTCTTCTGGCTGTGGTTCAGATGTGACACAGTGGAGTAAAGGCGCGGTCACCTTCATTAAAAGCTGAGTGCTCTGGGCAGCAGCTGGAGTACAGACCTAACACAGCACTAAACATGTGTTAAACGTGCTACTACACAAGTTTAATTGAACTGGTGACACTGAGTGATACACGGTGGTAGAGGGGTTAGAAGAGGATTGGATCTGCACCGATAGTGATACTGGTGAAGGGTATCAGCTCTGATCCAGAAACATGTTGTATCGGTTATCAGTTGTACAGTATCAGTTCAGATGATATTCTATTTGGTGTGCATAAATTGTCATAATAAGATAAGCTACTGACTGGTGTCACTTCTGATCATCTGCTGATCAAAACATGAATTGGTGCATCTCTATTGTTATTTGGTGAAATGTTGTGACAGGCCTACTTTCAGCTTGTCTTTGCCACATTAGTAGTTTTTTTGCATAATTTTCCTTGTCAAAGCCTGCACACTTGTGGACAATCAGAAAGAAATCATTACATCAGATATAATTGTTTCCATGGCATTTCAATAGTCTGATCACTCCAGAAATCAGATAATGGTCAGATCTTTGCTGTGCATGTAAAATAGTCAGTATCGTGCCATAAGAAACAAATAACTAAAATAGCAATTTTGTGTTCATACTTACTTCCTTATTACGTCATATTACCTTGTGGCTCAAAAAGAAAGGTGTTTTGGAGTCTCCTTGACCTGGCCATGACCTGGTCTTTGCACCTCTGATTCGCTGCCTCAGTAAGAAACACACATTCTCTGTGGAGGTCGCCCTTTTCCCAGTGTTTATGTAGGTTCTCTCTCACTATCGAGAAAGTTAGATTATCAGCCATTGTCCAGAAAAGAATCCGCTTTTAACTTGTAGTGGCAGTGAAAAAGCTCCAGCCACCCTTGACCACTCCACAAAGAAATGTCTGAATGAGGCAAGGCAAGGCAGGTTTATTTGTATAGCACAATTCCTACACAAGGTAATTCAAAGTGCTTTACAGAATAAGAAAGACATTAAAATCACACAAATCAAAACATAAATAATCACAAATAATCATCATAAATTTACCATTAAAAGAGAAGAGTGCAGAATAAAAACCTTTCAGTCATATGCACAGCTGAACAGAACCGTTTTGAGCCTGGAATTAAACATTGTCAAAGTGCCTGTCTCACATCTTCAGGAAGACTGTTCCAGGTTTTAGCTGCATAAAACTTAAACGCTGATTTCCCATGTTTAGTCCTGACTCTGGGCACGAGCAGGAGGCCTGTCCCTGAAGTCCTCAGAGTGTGAGACGGCTCATATGGCACTAACATGTGGGAGATATACTTTGGACCTAGGCCATGGAGAGACTTATACACAAGCAGAGCTGCTTTAAAGTCTATTCTTTGAGCTACAGGAAGCCAGTGCAGAGACCTGAGCACAGGACTTATGTGCTCGTACTTCCTGGTTCTGGTCAGGACCCGAGCAGCAGTGTTCTGGATGTACTGCAGCTGTGTTAAGGCTCGTTTGGAGAGGACAGTGAGCAGGACGTTACAGTAGTCTAACCTACTGGAGACAAATGCATGGATAAGTCTCTCTAAGTCTGGCTTTGACAGTATAACTTGGATTTTTGCAATGTTTTTAGTTGGTAAAATGCTACCGATGTTATTGATTTGATGTGGCTGTTAACATTCAAGTCTGAGTCGATTATTACCCCTAGATTTCTAGCCTGATTTGAAGGTTTTAGAGAGAGAGATGACTGCTGACACTTTCTCTATGTTTCTGTGGGCCAAAGAAGATGACTTCAGTCTTGTCTGAGTTTAGTTGAAGAAAGTTGTTTTGCATCCACACACTGATTTGTTGGATGCAGTGGCAGGGTGAATCCAATGAATGAACTGAATAATACTCAATTATATGTTATGTATCTTCTTCTTCATCTTTTTTTTCTCTATACTGTTCAGTGATACAATGAGATTAAATTGGTAAAGTATTCCAACGTAAGTATTTGAGTAGTTTAAACTATAGTATTTGTGTTCTATAAAAGTTGAATTTGCTACAACATAAGTAACATGTCATGCCATGAAGTAACATCCAATGCAGCTACTAATTTGTAGCATGTGTCTCTCAAATGTGGACCAGAATTAAATATATGTTTCTTTTACCAGGGAGTAAGTAAGTATCGTTCAGTACTTCAATTGATCGGTTGATTTTGCAGAAATATGTTCTCTGTGCCATTTTTTTCAGCCTTTTGTACGCAAGCTACTATGTTTGTTTTGATACGAACAGACCATGCTTTTCTCTGATTGGTTAATCTGATTGGTTAATCTGCTTGTCAATCGTGTCCCAAACGGAAATTCCAAACGGAAATTGGGGAGAGATGTCCCAAACTCACACTAGGGATAGGAGAATAAACTATAATATTGTTTACCATGATAAAAAGGGTAGACAATAATCACCAGCAAAGGTAATCATCACTATATCACCAGAATGTGCAGAAAAAGATACTTCTCCATAATGTTCTCCACTAGATTGGAGTTGGTTTCACTGATAACAAAGTACAATTCTATAATTTTATTCATAATATTGAAATTATAATTATTCATATCGATAAAATTTTAAACTGTCAGCAACTTTAATAATTATCGTTATAGAATCGTTACCCACAATAATTTTGGCTATAATAATTGTGACTCAAAATTTCAATGCAAAGCCTAACTCACACACATCTTTGTCAAATTAGTATTGTCATGGTTTTGGCTGGCCAGGCAAGTAGCATGTTTCAAGCCATGTCTTTTCCACAACACCCGTCGTCTCCTGGGATTTTTTTCTTGAAGGAACATTATTCATGTGTTTTTCTGTCAGTGCAATGAACACTTAAGATAACATTATGTCAGTTTGCCTTGTCCAATTACAGCACAGATGTCTTGTGTTATCTGTCTTGCAGGGTGCGTACGTTTCCTAAGGACTCGGCTGGGCTGCTGGGCAGAGACACAGTGCGAGCTCTCATGTACTATGCCTTAAAGGTGTGGAGTGACATCGCCCCTCTCAACTTCCATGAGGTGGCGGGCAGCGACGCAGACATCCAGATCGACTTCACTAAAGCCGACCACAACGACGGCTACCCCTTCGATGGGCCCGGAGGCACGGTGGCCCACGCCTTCTTCCCTGGAGAGAGGTTTACGGCCGGGGACACGCACTTTGACGATGACGAGGCCTGGACCTTCAGATCACCAGGTATGGTATCATTAACAGTAATATTGTTGTGCTTTGTAATGAGGAAAATTATGGTTGTTTTATTTTTAAATCACCTTCCACATTGTCCCAGTAGTGCATTTCTGGCAAAGTATACTGCAATAGTATACTTCCATTGTGCCCTTGGGCAAGATACATAATACAGTCTGCATTGAAATGATTGTAATTTCTGGTTAGGGAGACTTCTGGTACAGAATGGCATTGACTTTAAGTGTCCAGAAAACCCTTGGAACTAAACACTAAATCAACATTTTTGCTGCTAAACTCTGTATATGGTGTTTTAAAAGTATCTTCTACTGCTCCTAGTTCCTTTCTGTAAATTTTATTGCAAGCTATGTATACTTGCAGCCACTGGAATTTCAAGTACTACATGACATCACATAGGACTGCCCTGTTTACAGCCACGTGTTTCTGATTACAAACATTTGGCTGCAGGCTGGGTGGATGTTGAAATTTGTATACTTGTTAAACCATTTACACTGTTCCTCATATAGAGGCCCCACCTCTCCTTCCCTCTCACTCTTTTCTTCAGTCCTCCAGGTACTGCCCAAGTTAATAGCTCTATTTGAAATGTGGTTGAGTTTAAGTGTTTGGTCTTTAAACAAGACTAATTAGTTTATATTCTTCAGATATTATTCCTACCCCTATTTTTAAAGCAATGTCCAGTTTTTATACTACTTTTGGACACTCTCTGGTTATGGTTGAATTGATAGAGAAAAAATGAATGTTGTTAGTTGTAGCTCATTTCCTGAAACTGTTATAGCATCTTCAGTGAAATAGGCCAAGGAAACACACCCACCTATTGAACAGTGTTCTTTATACTGACAAGGACACTAGCCAGATAAAGTCTGTGATGACCAAGAACCCCAAGTGTCCTGTTTAAATCACATGTCCTTATCCGCTTATCTTATCTCAGTGTGTATGGTCTATCATGTGAACTAGTGTACAGACTGTGCAGCAGACCAAAACTACTGGGGCGCTGCTGTTTGGTGGAGTTCCAGATTGCACGATTAATATTTTATTTGCCAGAACAATGGCAGAACATAGGGAGGGGCGGTGATGGCTATCCCAGGCAGATGAACAGACATGAATAGCTTTTGTATCACTTTAATCTCTCCGCCTATGAGCCAACACAATGGGAATACTATTGAATTCAATTGTAATTGTAATCTTTAGTATGTAGATTTATCTGTGTCAGTGTTTAAACTTTTAATAGGGCAAATGTTTTTATCTGCTGTACCTGATTTTTTTTTTTTTTTTACTAAAAGTGTTTTTCTATTAAAAGCGTGAAAACAGAACCAATTCAATTCAAGTTTATATAGCACATGCAAAACAACTTTTACTGACCAAAGTGCTTCACATAAAAGTCAACAAAAACAAATATGCAGATAACATGATATGTGCAAAAAGTACAATAAACACCAAGATATCCTGTCTAGCTAGTATTAAATGCCATGAAGAAGAGGTGGGTTTTCAGTCTAGTCTTAAACTGCGTTGAGCCTGTCTTTGGGCACCGCAGTAGCTGGTCAGCTGACCTCAGGGCTCTGGAGTATAGGGCTGCAGTCACTCCTTCAAATGAAGTGGACCCATAGAGTACCAGTTTATGTTAAACTGTTTGCAGTGGTCCACAGTCTTTCCTCACTTACCTTACGCATTCTGAGCATCCTAATTATTTACTGTGATTAGTTTATGAGTATTTTCCACAACTTTCAGAGACTAGAGTGAAGTTTTGTCAACACAGGAAAGCTAACAAGAACTAGCATGCTAATCATGCACTTCCTGATTCTTAAAAGTTTTATAACTAGCTGCAGACACTACACAGTGGACTTATTTTGACCTTAAGAGCTGTTTATACATCTGTACCCCCCCCCCCCCCCACACACACACACACACACACACACACCCACATACACACATTTATAAACAGAGTTGGACTTTTTAATAGTCAGATTTCTTTATTCTTTTCTCAGGGTCATTTACAATTATCTAAGAATGAAAAATAATCCCTAATAATTCCATAAACTATCATTACCACAAAACAGCACTAGCATGAGGTTGACTCAACTGTTGTGAACTGTAAAATACAATACTCACATTTTTTTATGACCTTATGATACTGTATTCATCCTGTATTCTCATCCATAAGGGGATGTGGGTGGTTGGTGAACCTACAGGCTTTAGGCAGAAGGATCTTGGACCAGAGCCAGGGTCTCAAAAGCAATTTAGACCAACAGTGCCCCAACACTCTATATGCTATTCTGGGTGGTGGGAGTATCTGGAGAAAGCCTATAGTAACCCATAGTAAGACCATACAAACCCCTCACTTCAGTTTGATGGGAGCAGTGACCTCTTGGCCATAGCATCTTGCACTATATGTTGTATTTTTTTCTTTAAATTGTATTCACATATTATAACATTATATTAATATTTTAAATAATAATGACATTTTTGTGCCAGCATGCATAGAGTATGGTGCAACCAACACCATCAGGTTGAAATTGTTGTAGATGAAATATTACTGTGTATGCTGCTATGCACTCAAATGGACTAATAATAGTTTTGCACACTACCCTTCATCATAGCTCTTCCACCCTGAGGTATATGACAACTGGTAACTTTAATTCTCAATAAAGCCAGCTGGAGCTGAGGCTGGTGTGCTCAGGCCACGCTCTGGTGCACAGAGCTAAACGCACCACAGAGCTCATAAGTTTGGCTTTCTCATCTATTTGTGAATGAGACACTGTATTTACCTTTTAAAGGGCAGCATCAAACCCGTAGATCCTCCATACTTTGTTTAGTTACTTAAATGAGGCTGTTGTTGTGCGAGGTGAAAAAGAAAATAAGTCTCGATGGCAAAAGACATCAAAGATCAGCTGCTGAAATTGAAGTAAGAGGTCTCACTCTGCACATAAAATAGTGACCTGTTAAAAGCCGGCTAGGTTTTGAAGCCAATATTTATTTAGTAGATTTGTGTATTAATTAAACTTATAAACTTATAACTCACTCTGTTTTACTTTTAAAGAGAAAATCTTAACATTATTTGATCAAATAAATAACTTTCAATAGATATAACTAGTCATTATTGAAATATCATTTGTTTTTTTTGTTTTTTTTAATATATGTGTAGTATAGTTTTAATAAGTGTGTAGTATAGAGAATTTTTTTTTTTTTATTCCTTATTGTTGAAGCAATTTAAGGACAATATATTCCGATGGCTTAAATAAATGTTGGGCTTTGGTATACCAAATCATTTTCTGGTGCCCCCAAATGAAAATCTTAGGTGCACTGGTGTACCCAACTCAAATCATTAGCCTGAAGCATTGACCTTCTGGGCCAGGTATTTATTTATATTTAAATTGTTTCAAATTTTATCCAGATAATCAAATTTTCCCTTCATTTCTGCCTGTTTGAAGCATGGTTGAAGTCATGGTTGAAGTTTACTACATCTTACTAGTCACTGAACACACTGCAGCAAATGCGTTTCCCAAATGTCTCTAACTTGTGCTGTTGTCCAGTGCTACCAAGGCCATGCTGCGCCAGTATACTTCCACACACTCAGCATGTGCCAGCCGGTTGTTTTAGTTTAGTACTGAGGGCCACAGCCGCCAGTCGGCTCAAACAGCACTGAATAAACCCATATATATACGAGATTTTTAGTAAGGGTGCATGTGCAGCAGGACAACAGCAGCAGCAACTTTCTACAAGTGTCTAAAATAAGTAGCTTTTAGCAACACGTCATTGTTTGTAGTTTCACATCTGTAATGATTAGGTGCTAGTTAGAAATACAGGCAGTCATTTACTCAAATATGAGCTAGTTTCAGGGCTAGTTTGTGTGGATTGGAGGATGGCTCGGATGGAGCAGTGGATTGACAGCGGCTGGGGCAGCTAGGAGCCACAGTCTGGTAGGAGACCAATGCACCTGTCTGACCATGCACCTGTCTGACCAGTGCACTGTTGCTGTTAGTGCATTCCACATGTGTAGAGCTGTCATATGTCACTCACATGTTTTTAGATGCAAAATGATGATAGATAGATAGACAGACAGACAGACAGAAACTAATATTAATAAACCATGTGGATCTAGGCCTTTCTAATTTGACTCCAAATGGCATTATGCATTTAATATATCAGTAAAAATAAATTTGCTAATTTGCTATTAGTGGCGTTATTAAATTTTTACCAACTAAATATTGACGCCTGCCCATAAAAGTCACCACACACTACTGGTAGAAGGTCAGCTTCATGATTCCATGGAAAAAGAAAGTTAAAACCATACTTAGGAACATTCTCGATGAAGAATAATGTGGAATATTATCATCTTCTCCAGGCCAAATAAGAGTCAGGTTTGTGGAGACGCAAGCCTACTCATACTGACGATGTATATTTTTTCTATGTTTCTCAGTGCGATAAAAACATCCATAATGAAAAAAATATCACAAAAATCACATTGTCCTATATTTGTTTTCACTTTAGCGCACCAGCTCTCACTCTATACTGTCCCTCCTCTTCTGATACCATGCTGCTGTTTGGAGAGGCCACACATACTGTATCTCATAGAGCACATATCCATATAGCTTTCCCCTCCCTGTTGCTGCACCAGTGAAGACTCCTCTGGTTTGATGATCTCCTATCTCTTCTGGTGTGGTCTTTTATGTACGGTGGGCAGTAGCAATCTTCATTTGTTTGGTGTGCGGGGGATTGTCTGCGCTGGATAATGGCTAGAGTAGGAGGCAGAACTCAGAGGTAGCGTCACAAGACCTCCTGACCCGAGCTTCATCATTAAACACTGCTTAAACTTTAAAATGAGATTAATTTGAACCAGGTACAAATTGGGAGGAAATAGTTGTTTTCTGTGAAGTAGTGTTGGTGGCAGAGTGGAGTCAAAAAAAAAAAAAGGTGGTATGCAGAGGTGAGGACAAGGCTTCTCAAACTTGTTGCTGTTCAGGCTTGGGGGAGGATTTCTGGGAGTTGTTGGTGAATTTGCACTATTGTAAAAGAAGATTAGTATAAACTGTGCCTGACTCATATTTTGCATAATTGTTCAGGCCCCTAATGGCTGCTCTCACACCTATTAGCATACAGGCTAGCCCTATTGTTTTCCTTGTTTAGATTTAGGTCTCAGAATAGAGTTAAAAATAGGAGATGAATAATGTCTAATTCTCCCATTCCTGTTCAAAGATGGATTGTACTAACATAGTCGCGAGAGCACCTCAGGACTCCAGTCAGCCGTTCATCTCCATCTCAAAGCCACTAACCACTCCTTTGAAGACAGTGAGGTACAGATCTTTGCCAAAGGAAAGAAATGGTTTGAGAGGGGAGTTAAAGAGGCAATTTTTGTAAGGAAAGATGATCCATCTTGGAACAGGAATGGGGGCTTTAGACATCATTTATCTCCTATTTATATCTCCATCCTCAGACCTAAATCTTAACACGGAAAACAATAGGGCTAGCCATTATACTAATATGTGTGAGAGCACTCATTAGCGACCCTGAATACTTGCGCCAAATATGACTCAGGCACAGTTCACACGTAAGGTAGCGCAATAGACCTAGCCAACAAACAGAAACTGTAAATCAAAGGAGGTGAACACCACAAGACAAGTAACATACTGCACCTTTAATGTGAATTGTGTGGGAATGAAGAACTTTATATGTTTTGAATCATAATAACAAATGAATACATAATATACATTCAAATGCATCTTGGTTGCTGTGTGGGTGGCATTCAATACCGTTTTCTTCTTCCCACTCCTTTTTGAGCCTATATAAGAAAAACAAAATGTTAAATGCGCTTGAGGCATTATGTGATATGATATATGCATATTTACTTTGTTCTTGTTTCTCATTGACTTGCATGAAATAAAAACATGAATTATATGACATTAAATATTAACATTCCACATTTAATGAATCATATTATTAGACAATACTTCCTAATAAATCATTTTAGTAGTGTTTGGTTATGGAATTAGTTTGCCCAACTGCCTTTTATTTCTTGCAGAACCTATTTTACATGTATTTTTGAGGACTCCATTATCCGGCCCCATCTTCCTCTTTGATCCAGGCACTCTCCCAAAGCTTTCATCTAAACTAGACCACTAAACTGCCTCTGACGTCTGGCCCTTTATTTTTATCTCCTAATTTCACCCATGTGTGTATAATTAATCTGCCTGAAACATTGTGAAACCGTCCTTAACCCTTCGCGAGCTAACCGTGGGGGTGAAGGTAATTCCAGGCCATTCTTCGTGGAATTATGACCGAATGAAAAGAATAGCCTTCGGTGTACTGTTTGCAGCCGCATGCATTCAACAAGCCCTTATTAAACTTTTAACTCTGTTCTGCAGGCTGCACTAGAATAAGGAGTACTCTGCCCCCTCATATTCGTCAGCTGAATGAATAATATGAAGAATTTTTGTACTACTGTAGCATAGTTTGACTGATGGGACTACATGTAGGTGATATTGACCAAACTGAATATCTCGATAACAATATTGAAACATTTTATATTTTAATTGGAGATATTTTAATAATGCATGAAAAACGGGATAAAGAGTGCCTGTAATTGTCTTAGTTGAAGTTCAAGTATCACACAAAGCGTTAACGGACCATAAAATGAACTACAAAAGGGCAGAATTATCACTTAACACTCTTGTTTGGGAGATCACAGTAGACATTTCTGTTCATGTTCTCTGGTGAATCTTGCTAGCTCCAGCCCGGACGTCGCCCACAGGACCTTTATAGGTACTTTCAGATAGCACTCAAATACCATCCCATGCTACGTTACTTTGTTTTCAATCCCAGCTCTGTCCCACCAGATCCTCTTTTGTGGCCACCTTTCCTGGCTGCTCTGTTTGCTCCGTATGTGCGGCTAGATTAGAGCTGGCATTTGGCTTTTCGTGATCCCAGGTGAGGAACGCACAATGTCTACCGATATCCTTTGTCTTTAGTCTGGGAGCTGAGATTTAACCAAGTACAGACTGGCTGACGCGAGGTTAACTCAATGTGCAGACTTCAGCTGTGCCACCGAGGAACTCTAAGCTAGCTTGGCACGACACGCTGCTGTACACTTCTGTTTTTTCCAAAGTAAATCTCTAAACCCCAGCTTTTGTCTTGCTCAGTAGTGCCAGACAAGGAGTTTTGGAGGGGGCTTTCTGCTTTTCATATGCTCTTTTTTTTTTTTTTTGCGATAATAGAGTAAATGTAAGATTGTCTACTTTATTATTTTTAATTGATTTAATTAGAAGGACAAATATAACGCATTATTAGCATTGTTATTGGCCCATAAACATGCTCTTGAGTACCTTTGCTTTGATGTCTCATGATAATGGCTAATTAAAAAAAACACACACATTATTTCCTAGCTTGGGCACTCCCCATACTTTAATTTGGTTCAGCTCGACATCTACTGGCAGCAGAGGGAATTACCATGTAGAAAAAAAGAAAAACTAGCTGATAATGACGTCAGAAATATTTTCAACGAGTCTGCCAGCGGGTTTCTTTTTACTTATGATGCAACAATGCTCGGAAAATTCAAACCATTATCTGAGGTTCTATGGCAAATGTTTTGTTTTTTTTTTGTTTGTTTTTTTTTTTTAGGATTAATGAAACCAGCGTGAATTAAGCTAAATACTTTTGAATGAGGGAACAATGTATATGGTTAAAAGCTAAAAGTCAACTTTGCATAATATGTGAGATAAACTAAATCATATTTGAAAGAGCAATGCAAGAAACACAAAGGTTCAAATCATTTCATATTGTCAACTTCCTTTTTTTTCCCCCCAAATGTAAATCTCTAAACCCCAGCTTTTGTCTTGTTCAGTAGTGCCAGACAAGGAGTTTTGAGGAGTTCTTTTTTTTCCCTTCTTCATATTCTCTTCTTTTTTTTCCCCTAAACATCGAGGAAATGCATCGTAATAGCCCACAGCCTCTTTAGGTGTCTTTCCGCACTCAGGTTTTGATTGGCAGCCCAGGGGTTCTGGCAGTATTACCATAGTTATCTCACTACAGCACATGCCTAACAGCACTCAAAGCCACCAGAACTGCCTGTCACGCTTCTCACACTCGCCACCTATGGAGCCGGCAAGTGAAGGGGATAAACAGACAAACAGGGCTCACGGTGCAAACAATAAAGGCACAAAGTTTATGAGAGGGGAGGGGGCAATGTGATCAAGATCAGAGCTGAGGCTGGTATAGAGACAAGAGGTGGGAAGAATGCTTTGAAATAGTGTTATAATATATGATTTTTTTTTTTTTCAACATTAATACTAGTACTTTCTTTTATATTACTATGCGGTCTTATATCTGTGCAAACCCTCAGTCATCCAGGTAGTTTCCATAGTGGTCCATGGACGTATACTAGTCCGTGTGATCTCATACTTGTTCTGATACTGCTCCAGATTATTCTAAAGCTATTCAGAAAAGGTTCATTTCTGTCCTGTGAATGTGACTTTTTTAGTATCAATACTTGCTCAAACGAGTATCTAGTTTCGATTAGTTTTAGTATTGATTAGCATATGATTATCGTTACCTTTGACCACCCTACTTTTTGTTTTTAGTTACAAAATCCTGAATGTCTGCATGTGAATATATTTTTTAACGTATTCTGTTAAATTGTCTAATCAGCGTACTGTATTCTGAATACTTGGAATAATTACAGATTGAGTTGCATTGTGTTATACTGAAAAAAAAAACCATGCAATATCAAATTTAAAAAAAACAAACTGCTTTGTTTGTTGCAACATTTGTTCTGCATTTGTTTTATCATTGAATAGAAGAGGGGGAAAAAACATACATCCTCAAGAGCTGTGTTTTCTATTGTTCTCACTAAATCATGCAGTTTGAAGCCTGTATTGCGTGATCAATACCACATTGTATTCCCTTGATCTCTAACTGTATACAAATAAAAGAAGTACATATATTTTGTTAGCTCCCAACACTAAAAGACAGTTATTCTATGGAAAGTATTTATTTTATTTCACAGCAGGTACCATTTATAAAAATATTTAGCTACTCGAGTACCACCAGATCTAACCCAGGTCTTTAACAGTACTTATACTTGGTTTAAACTAGAGGTTCAGCAGCTTAATCGACTCATAACTCATTGGTATACAAGTTATAAAGAAAAACACATGAGTATGAACTATATGCAGTGTGCTGTGGTGATAACACTAGCAGAAGACAGATTTTCATTATTTGTTCTGTTTTACAATCTGATGAATCGTCTGTCATAATCTGGAGTGTGTAATTTATGATTTTAATAATAACTGAGGTGACAAAAACAGCTTATTTTCAGCCTTTTGGTAAAATATTGACTACCTCGTTTTGTGTATACATCCAAAGGAACTCTCTGTTGCCTTAGCACAGAAAACATTGACTAGTATCAATATGTATGTAGTTATGTATATTCTCTATACAATATACTGCTTTATGGCCAAGGGGTATGGTTGAAGCACACATGTAAGGCGCTCTGCCAGCCTCTGTCATAAGATTGATTCCAAACTGACAATATTCTCACATTCTGTCCCTCATTTCACGCTGTTACTGTCCAGTCCAATACGAAAAAAGTTTGTAAAATAACATGATGTTCTTGTGAAAGGGAACATACGTGTACACTTTTTTTCATCACCCCTCCATTTCCTTCAACTCATCTTCAGATCTGGGACTTGTTGAATGTTATGTCTGTGGTTATGAAGGGCTGGACCATTGCATGCTGATATATATTTTGATTGGCAATATGATTTTTTTTTGTTTTTGTAATTCATGCTGAGACATAGCACATATAGGGGTTTTGGAATTATTTCAACTTTTACAAATCTGCCTTCATAAAACACAGACTGAACCACCTCAAAACATGATTTGTCTGAACATAATTTCAACATATAGTCCACAATACTTTCAAATTAGAATGTATAGTTGAAAGAGTATAAATGTGTAACAAAGACTAATTGTTTTGTCTCTCTCCCCAGACTCTCATGGGATGGACCTGTTTGCTGTGGCGGTGCATGAGTTTGGCCATGCCATCGGTCTGGTGCACACGTCGGCCATAGAGTCCATCATGAGGCCGTACTACCAAGGTCCTGTGGGAGACCCTCTGAAGTACGACCTGCCCTATGAAGACAAAGTACGAGTGTGGCAGCTCTATGGTACGTTTGGGAGGAAGACCAACATGGTTTGAAAATATTGATGAACGCAACGCAGAATGAAGTTAAAGCCGAAGTGCCCAAACCAAGTTCTCTTATTCCCTCAGAAATGATATTGTAAAAGCAGAAGTATGGGATGAAAATCAGACTGCTAAACATCGTCTTCATCTAAGTGGGAAATATTTTATCTACCCCACCCACTTTTGCCTCTAAGTGCTTCTTAACTACACTTTGTTTCCGTACGAAACTGACTCTTGTGAGTTTTAATGTTAGAATGTTGGTACATTATCAAAAACATACCCAGAGTTGTGTTTTGTTTCATTCACACATTGAGCATGAGTATACTTTTATTATTTGTCTGTCTACATCTCCAAAGCTCAAAATGCCATCTTGTGATATCACGAAGCACTAGTTTTCAAGGTAACAGCTACATTTTACCTTTTTGTTCAGTAGAGACGGGCAATTCCAAGGCTGAAATCATGCAAATGATGCAAATGATGATTGTTGTGAAGGTGTCTGGAGTTTAAAAACACAGTGGAGCACTTCCTGTATTACCACATGACATCACAAGTAGGAACTGAGTGTCTAAATATGCAGGTTTTGTGTGTTAAAACATGTTTGAATGAAACAAAACACAACTCCATGTATGTTTTTGATGAAGAAGCAACATTATAACAGATCAGACAATAGTGTAATGTAGGTCCTTTCAGCATTCAATGGAAACTTTGAGAAAAGTTCTGCTGCTAATATCTGATATTAAATGGGCTGATTTGTGTAAAATGTTCATATAGAACTTAGTAGTTGTAAAGATCGGAAGTCTCATGCAGAATAATACTACCCTAATGATGATAGTGGCGCCAACAGCAACTTCCAGAATACAGTGAATTGCAAACTTTAAGAAAGAGTTATGTGAGTCACTATATGATGCTTTGGGGCAAGCCTAGTCCAACCTCGTTCACTTTTTCCCATATGCAAGTTGTTCTAAAGCTGTGCTAGTGGCCAAATAAATCATGCATGTGAAGACTAGGAATCTGCCATTGGGTTTGTGAAAGCTAGGAGCAAGTTGGAAATACCAACTTCCACCTTTTACAGTTTAAAAATCTGATACTCCAGCTTTCATTGGACCTATTTATGGCATATGACTTTATCAATACTCGCTGACATGGGGTCAAGGAACAAAGATAAATTATACAGATGGAAGACAATGCAAGAGCAAGATAAACTGGAATTGAGAGAGAAAAGCAGCAAGATGATACTGCCTGTATGTTTTATGTCCCATGATGCAACAAAAAGAAATGCCAAAGTGCGAGAGTGGTATAGAAATACTTTTGATTTGGGATCTTTTTGAAATTCCGGTCATATTATATGTACCAGATGTGGGAGAAATGGAAAATGAGGACACTGTGCTTACTTCTCATTTATCTAAACTTATTTATCTAAACGTTTTAAGTAACATTTGGTTTGTGTTTTGTTTTGTTTTATTGTAATGTATTAAAACTTGGAGATTAAATTTGAATCCAATGTTAGATTTAGGATTAGGATTCTAAGATAGTATAGTGATTCTCAAACTATGGGATGTGTACCACTGGTGTTACGCAAGCTCTTTCAGGTGGTTCCTCTGCAGTTCAAATATTTGAACTTATATTTCAGAACCAGTTTAAACTGCATTTTTGTGTTTCATTGGGTTATTCCTTGTTTGTATAATATATATTTACGTAGTCCTGTTTTAGGGCTAGTTAAAACCTAGAATAGTCTGTTTATAAACCTGATTTAGATCTGGTGGTACTCAATGGTCCACATATAGTCAGAACCAATGAGCTACTGTGTCCACGTTTCACTTTCAGATCAATAAAGTGTCAAATTATAATATTAATCAAGTACAATTATGTTTTTATTGCAAAAAAAACTGTATTATTGTTTTATTATCTTTTATAAATAATTGTGTTGTTGCTTTGTCTATTGTGTATTTGTCAGGGGTGAGAGACTCGGTGTCCCACACAAACCGCCCCGCAGACCCCTCCCAGACCCCTGAACCTCCAGTGCTCCTGGACCTCCCGGAGAACAGGAGCACTTTTATGTAAGTATCAATCGGCAGCTTGTATGGTCAGAACCAAACCGCAGCCATGAGCTAGCTCCAGTAACCGCCAGCCTACCCCGAGATAAAAGAAGACACTTGACTTTTAAACTGCAGTAAATGGGCCCACTGAACCATCACGTTTGGAAAAAATCTGACAATGAGTGAATGCGTTTAATTATCCATGACAAATACCAGAATATCGCTTTAGCTCAGTGGAGTCGACTTTCACAGGCATGACTCAATTCTTTGTCTAAATACAGATTTCTAAAGCGGAAAACAATTAGCAATTTCCGAGCAAAACTGAAATGTTATAGGATATTATATTGTTATTATCTTGGCATTTTGGGCTGTTCCCATGCTACAGTGTTTTTCTATATAGTTTACTTTTACCCACATTATAATTATGTGTTGATGTCGGAACAACAAAGTCTGGCAGCTTTTAGCAGTATTCAGCTCAATTTGTGTCGATATATATTTTTGGCAATATGCAGTCACTAAATAGCAGAAAACAACACAGCACCATGGGAACAAAGACGGAGTATAATTAGATCAAATAACATGTCACTTTAAAAACATGTCTGCATCAATTAAGACAGACTGTAATGGATTATTTAGGGTTTTAGATCATTTGAGGCATAGAAAAGTTCCGGATGTGTCTGGTGAAGGTGAATAAACTTTAAAAACATAGAGGAGCTTCATGAATTACCACCATGTGACATCAAGTGGTATAAGAGGACAGGAGATGGACATGGCCTAATTAGGATTGCATAATTTAGGTGGAAAAAATATTCTAAAATGTTTTGCCATTATGATCAGATTTGCTATTTGTGTTTGAAAATCAAGGTTCAGATCACAGTTCAAATTTTTAACACATTTGAGAAAGACTGAAAGATAAATTACGAAATTATGAAAGCCTTTTTTCATCAAATTATTCTTTTGCTATTTGCTAATTGCTACACAAATCATCACTATGGAGATAGATAAGGTTTCTGACACATACTGTGAAAAATTATAGCCAAAGAAACAACACTTCTGAAACAAGGAGAAGGCTTGAAGTCAGGTTTGTGGAGATACAAGCCCACTTATAGTAAGGACTAAGGATGCATGTTTTTCCTGTACAATAAACACAGCCACAATTAAATCAAAACATGCTTTTATTTTTGCCTATTCTTTGACAAAAAGTTATAACAAATCTATATTTTTCAGCAATTTCAAGATGATGATGTGATATTTTTTTATGTTATTGTTGTATACAGTGATGTAATTTCTCCTAGTGCTTCTCTCATCCTTGTTTATTTGCTCCAGAGAATATATTGTTTTATTATTGGATACTCCTCCTATTGTTTAGCCACAGTCTCCTGTACACACACGTGCTCTATAGTCTCTATAGTCTCCCTTCGCCTGGACTGCTTACTCGTCATCTCTACTCACTTTATTATATACCTCTCCTGCTCGGGCATTTAGCCTTTTCTTTGAGCTCTGTATTACTATTCCACTGTCTCTCTCTTCCTCCTTCCCTCCCTCTCCCTTTCTGTGTCGTTCTTTCTCCCTTGCTCTATCTCTCTATCTTCCTCTCCCTCCCTCTTTCTCTCCTTCTCCCTCCCTCTCTCTTCCTCTCTCCCTCTATCTCTCTCTCCCTCTTTCTCTCTCTATCTTTCTGTCTCCCTCTCCCTCCCTTCCTCACTCCCTTCCTCCCTCTTGCTTTCTGTCTCTCTTGCCCTCTCTCTCTCACTACCCTTTCTCCCTCCCTACCTCTCCTTCTCCTCTCTCTCCTTCTCTCTCCCTCTCTCTCTGTCTCCCTCTCTCCCTCCCTATTTCTCTCTCCCTATCCTTTCCTCCCTCACTATTTCTCTCTCCCTATCCTTTCCTCCCTCCCTCCCTCTCTCTCTCTCTCCTCTCTCTGTCTCTCACTCTCTCTCCCTCTCTCTCTCCCCCTCTCTCTCTTTCTCTCTTGCTATCTCTCTCTCTGTCTCTCTCTCTCTACCCTTTCTCCCTCCCTACCTCTCTCCTCCTCTCTCTCCCTTTCTCTCTCTCTCCCTCTCTCTCCCTACCCTTTCTCTCTCTCCCTTTCTCTCTCTCCCTACCTCTCTCTCTCTCTTCCTCTCTCTCCCTACCCTTTCTCCCTCCCTCTCTCTCTGTCTCTCTGCCCAGTGTAAGAATAAAATGGCCCCCACTGACCCTGAACACATGCGGTCCCACTCCTCACAGTCATTTATCATAAGACATCCGTGTAGCGCTGACCCCAAGAACCCACGGGCAATATCCCTTCTTCCAAACTTTTCATTCCCGGATCCGAGATTGTGATTTCAGCCATGGGAAAATACAAATCAATTTCCAAGTGAAGAGCGTTTACCATTCAGCCAAAGAAAAATCCGATATTAAAATTCGTGTTAACCCTCTGTGGGGCTGTCCCTATAGATTACGCTCATGTTAGCATTTGTTTATCGCTTTAGGATGACATGGTTTGCGGAGCGGAGGAGCTGGTATTTAAATTAATTGGGATCAGAGGGGGCAGCATCCTTAAGGAGTGAGCAAACTCTTGTAGTTTCGATTTGCGCTGCCAACGGAGCAAAGTACAGCAGCCCCAGCATCAGTAGTTATCCTTCAACGCGGTCAGATTAAAAAGCAACACAACCTCTACGAAGCCACTATAGCAGTTACAGTGTTGAAATCCAGCTGGTTTAACCCTACATAGACTCTAATTTGAGTCCTTACTATCTAAACTCCAGCATCTGCAACGAGAACGAGAAAAGAAAAACAAAAACTTATATGTGGTCTCTTTATGCAGGTTTAGGCACTGGCATCCTAGTTTCAGCTGTGATTGTACTAGGCCTACCATTTTTTTAAGAAAGTAGTTTTTTTAAGCTTAAACATATCAGCTCAGACTTAGCGCAAGGGACAGGAACTCAGAAACTAAACTAAAACTATATAGAACATGTTATTACATTGTTGTGGGCAAATACAGCATTTTCAAAACAGTAAAAGATAACGTGGCGATCTAAATATGATTATAGAAGTGTAATACTCCTTCTTTAAACAATGCAATGAAATAAATAGTTGTTCATTATGTTGTTATCACTCTGACTGTCCAAACTACGGCCCAGGGGCCAAATGCGGCCCTCAGACCAAGTTTTGTTGGCCCTCACGCCTCCTCCTAAACTGGCCCAAATGATCAGGAAGTATTATTATTTTTTTGTACAAATTGAAGCAATTCTACATCTATAACCTGAATAATATCACATTGCATTGTGACAGAGACCTAAAAATAATCTTCCAAATTTTATTAAAGGTACAATGTCTCTGTCAAACCTGTGTTAAATGCACCATTATAGTTTGTGGCCCTCCGGTTCAAATATGTTTCAGTATTCGGCCCTAGGTGAAAAAATTTGGACACCCCTGACCTACAGCATTAGCTTGTGTGTTATTTTTTATTTTATTTTATTTTTGTCTATTACAATCTATTGAACAAGTTAAGGCAGCACTTGTATATCTTTCCCCTTAAAATATGCAGTCAAAGATGTACCACTTTACTCCATTTATTGGCTAACAAGGTGGATTTAGTCGTTATGATATTCTGCAAAGCTGAGCCACATTAAAATGCATTTCACCCCACGGTATGTCCTCTTTGTTCATTATTTCCATCAACGTCGGAACAAAACATGAAAAATCTGGACTTGTACTGGCCACCATGCTGAGACGTCATGTTAATGCAGCTGAATAGGTCCTTTGTTGATGTTTTGCATCTCACAGTGGCAGCCCTGTCAGACTAATAGGCTGATCATTGGCAGTCTGACCACAGCGCCGTCTGAATCACTTTTAGCCCCCGGGACATAACCACGGGAGCCCAGCAGGGGGAGTGTTTTAGCATATGTTTATGTGTGTAACTGACTGTACACTACATGCATACATTAAAGTGCACATGACAGGTTTTTATGGGTTTTTTTTTCTAATTATTGCCAGGTTTGATGGGACAATACAGTCAGTAGCAGTTTGTGGGAAGAAATTGAAAAGAAAGTACAAAAATACAGGAATTAGCGGAATATGCATGCTGTAGGTCTGCTGGTGTGTGAGAGAGAAGCAAACACGGAGCCATAGTGTGTGTGTGTGTGTGTGTGTGTGTGAGGAGGGAGGGCAGTGAAGCCTCAGTACCATGCACGTGACCACAGTGAGACTTTTATCGTCTTTTGTCTGCGTGCTTCCTCTGTGGATCAGCTGTAGGAGAGGGTCACACGTTGCGTCCAGTGATTATTTGATAAAAGGACACAGGGGGTCTTCCAACATCAGTGTCAGTCTGTGCTCATGTGCTCTGGTGCCCGTGGTTAAGTGTAAAGGTGTACATGCGCGCACACATCTTTATTTCCCTCTGATGAGTGCAACACGTTCTAAAATTTGTGTATGTTTCCCACATTCTTGTGACGAAATGCTCACAGTTCAGTTAGATTGTGTGTCTTTTTCTGGGTCAAGTCAAAATTGTTCAAGCTTCCACCAAACATGGCTTCCTCAGACTTTCTCCGTCACGGCTCCTCTCTGCTCTCCTCATGGCTCCTCTATCCTCCCCTCTCTGCTTTTCTCATGGCTCCTCTCCCTTTTGCTCTCCTTGCGGCTCCTCACGACTCCTCTCTGCTCTTCTCACGGCTCCTCTCTGCTCTCCTCATGGCTCCTCTGTCCTCCCCTCTCTGCTCTCCCCAGGGCTCCTCTCCCCTTTGCTCTCCTCACGGCTCCTCTGCCCTCTCCTCTCTGCTCTCCCCAGGGCTCCTCTCCACTCTCCTCAGAGCTCTTCTCTGCTCTCCTTACGGCTCCTCTCTGCTCTCCTCACGGCTCCTCTCTGCTCTCCTCACGGCTCCTCTCTGCTCTCCTCACGGCTCCTCTCTGCTCTCCTCACGGCTCCTCTCTGCTCTCCTCACAGCTCCTCTCTGCTCTTCTCATGGCTCCTCTCCCTTTTGCTCTCCTTGCAGCTCCTCTCCTCTCCTCTCTGCTCTCCCCAGGGCTCCTCTCCACTCTCCTCACAGCTCCTCACTGCTCTCCTCACGGCTCCTCTCTGCTCTCCTCACGGCTCCTCTCTGCTCTCCTCACGGCTCCTCTCTGCTCTCCTCACGGCTCCTCTCTGCTCTCCTCACGGCTCCTCTCTGCTCTCCTCACGGCTCCTCTCTGCTCTCCTCACGGCTCCTCTGCCCTCTCCTCTCTGCTCTCCTCACGGCTCCTCTCTACTCTCCTCACCTCTGAGCCAAGTCTCTGAAAAGTGTGTACCATCAGCTCCAGACTTTGTGTGGAGGTGCGCAAGATTTCACGTTCACGTTGTTTTTTATAAATACCAACTTTGACGTGAAGAGCTGCGTACCCACATTTCTGACCTTGCTGTGTGCGTATGAAGGCTTTATAAAAGAGGCTCCAGATCTGTGAAGAGGCGACCGTGCTCACATTAATAATGCACATTTTCAAAGTGTAACTGAGCAATAAAAACACATGTATTTCAATAAGTACAAGATAGATAAGCTTATTGTCACACTATTGGAGTTGCACCGTGCACCTAATTTAGTTCTTTGAAATTTAGAATAAAGAAATACCTCAAATTCTGCAGTCATTTTCACAGAACAGTTGAGAATGTCTAATATCTGCCTCTGTTCATTCACAGTCCAGTGATTTTCAGTCCAAGGGCATATTACTGATTCTGTGTGGAAATGGAAACAGCTGTTGTGATTGCTAATATTGTTTTCTACTCTGTACCATGGCTGTATATCACAAGAACAAGACATGCTTCATTTGACCGGAGATCTGCTTTATGTTTCCCTTTGACTGCTGTTAATTGTCCATATAAGTGTGCTTTCAAAGAGGACCGCATTCTTGAGGTGCGTGTACAATGTAGGGCAACATTCTGGCTTCAAAGGATAATTGACATTTTCAAAAGTTCAGTTATTTTAATCCGCTTAGTATGTAAACATGTGTATCTTAATAACTTTTTCTTTTTTCCAGATTGGCACGAGATGCTCCGGACAGATGCACCACTCACTTTGATGCCGTGGCACAAATACGAGGAGAGGCCTTTTTCTTCAAAGGTATTTAAACTTCTATTTTACCATATATAATAACTAATATATAATCACAAGTGATCCATACAGACAAGAAGTAATATTAACATTTCGGGCCAAGGTGGATGTATCATGTTCACGATATAGTAATCATTTCACCATATAGTAAGCAGCGGATTTGTATTTACACGTTTTTATTGTTGAAAATGTAACTTTAAATAAATTGTACTTTTCAGAGTACTTTTCTAGTAGCCTACTTTTACTAGTTGAGTATTTTTTTATTGAAGTAACAGTACTACTCTTACTTCAATTAAAGTCTACAAGTGACAAAAGCTATGTTGACAATATTAAATGATTAAACATTTGTATTTCTTGCACCATTCCTTCTCATTTTTGTGCTATATCTTATTATTTAATGGTTTGTCCTTCCAATTAGATGAACGTTAAATTATAAATCAGATGTTACGTCCCGGGAGTTACTTTTTAAGGTATTTTTACTTGAGCAATACCTTTCCCAAACACCTTTTTACTCTTACTACTTTGTACTTCTAGTTGAGTATTATTATTTTGAAGTAAGATTGCTCTTTCTTGAGTACTCTACCTACATTTGGCTACAAAAAAAAGTAAGTAAATGCAGGGTTGTGGGCATGGATATTTTGGATTAACTCAACAAACACCTTTGCACTAAGGTTATTCCAACTTTAATGAAAACTTTGCCAGCTCATTGTGGTTTTGTTCGAAAGTGGAAGCAGAGAGTTGTGAGATAAATGGAAACGGGTGCAGACAGGGTTACGGTGGCACCCGCAATCGATAGAAAACCAACTCATGTGTGGAGTGTGTCTGAGCCCGCATGGCCAGTGTCCTCTAAACAAAAGGCCCCTACGGTACACAAGATGCTGCGCTAGCCTTCATCCTCCAGCATGAAATCACCAACTCAGCTCATTAGCCACTATGGATGGTGTATGTTTAAAGTGGAACCGCATTGGACAATAGAATTTCGTATTGCAATTTAATGCCATTGATTCAAAGGTGAAGTTTTCTCGTGGGGGTGAGGCACTGCACCTGATTTTTACTTTCTTAAAAAATGTGGAAAAACAGATCTACTAAAATTATTATTCATTTCAAGCATTCTAATTATTCTTATGAGTTTATAAGGGCTATAAGTGATTTGTCTTGCATTTATCATTGCAAGCACTTTTATTGCTCAGAAAACATCTTAACAACTGGCATTTTCGCTGTTACTTGGCCTCGCTGTACCTCTTGCTTGTCTCCATGGAGATAGATACATTTAATGCCATACTGTTGAACATTTCAGGCAAAGCAATAACATCTACATGAAGGAAGAAGATGGCGGAACCTCCCATTTACCAACGTTACATAGTGCGCGTTTATTAGTTGCAGTTGTGACATTTTATTAGATGTAAAAGATCGACACTGTGACATAAAAGGTTTCATTAATCATAAATAAGAAAGGTTTGTAAATGAGTTGTTACATTTTCTTTTGGCCTAGTTGGAAAGAGAGAGCAGCAGGGCTTGAATACAGATGAGAGGAGGAGGCTGTGTAAAGGTTGAGTTTTTGTTTTCATTGCAGGGAAGTACTTTTGGAGGCTAACGCGAGAGAAGCATCTCGTGTCTCTGAGGCCGGCGCAGGTCCACAGATTCTGGAGGGGTCTACCACCAAACCTAGACAGTGTGGATGCAGTGTACGAGAGGCCGGGAGATCACAAGATAGTCTTCTTCAAAGGTAGGATAGTACAAAAGTAAAACTGCATGGCGGGTGTCAAACAAGGTTAGCAGATATAGGTACTTTTGAAATGATTTATTCATCTTGTGGTTCTCCTCCTCAAGATTCACTAGAAAATAAGATTCATCTCTTTGACTTATCCAATAAAAAGATGGATAATTTCTTGCATTCAGGTCATGTTGGACACAGTGGCTCTTTTATTAATATGCATGTGAACACCTGCTGCACCTGGAAAGACTTGGTAATTCAGACATATTTGCATTATTTACACAAATTAGAATTTTTAAACAGTTTGCCTCAAGCTGCTTGATTTAGCACAACCCAATGCTAGACAACCAATTAGGATTAATCAAATGTTGTGTTCTGCGTGTATAATTTACCACTTTAGGTAAACACTTTTCTATTGACCCTTTCAGGTCTGAAGTACTGGGTGTTCAAAGACAACATCGTGGAGGAGGGATACCCTCGTCCGATCAGTGACTTTGGCTTACCTACAGACGGTGTGGACGCTGCTTTTGTTTGGCTCCACAACGATAAAACGTACTTCTTTAAGGACAACTTGTACTGGCGCTATGACGACCACCTGAGGAGGATGGACCTGGGCTACCCCAAAGACAGCTCCCTGTGGAAGGGGCTGCCCCCCAGCCTGGACGACGCCATGAGGTGGTCTGATGGTGAGTAGCAGTAACACCACAATATTTCAAGGTGGAAAGGGTGTAAGTATTTTTTTCTTTTTGCACATGTGCCGTGAGAATGTATCTTGTTGCATATGTGCTTGAGCAATTGTCTTGTAACTGGAGGTTTGGAAGTGGGCAGTATGAACAGATGTTTGTGTTGGTGAGTATGAAAGAGTTATGCCTCCTTAACACCCAGTATGGGGTGGGTATGGCAAGTATATTGAGTGGGTTATTTACAGACTGCCTGTTTGACAAGGAGGTTTGGCCACATTTGACACGGTGTGTATTTTGAGTTTCATGGCATGGCTGCATGCAAAAACATAGAGAAGTGCTCATCTAATTACCTATGAACTATATTTAATATAAACCTGCCATTAGTTGTAAAATTCTATGTAAGACTGGGCATTATAACTCACTTGTTGAGGCCCACATTGGATCAGATCATTTGCATTGTGCATTGGAGTGAGAATTTGCCACACACATAGCATCTTGCCAATTCAGTCTTTTTCTTTTGTGCCGCAATTTTCGCCCTGACCACTGCAGTCTGATGACAGCCCACAATAGAGTTTTGGATGCTCTTACCCAGTTAGTCCTGCCATTACAGCAGGGTTCCAAATCATCCAAATAATTTCCTCCCATTTGTCAGCTCAGTTTTAGTGCAGGCTTTTACTCAGTGGTGTGAGTGTCGCAGTGTAGGCCAAAATTGTCCCATTCTTTGCTGACAAGTCCACACAAAGGAGGAAATGTTTAACTGTCGCATTTATGCTACAATTTGACACATTCTGTAACCTTCAACAAGCTGTTAAAAGGTTCTCCACATAAGGGGTCAGTGTTACTGTTAGTGTTGCAAGAATGTTAAAATAGCCCAGACATGATGACTCTGGCACCACTTTAGTTTAATACATATTTGAAAGATTATTAGTTAGGGCTGTGTTAATCAAATTCTAATTGAGAGTAAGATTCATTTATTTCTAATTGTCAGTGATGCGTTTGGGTCTGTGTAATGGAGAGGTCTACAATCAATCCTCCGTCAGTAAAAGCACGTGATTTTGGTGTTAAAGTTGTTATCCATAATTAAACTGCCTGACCCTCCCCTGTTGTATTATAATACTACTAGATGCTATCTACGTTACTGCTGTTTGATAGTGTGCCAGTTTTGGCCTGACAGAAGACTACAGAGCACAGGAGAGACTGAGCATTGGCCAGGAGAGGGTGGAACAGGTTTCATATCCACCCTCTACTGGTTAAAAAATCAAATGAACGTATGGATGAAAAATCAAATGAATGTATGGATGACAGATATAGTGTAAAAGCAGCTTGTAGTGTGATGAGACTGATGTCTCCTGTCTGTATTTGATTATAGAATGATTTATTATCCACGAAACAGGAACTGCATCATTTGCATGTTGTTTGTTAAACTCAGATCTGGCCTCTGAAAAATGTGAAAAGCAGTTATAAACTCATTGCGGTGAATATTAATGTATGTTTTTTACGCTTTTAAAACTGTAGTGGTGGAGCGTGCTTGGCCTAGAATGTTGGCCACAGTATGACATTAGACCAAGACCAAGTTACAGGTCATATGTGGAGATGGAACCCCTCTCTTTGTATCAATGCATGTTTTTCAATGTATTTTTTAGCAATAAAAAACACCCGCAAGTTCACAGTCCCCTTAAGTGTAGTAATAACTGTGTTCTTTTTGTCTCCATGATGTCAGTGATTGTGACTCCCATAAAATTGCAATGCTACATTGCAAAGTTTCTTCTACAAATAATATGAAAACTTACATTTGACCTTGCAGTGCTCCCAATGTCTGAGGAGAACACAAAAGTTTATGTGAACTATAAGTCTGGCTAGGTGTTTTTCTAATTCCATCTGTCGTGAACTCTCTCTGTCCTGTTGCTCGTATATCTCTGTGCTCCCATTGTTTACACAGAGGGCATAATCACCGCCTCATATGTATGTACGGACAAAGTGGCCAAATATCACATTTATCCACAATACAGCATCAGCGCTGACCCGTAAACACCGAGATGTGGTTAAGCCAAGTCAACTCAGCTGCAGAGTTATTGCCTTTGGGGGCGCTTTCGGAGGAAAGCGGCTTGAGTTTCCAGACAACAAAACTTTTAAATTACACACTCCAAGTCGGTCTACCAGAAAGTGCTAGTAACGCTGGCATCTAGGCTAGCCAACAACAGCCCTGACCTTTTCTGCTCCAAAAAACAAGTGTGGTGAGAGTGGGAGTCATCGCGGTGGGCTGGTGAATCTACAATCTCTGCTTATTAAGCCATAGAGCGCACTGGAGGCAGACAGGATGCTGGGATAGATAGGATGACCATTTCATCTAATCAAAGAGGCCCAGCAAATTTAATCTCACTGTAATCAATATAGTGTCTAGTACCTGATGGTTATGTAGTTTTCAAATACACCATTCAAAAGAAGAATATCTATGAATAACTTGAAATCTCAATATTTTGTCTTTTTGGGGTATTTTTTCCACGTTCATGCATGGATCAACAGTTTCAATATGTGCAATGTGGCAAGGTAACAATGCGTGTTTTTGAAATAAAATAAATGCTAGACAGAAAGCAACAAGTAAGTGGTATACCCTCCACTAGAGAAGTTACACTGTTGTAGAAGTGCAGCTTTAAGTAGATCAACGTCAAATCCAATCATTTCCAACACATAGAAAAATATTAAATTAAATGTGTTTAAAATGTGTTTATTTAGTAGTTATATTATGTTCTTTTAAGTGTCTAAAGCAAAACCATCTGCTATCAGAATCCAGCCAAGTACTCCAACCAAATCAACTGGCAGATACGTTTGCATGGATTAAGAAAACGCTTAAGCTACACATTGATTTCCGTGACTTATTTTAATATATTTTTCTTCGGGCTAAAGTGGTAAAAAAATAATAATAAAAATATTCAAAACAAGATACATGCTCTGAAGTGAGGTCATAGTAGATCAACAACTATTCAGTGCACTGTCTCCATGAAGTTCTCCTCCCAAATACGCAGAAGAATTGCAGTTACGGTGGCTGTGGAGTTGACCCTTATTATTTCAGTCATGCATTTTGCGAGTGATCTTCTGGTGTGCAGTGGCAGGGCATCAGGTTCACTTCATCTTTCCACCTACAAAGTCTCCTATTACCCAGTACACAAAAAACGATTTAGTAGCTCAGAATAAGGTGCAAAATATTTCACAGGTTCATGCAGTTGTGTTCCATTATGGATGATTAGCCGGTGGGGTTATTTGCCTCAGCTAAGTTTTGAAAGTTAACTCAATTTAAATAGTTATTTAATTCTTTTGTGGTTTGGTATCCCACTGTAAAGCTCAATGGGATATTTCATAATGGATAACTTATTTCCAACCCAAACCTCTGTCCAGCCTTTGAGTTAAGGTCTGTGCCCTTATAATTAAATTGGACCTAAACACTAAATCTACTTTTTTTTTTTTTTTTTTTTTTTTTTTTTTTTGCCAACTGTGCATGATGTTTTAATGGTATTGTCTACTGTTTCTAGTTATTTTTTGTCAATTTTAGTGCAAACTAGATACATTTGCACCATTCTGTTCTAAAGGTGTGCTGTGTCCAGTGGCCAACGCATTTTCAAGTACTACTTGACATCACACAGGACTGCCCCAATTACAGCCAGGTGTTTCTGATTACAAACACCAGGAGGGTTGAAGTATGGACAATTGTTAGACCAATCACACTGTTCTTATACCCCCACATCCCGCCCCTCCTCATCACCCTTACTCTGCTCTTTTTTTACTGCCCACTTTAGCAGCTTTATTTGAAATGTGGTTGTGGAGGAGTTTAGGTGTTTAGTTCCACTTTAACTGCAGTCCAAATCACTTTTCTTATTATGCTTTTCTCACATAAGTGCTTAAAACATATTGCACCTAACATCTAATTTATCATAAATTCAATATGGCACAAAAGATGTCTGGAATAGGCAGTTTCACCACTGTAACAATAATAAAAAGATAGAAGCCATTTGAGGTTTTCGTCACCATGTTACTCAGCTTCGATCATTAAAGATGTAATTTTCTAGTGAACTTTGCACGGAGATCTTTTGCATTGCCTGAAATGTTCCGCAGTATGGCATCAAACTTGTGTTTCTCTGTGGAGACAAAAATACGACATCACTTGGCCAAGTTACAGGTCAGATCTGCAAAGAGGTTACGTTAAGGATTTTGAGCAAGAAACAGCTCTAATCAATACGTGTAAAATAGATACGTTTAATGCCCTACAATGAAGAATTCAAGGTGAAGCATTAAGCACACATAGTACACCTCTAAAAACGTACAATTCCGAGATAACTGTTTCACGCCACCCACTTTTTGTCATTCATTTTCCATTCTGAACTAGGCCTCTGAACTCCGACCAAATGACAGGGGAATTCATCAAACTCGCCTGTTGTCTCTGCTTCTCAGTTGTTTAGTTAATCTTACAAGAGGCCACGCAAGAGTCTACGACGGTTTTGGCTGATTATCATTCTACGCCAATACGGCCAAGTCTCGTTTCAAGTCCACGTCCTCGCCATCATCTGCTGCCCGTGGACACGCATAAAAAACAGATTCATGCTCCCTCCTGCTGTCGTAATTGAGACACAACAAGTCAGGGAAGAAGTGTAAGAGCCAGATGGAGTAGCGGGTCTTTGTGCTAACAGGCTGCTAATGGCTACAGCAGGCATACAAGCTTACGATACGCAGCATATGTTTAATAATTGACCTGGGAACGGATTGTGCGCACTCATCTTGTTTGATGAGAAGTGATAGCATAAATCAAGCAATTACGATGTGACGTTGATTGATTACGTTTACAGGTAATTCTATTCTCTGTTTATATTTGCATTTTTTAACTTGGGGGGTGCTGCTTACAACAAGATATTGGACTGTGGATCGACAAACTGGGGAAAGCGCGGTTAGGTGATAATTGTGGTTGAGGTGCTAGAGTTTTCATCGTTTAACCAGGTTTGGTGTTGTTTTATTACCACCTGACACCATATTGGTTCTAAAGGAGAAAAAAAGTAAACTCCAAAGGAAATGGATGCACTACCTGGCCAAACTGTCAGTATTAAATTTGTTTTTTATGTGATTTGGAACTTTTATTATTATACACTGCCTGGCCAAA
The DNA here is from genome assembly GCF_009829125.3 of Periophthalmus magnuspinnatus. Classification (NCBI taxonomy): domain Eukaryota; kingdom Metazoa; phylum Chordata; class Actinopteri; order Gobiiformes; family Gobiidae; genus Periophthalmus; species Periophthalmus magnuspinnatus. Next base: position 5,439,494 of record NC_047137.1, read on the forward strand.
AAAAAAGTCGCCACCAAAAAAAAAATTTCACACACTCTAATATTGGATATCGTTGGACCACCTGACCCGTACCTATTTTCTGATATAAATCCATGTGGCGACTTTTTTTTTTTTTGGCCAGGCAGTGTATTAATAACTGTGTTCATTTCAGACGGACCTCAGCCTGCTCAGATTTGGAGCGCTAGACTATTTGTACACAGTTGTGCCCACTTTTCCCATCTGGAGGCGATACTTCCGGGGCCCTAGTGCTTAGTGCAGGTCGGTCAGCTGCGCTCCACAGGGTGCTCTTTTATTCTTTAAGGTGCGTGTTAAATCGCGGACACGTGTTGAAAATATCAGTGAGTATTGCCGCGAGTGTGAAAAACTCTGCTTATTTCTCTGTTAGCTTAGAGCTGATAGCCACCTCGCTGATAAATCATCACCGCCCACTCCTCCCGCAGCACACGGACTACCGCGCTCCTCCTGTTCAAATACAGAAGTACTGCAGACTTTATTGACATATATGTATGGGCCTGTCACAATAATAATAATCAACTTATCATTCAATATGTGACAGATGGAACAATATTTTTTTAGGTCAGTATTTATTGTGGGGACTTTTGCTTTGTACAAGTGGGGAACTTTTTGTTATTTTTCTGTTCTACTCACTAGACACAAACTGACTGCTTAAGTTTTTCATTCTGCTCTTTATTACAGTTCGTGTTTTTTGTTTTGTTTGGGGTTTTTTTACTTCAAAGTTTGTTATCGTGACAGGCCTATGTATGTACGGCATAGAGCAGGAGACGACCCAGTCAGCACCCAAGTCACCCAGATTATACTACGTCAATTCTTAAGTATATTTAATTTATGCATTTGTCCACATAAACATTCATATAATCTTGTTGACTTCCAGTATAAATGGAGCAGCCACACAACACTATTCTTGCCGCTATCCTGGCTTTGTTTTGTATTTTCACGGAAACGTTAGACATTCCATAAAGATGTTCCTATATATATTGTTCCACTTTTGTGCCACTTTTCGAGTTGTTTTGACTCTGGGTCTTTATTCACTCCCCATCCCAATTTCAGTCACGTTACATGAAGTGTTTTTTGGTCTCATTCAAATCAACTTCCTCGCCAATATTGTACAGGATTATCTGTGCGTATAAGAAATGACCATATAGCATACAATTTTAATCACATCTTATATATGAACATTAAAGTTGAGCCAATGCCTATTTCATTTCTTATTGCATGATTAATTTTAATGTCTCTCCTCCCATATTATCTTCCTCAGTACACTGCAAAAAAGGAATACAGTACATGAGTTATTGGACCTTAATAGTTAATGGTATTTGCTTTAGACATTTTATAGCACCTTTCAAGCTTTCAAGTTGCTTTTATTCCTCAAAAAATAAACAAAATTAAAGACTTGAAAACAGGCTTTCTTACTGGGAGCAGGGTCACCTCTCCATAGATCTGACCTGTAAATTGCCTCATTGGTGACTGAAGTTAACAATGAAATACGGTGGCAAACCAATAGAAGGAAAAGTTAAATAATGCACCTTTGTTAATGCCATATTTATTTCCTTAGTTTCTTAATATAGAAAGTTAATTATCAGTCAGTCAAAAATACCTAATATATTCGTATTGATATTAAGAAATCAAGTAATTTAAACAAAAACTAGATATACTTTTTTTTTTTTTTTGCAGTGTGATCCCGCAATGTTTTATATGGACCAAGTTTATGACCTATACGTGATCATTCTCTGAGCATGTCCGACTTAAATCTGCCATGTTGGTACTCTTTACTGTGTGCAGATGTGCTAGTAAAAACAATGCTCTTTCACCCCCCATTAAGAAAACCCAGTGCTTCTAAAACTTACACTGTAGAAAGTTACGCCTGATTATGCCCTGTGAAGCTATGTGACGCACTGGGGTGACACTTCCCTATTATTAACAGCCATTACAAGTACACACCACTAAAACAAATGACGATAATTATAAAGATTAATTACATTGCACCCGCTATAAGTACACGGTAATGGGACGCTTTTGCATGAAAATGAGAATCAGTGATGTGTGATGGATTCGCGTAAAAAAGGTGTTGTTTAATAATTCAAGACAGGAGCGCAAATTTCTCAAACTAATTAATTTCGGGTCCCGCAGGAATGTTTACTTTATGGCTGTGATTTAGTGCCCTCTAGTGGTGAGGGGGGTAGGTAATGAATGGATATGTCTGGTGGTAAACTTCTTCTTGCAGACAGGTCAAGGACAGATGGCTTGTTGCATCTAAAATACAACTTTAATTTGACATTTTGCCTTAACTAGGGACGTTCAAATCACTTAAAATGGCGGCTAATGGTAAATGGTGGCGCTTTTCCACCTTCAAGGCACTCAAAGCGCTGCGCATCATTCGCACACACGCATTCAAACGGCAGTGTACAGACAGAGACACTCACGGGGGGGAGAGATGGGTTAAGTGTCTTGCCCAAGGACACAATGACAGCATTTATCTGTGGGAACTGGAATCTCTACCAATGATTTATGTCAAGAGCGGGACTCGAACTGCCATCTTTCGGATCAGTGGACAAACACTCTACCAACTGAGCCAATGACGTCTAATAACTTTGCAGAATGATTATATGGTGGAAAAAGGTTGCGGTTCAATCCCAGCGTAAGTGACGTTGTGTTCTCCGGCAAGACACTTCACTGACCTCGTCTCCTCGTCTGAGTATGGTGTATAAATGTGCATGTGAATTGGTTAATAGTAGGCTTTTTGAATGCTCAGTAGAAGCAGTATATACATTTTGACTATTTACCATATTCTTTAAAGGTGCATTGCGTAACTTTTTTGGTAGAGGGCTATTTGCCACTATGGTATTGCTTTTGCCTCTGGGTTCCACAGTATCTTATTAAACTTATCTAACTTCATATAGACAAGAAGGTTGCGTCACCAGGCCAAGTTGCAGGTCAGGTCTGCGGAGAGGCGACTCTACTCACTGTAAGAATATCATCTCTGTGGACACGTGGATGCTAATTGGATGCACAGAATGGACAGAATAAAAGTACAAAACTAGAAAGCCATGTTTTTATGTGATTTTGCATGCACAATAACATCTCATATGAGCTTTACATGACATAGGGCTGAACGATTTGGGGAAAAGACGACTAATTGTGATTTTTCCGACAAGCATTGTGATTAGATTTGCAGTTTATATTTTGATAAAAAAGGAGTTCAAAGTTCACATTTTGAACAAGTCCAGTAGAATTGACAAAAGTTGAAACAGAAGTATGAAGTGGCAAACTAATACAAGAATCTTATTTCAGAACATATTTGTATAGATCTAAACTACAGGGTTTGCAGTTTTGTGCAGAATAAGATATTTTGTTGTTTGTGGAGGAAATTATGGTACTTCAAAAGTTGCAACCTTTGCGATTTGCTAAGTGCGTCTGTTCAAATTGCGATTTCGACTGTGATTAATCTTGCAGCCTTGCATAACTCCAAGTCCAGTTTTTTTTTTTATACCAGACTATAAACCCCTGCATTACATTGAAAAGTCCCCATTAGCTGTTATGGGATAGTTCCAGAGTCTGGCCTGAGGCAAAAGGACCAAGTGTGTGGTCCTGTGGGCTGCTCTTCACAGCCCTGGAGGGAGCCAGTAGACACAATTATATTTGCTTTTTCAAATGCTCTCATGCTCAGAAAGGGACACGCTGCAAAGTATTACCACAAATCCCGCTCCAATCAATAAAATATTAGATTTATATACCAAAACAACATCTAAAGTCAAATTATAGTCACAGAGCCAACCATTTTTCTTGACCTTATTACTTTTTAATGAATTTTTTTTTTTTTCCCACCGCAACATTATGTGGCAGTATAGTGACTTTAGTGCCACTGTGTGCTGTCTCCACTTGTCCAACTTTGTAAATATTGTGTGAATGGATTTCCTTTAAAATTCTCTCGGTCCAAAACTACAGGCCTATAAGATTCTGTTGGTCACCTCAAAACTAGAAAAGGTAATTACATTCAAGAAGCCTTTTTATGATAAGTTGTAAGTTAGTTATTTTTTACCATTGTTATATTAATTTAGCTTACTAAAACAAACATATAAAGAGAATAAAAAGCAATTAAAACAAGTGTCTAAAATTAACTACTAACTACAACTTACAATTCATTATGATTATTCATTATTTCTATATTATCTGTAATAATGTTCAGAACAACACATTTCACTAATGACCGAAAGGACAAGTTCGCGGATACAAGCGGCCGAAATGGGTTTCCTCCGTAGGGTGGCTGGGCGCTCCCTTAGAGATATGGTGAGGAACTCAGTCACACAGGAGGAGCTCGGAGTAGAGCCACTGCTCCTCCATCTTGAAAGGAGCCAGCTGAGGTGGCTCGGGACGCTAGAGAGATGTTCTGGGCATGTCCCACCGGGAGCAGGCTCCGGGGAAGACCAGGACACGCTGGAGGGACTATGTCTCTCAAATTGCCTGGGAACGCCTTGGGGTTCCACTGGAGGAGCTGGAGGATGTGTCTGGGGTGAGGGAAGTCTGGGAGTCTCTGCTTAGACTGCTGCCCCCGCGACCCGGCAACGGATAAGCGGAAGAAAATGGATGGAGAATAGATTTCAGCTTTATATGATTTTTTTAATACAATTTATATACTTTTATTTGCCCCTTAATTTGGTAGATACTCAGATAGTACTAGATTTTCTCTTTTCTATGCAGCATAAAGTTTATATAATATTTCCATGTATCAGTTATGCCACTAATAGCAAATAGCTAACATAGCATTTGTCCACTATGTAACTTTTTTGGTGGAGGATCTGCCACCTGCTTGTCTCCATGGAAACATTATTGCTTTGATAGAAGGTTCTACTGTATGGCATTAAACTTATCTCTCATGGGTTTAATTATTACAGTCAATAATACTGCCATTATTATTGTGAGGGCCTCATCTCTCCACAGATCTGACCTGTAACTTGATCTGGTGTACTCACTGCTTGTCTCCATGAAGATAGATGAGTTTAATGCCATACTGCGTAGCAACTAACACTAAGACGGTGGTGGAGCCTCTAAAACTTACATCCTGCACTTTTCACATTGCATTTTTTTTTCCCAACATGACTTGATATTATTGTTTTATTGCATTTTAAACATATTTTTGACAAGACAGTAGTAAACTAATCTAGATCATGGATAATAAAACCTATATTACAAGCCTGTATCTTCCCCCATGTCCCCAATTATGTGATCAAAATTCTTGCCTTAAAATGAGCAAATTACACCCTTTACCAGCCTCTTCACTCTGTCCAGGTGGCTGTGCTCTCCAGCTTTGATAGCTTCTTGTACACAGTGAATAGGGACTAAAAGGCTAATTAGCGCGGGGCACTCCGGGGAATGCTGTTCAGACCACTGTGAGATCATAAGCGTCACCTCTGCTCCACTAAAGCAGCTCTCTGCACGCCTCCCGTCCCCGAATACCATTTCACTGCCTGGACCTGCTTCAAACGCTCTGGGTATGTTAGCAGTGCAAATACATTTAGGGGGAAATATAAGTAAACATAGCTTTATAGATACTAGCTATACCTTGTTCTTGGGTATTATATATGTTGGATAGAGAATAAAAGTGAAAATAATGTATTGATGATGTACTGTCCTTGTGTCCTTAACACCTCCAATGTTCCAATGTCTGCATATAGTGATGTATGAATGTATGTGTGAATGGATGAGTGGTTCCTTTATATTAAGTGCTTTGAGTGTCCTTTAGAAGTAGAAAAGTGCTATATAAATGTATAAATGTCTACAGTTTACCATTAATGACTGAAAACACACTGTCCTCAAATGAATACATACATGTCTGCTTTGAGTAGCTGCATATTTTTTTACATATGGGTCAATCTCTGAAGTCCAGTAGAATATGTTGTTGTTGTTGTTGTTATTTATACATATTTTAATGCCATTGCAGTGTACTGAATCATTGGTTCTGAAAATCATTTTAAATTCAGCACAATACTGTGTGTTTAATATTTCGTCCATGTGGTTTACTTTGCCTTCAGGGTAGAAACTGCACTCCACCTTTGTTATGTTCAGAGTTGTGTTTTAAATGTTTCTCTTGCCCTAACCCTGTTGTGTTCACATTATTTCACTGTAAACAGTCTGTCCTTGTCCTTAAGGTTCATCTTACTTCTTCAAGTTATTCCTCACTTTCCTAACACATTCCTAGTATCCTATTTCTTCACTGCAATGAGTTTATAATCGTTTTTCACAACTGCCAGAGGCCAGAGCATAGCTGTGCCGCCACTACTAACTACAACTAGCTTTTTAGGGACACACTCGCCTTACTTCCTGGTTCATCAAATATATAAATGTATGCAAAATAATTACATTCAAACAGTACACAATGATCTCATTTGAGCCATGTTTATAATACATCTTGTGAGGGTTTTGTTGTTAACAATAACTAGCATGCTAACAGCAGACCAGCCTTACTTTATGACTGATAATTACATGAAAACAGTGGGCTGATTTTTACCCTAAGATTTATTTTTACAATATACAGTACTGGGACAAAAACTTTACATGAATGTAATTAGGTACACCTCCTAGTATACTAATTATTCACTGCATGTTTTGCCGCCGCACCGCTGCTAACAACAACTAGCATGCCAACAGTGCAGCAGTGTTACTTCCTGGTTCCTGGAGGATGATTCATAATGAGATGCAGACAGCACAGCACATGGTAGTCTCATTTTCACCGAAAGCTTTTACAATATATCGTACATTTCTGACTATAAGCCAAAAGTTTTTTCCCACCCACTGAACCCTGCAGCCTATACAACGGTGCGGGTAATTTATAGATTTGTACCAGCCACCGAGGGGGCACTCTCTGCCAGTAAATGCAAAAGTGACACAGACGTGGGAAAAGATTATGTGCTGAAAAATACACTAGTTTTGTCATTTTGCCCATCACACACACACCCTCATCATGGAAAACACACAACGAAATGCATATGATGCAGCTTTTAAGTTAAATTTAATCTGGCATCAAAGAAGGAAATAGAGCCACTGCACGTAAGCTTGGTATCAATGAATCGATGGTGCAATGTTGGAGGCGGCAATGGGAAGGGAAGAACTTAGTCAATGTATAGCCCACGTTGGTGCTGTTTTATAAGCGAGCAGGTATGTTCATCCAGTGTTGATGGGATACTGCCAATTTTCAGACAGTTTGGAAAAAAGCATGTCTTAAATTAAAACTCAAAAAACCTCCATGTACCGTCTTTCTGTGTAAATATCTAATGTTACAACATGAAAACCGGTTTATATTCAGGAGCGGCTTATATATGTACAAAATGTATTTTCTTTTAAAATTTAGCTGGTGCAGCATTATTTTAGTTTATCATATGTAGTGTGCCACAGCTAACTGTCTTCTTGTGTCCTCTCAGGGTCGTCGTACTTTTTCAAGGGGAAGGAGTACTGGCGCGTGCCCAGCAGTGACATGGAGGCGGAGGCAGGCTTTCCGCGGCTCATCGCTAAAGACTGGCTGCTGTGCACTGAGATGCAGGCCGACTCTCCACAGCCAGAGCCTAAAAGCCCCGAGAGCAGAGGGAACGTGCACGGCCATCCTGACCACGCCCAGAACGGCTACGAGGTCTGCTCCTGTACCTCAGACAGTGGCTCCCCTCTGGGTCTGCGCACACCGCCCTCCCCCCTCTGGCTGCTGGCCCCACTGTGGACGCTCTGTCGGGCTCTCTCCTCTCACCTGCTATGATGCCAAAGCATGGATGGACTCATTGGGGGAGGGCCGGTCTAATGACAAACTGGAATATTTTGTCCTTATGAATATCAGTCAGTTTTTAGCTTATTTTTGTTTTGTTTTTTGTGGTTATTTATTTGACTTGCCATGTGATGGTCATTGAAAGCGCCTTGTAATATGATTAGTGCATATCCGTCACATCTGACACTTTTATCATACATTACTCAAGCGTCACATTACAGAATTTGGTAATATTTTATTGTAATTGCAACTAATTAGGCTTAAAAGTGCAGTATGTAGCTTTTTCTGGTGTAGGATCCTCAACCTGCTTCTCTCCGTGAAAATTGTATCGCTTGCTTAAAGTGTTCCACAGTATGGTCTATGCTCCTAATGCTAAAACAAAATACCTGGAAAAACATGCATTCTTATTTTGTGTGGGATCACCTCTCCACACATCTGACTTGTAACTTAAACTAACCTACTCTTTGGAGATAGATATGTTTTATGGCACGGTGTGGAACATTCCAGGGAAAACAATAGCATACCCATGGAGACAAACAGGTGGCAGAGAAGTTGCATAGTGCACCTTTAATAAAGCAGGACGAAAGACTTAACTCATAATGAACATATAGTTTATTAAGAATAATTCAAGCTTAGTTAACTCCTAACCCCAATGCCTTTATTCAGTTACTAAGTCTACTATTTGTTTATTATGAATTAAGTCTTCATGCTTTACTAAGGCTTATTAAAGTTGTAGTTATTTTAAAGTGTTATCCCGTAGTTACCATAGTAGTTGTATTTCTCACAAAGACAGAAACTGCCTTGATGTAAAGAAATGTCTGCAGGTACTTTTCATTTGTATGAGATATGATGATCACAAAACAAATTCACAAAACAGATATATATGGGCGAATGCATATTTTCTGAAGCATTCTGACATTTTAGGGATAAGTAATGGTCAGTTCTTCTTAGAAAGCAGATTTTTAGCCAAGAAAATGTATTCAGTTTTGTAATGGAGTTGTCTTTCTACTTGGTTCTACTTAATTGGTTCTCTCTGGGTAGCCTATGTCCCAGCCAAATACATGCATATCCACAGGTTACTACAGTCAAAATACACAAAAGGCAGTGCACTAGTAATTTTACAGCTTGTATCCTGGTCCCTGCCTAACGCTCAACAAGTCACATACCAGAAGCGACCGAACAGGAATAGTGATTGTAAATTTGTTATCTAATTTTTTTGTAAATATTTTTGCACTTTTGGGCTTAAAACGGTCTGGTCAGTAATCCTATTTTTCATATAATGTTACTTCTAAAACTGTAGGGCTATCTAACTCTTTTCAGTATTACTCAAATACAGTCATTGTAATATTTAGCTTTGGCAATGAAATACTACACACCTGTATTATTTGTTTTTTTCCACCTATTTTTTTTTTTACTTCATTATGTTTTTTTGTTCAGTTTGCTGTCTTTGCACGCCCTTCTAAAATGAATGCAGTACTTTTGATTTTAGTTGTAGAGTTTTGTAACTATAGCAATAAGTCCCAAGTTGCTTCAGTTTTTGGTTGTAGATGAATATGTTTAATTGTTACATTCATGATAATGTTAGCCCAGGTAAAAACAAAACAAAACAAAGCAAAACAAAAAAACTAACAAACTGGAAAATCATGTATGGAGCTCAACAGCGACTACCCACAACTTGGTCCTACTAAAACAAAATTTCACATTGATTTTTCCCAAAGACTTTCCAAAATAAAATATTAAATGTTTGAAAGCTTGCTTGGGACTAAAGAGCTTTGTGGCAACTAAACACTACAAAGCTATAATTTTATTTCAAATATCTTTCTGGAACTTTATAAATGGACATTAAAACATTTAGCCAAGTTTTAAATGTGTTCTTTGGACTGAAAACAACTGCATTATGAACATTACTTACCACACAGTTGGTTAGTGTCCATCGTGCCTTTAGACTATTAATTGACATCTTCAGAAAAAATAGTGGGCGGGCCTGTTGAGCTTCATAGTGACACTACCTGACAACCATTAATCCTTACTGAGGAACACAAACATAAGTAAGAGCATACGTCAGCAGGTGATTGATAAACAGCAATGCACTTGGGAATAGCACACATGAATGTATTATAGATGGAGCTTTAGGCCTGTGCTGACAGGTGAATTAATGAATGATCTGCAGAGACAGTGACAGGCAAATGAATGGTATCTACGTTGGAGGACATTAGTCTTGTTTCTGCTGGAGTGGTTCAGCACGGGTCGGGTCAGGACAGGTCTGACTGTGCCAAAAGAGATACTCATTATACTATTAGGGACCACTTAGTTTCAACCTTGGATTTGATTAGTTGGTTCTTCTTTCCCTATCTCAAAATATCAAATCCCAGCTCTTTTACTTAGTGAGTGACAATAAATAATAATAATAATAATAGTGTCAGTTTCTATGTGTCAGGGTCCTAGGTTTCAAAGGTAAAAGGTGTATCCTCAAACACGTAACACAGAGGATTCTGGACTATTGGAGCTCTGGGTTTAAAGTTGTTTTGTTTGTTTTTTTGCTCTGCTAGGTTTCAGATTACCTCACAACATTCTACAGACCAATGATATTTAATACAAGTTGGGGCAGCTAAAATTAATATTACTAAAATGCAGGTTTTTGTTGTAATACAGTGAGTTCTTGGATCTAGACAGTGATAGAAATAATCAGGTTCAACATTTGTGAATTTACCTTTTGGATATTTAGTGGCATAGTACAATGTTATCAATAGAAAAACCTGTCTCTTGCCCTACATTTTGAGCGTATAACGTCAGCACATTTTAGAATCATAAAAAACACCAGTCAGTTAAACTGGTGTCAGCTGTGAAGAGTGCTGGTGGTGTGTTCAGAAGTGAGAGTTGTGAAAACGTATAGTTAAAAAGTGAGTGTGACATATAGCAGATGTTTTAATATGGCGACAGTTAAAGCTTTAAAGACATTTTTAAAAACTTTAAAGAGTAAATAGGAGTTAGGAATTACATGCTGAATTAAATTGTAAGAAAGAGGCAGCGTCTACTGATTATTTGTAGGCATGAATACTGAAAAATAAGGGCTCCAACAGATCTATTTTCATTGTAGTCAATGATAAAATGTTCAGTTTAATTCAATTAAGGTTAAAAACCGAGTTAAATATGTGAAAAGTAATTGCAGTCATCATGGCATAATCAGTCCAAATGAGAAAGAGGTTGAATTTTTATCAAAGGGTTGAAAACTTGAGACTGGACAAAGTTTTGGCTGAAAGACAACTAGTCAGTCACCCAGTTATACGTTTTCAGCTGAATATTGCCTAATATATAAGAAATGGCCATTAATGAGCTGAAACTTCTTTTTCACCTAAATGCTGGAATGTAAGTGTTAAGTAAATTCTCCATACAGATTTGCATAAATACTTAAACAGTACAGTCTGCCTGCTGCAAAGTTATTCAGCCCTAGTGGATAAAGTTTTCCTAAAACAGAGCTGTGATTTCTCTTGTACACTGTAAAGTGCAAAGACAATTGATTATACCCTGCACTGCACCATGCAGTAGAAACAAGCTCATTATTTGACTGTGTAGATTTATTCAAAGTATTACTTTAATGTTAGTAATTTCATATTCATGCTTTGACATACATTGTGCCGATACTGCATTTAATGTTAAAGAGCCCTGAACAAATGTGTTGATTTCCAAAATTAATCTGTTTGTAACTTCAGATGTTTTAACATGATTATGTTCCTGGAATTTTGTATGTTACCACAACTCCTGTGTTTCCAAGGCAATACCAAGAAGACCAAGCGTGACCATAGCCACTCATGTAACCAGTTCTTCAAATACATCTTTGACATTAATAGGACAGCTATCCTGAAAAAAAAAAAAAAAAAACATCTTAAATTTGTTAAAATATATTACAAATCTTCTGTATCTTCTTTTGAGTATATTTGTCTATGTTTTATTATTTGGACTGATTTATATTGCCAATAGAATAAGTGCTACGTTTTTTGTTTCTCTTATTTTAATTGATAGGCCTATATTTGTTCTATTTTTCTCCTGAAATTTTGACTTATCTTAAGATTTTTTTTTTTTTTTGGTGCAATCATTGATTGTAATACATATAACTCTATCTAAACCTTTTACCTCCACTCCCACACTCCCAAACTCCTGCATCCATATCTACTCTCACAGCCCATTACTGTTGGCTTTGTTGTATTTTTGTAATGAAAACAGATTAGAAGTTACCATTGATAGACATTTTATTCAGGACCACACATAGCAACCAGATTTATTCTTGCTTACCCATATATTTAGCTACAATTGAGATCTAGACACAGGTATATTTGCGTTTGAGATGTTCAATGGTTACCAAGAACCAAGTGGACTGTGTATATTTGAAGCTGTGTTTTCTAATGTAAAATATTTTTGTAAAAAAATAAATGATTCTGTATGACTCATTTGCCCTGGAGTGGTCACTTTAAGTTTCTAATACAGTATTAATAAAGGCTAACAAGATTGGGGGTTCTGTGCCTGTGGCAGTTGCAGCAGCCATCTTGTGAGTTTTTCAGTTCCCCAGAACTGAAGAATTGACTTGGATGAGCGGCCACAATGTCTTCACTCCAAAAACTTTTTGTCCAGTTGACAGATTAAAATGTTTAATAATAATAATAATAATAATAATAATAATAATAATAATAATAATAATAATAATAATAATAATAATAATAATAAATTTTATTTGTATTGCACTTTACATTTCAAAGAATTCTCAGAGTGCTACAGACACAGAATAAACATAAAAACATTATAAATCAGAAAAGGTAACAAGCATATAAAAATACATTACAATTTACATTTTCAAACATTAAATATAAAAAATTAAAATTTTTCTTTTACTATGGATCATATCTAGAGAATTGAGGGATTACAGAGACATGGTAGAACATGGGCCTTCAAAATAAGTAAATACAAAAATATGAGTAGAAAAATAGAGAAAATTATAACTAAAGAGTCCAGCTCCCAATTGGTTTGCTTGAGTTAAATAGAATTTCAAACTCATAGCATGGTTGCCGGAACTGGATGATAGCTGCCATGACGATGATCTCTCTAGCCTTTACACCTCTTTGGCGATATGTATAATTATTTAGTGCCACTGAAAGTGAACCAGGCTGATACTGAAGACAGATGAATAGAACATGACAGCTTGCAGGAGCCAACTGGCTGTCTCCTTCTTCTCTCTCTCTCTCGTCTGCCGTAGTGGTCCTTGAATTTTGGTGCCAACAACAGAGTGTCAAAGATGCATGTCAGTCAAACTACACTTGGACAATGACTACATATATCAAATATTGGCTGTACAAGGTTATTGTAAATATTTAAAGTCTTTCAGTGGACTTATAAATATTTGAAGCTTATAATACAATGTTAAAATACTTAGAGAGTAAGACATAAAGAGCAATACACATAGCAATGACATAAGAAAATAATAGCTTGGTACAGATAGATGCACAATTTTACATAATGAAATGCATTATTATGACAGCACTAATCAGCAGGTGAGGTTTTTGTTTTTTTGTTGTTGTTTTTTTGGTTATGTTTATTCCACTGTAAAACTTTGAAAAACACGTATCCTTACTGTGGTCCAGTTTGCACCTCCACAAACCTGACTTTTATTTGGCCTGAAGGAGGACCTCCTCCTGCTAGTGTCCATGAAAATGTTCATTTGGCTATAATCTTCCACAGTACGGCATAAAATTCATCCATCTACATGGAGAACTTTAACTTACTTTAACTTTCTATTTCCATGGAATCGTGCAGGTGACATGATATGTTATAAAGTTATACAATATGTTACATACTGTTACTGTACCTTTAATTAAAGAAGAAAATATAAAATATGAAATGTACAAACAAAACACCACCACTGAAACCCCAGTAGTTTGTTATTGTACTTCTGTGCTAGCCACAGTTTGTCCATAACAAACACCATGTTCGAGCACGAGGGCATCCAGTGCAAGTGGCACCAGGACACCCTAGGTCGGAGGTTGATGATCGACTTTGTTGTGGTGTCATCTGACCTCTGGCCACATGTCTTGGACACTCGGGTTAGGAGAGGGGCAGAGCTGTAAACCAATCACCACCTGGTCATCAGTTGGATCCGCTGGCAGAGGAGGAAGTTGGACAGACCAAGCAGGCCCAAGCATGTCGTGCGGGTCTGTTGAGAACATCTGGCTTTGTCCCCCTCTGTCGGAGGGGTCTTCAAATCGCACCTCTGGGAGAGCTTCTCCCTGATCCCGGGAGAGGCTGGGCACATGGACTCTGAGTGGGTTATGTTCTCCACCTCTATTGTCGATGCGGCTGCTTGCAGCTGTGGTCATAAGGTCTGCGGTGCTTATTCCAGCGGCAACCCCCAAACCTGGTGATGAACACTGGAAGTAAGGAATGTTGTCAGGCTGAAGAAGGAGTCCTATTGAGCCTTGTTGGCTCATGGCACTCCTGAGGCAGCTGACGAGTATGGGCGGGCGAAGTGTGCTGCAGGTCGTGTGGTCACGGAGGCAAAAATTCGGAGATGCGAGGAGTTCTGGGAGGCCATGGAGGCGGACTATCAGCCTCAAAGAGATTCTGGCAAACTGTCCAGCACACTAGCTGAAGTCACTGAGGTGGCTAGCAAGCTCCTCTGTGGCAGGGCTGCAAGAGTGGATTTGTCACTGATTCTGTTCATTATATTTATGGACAAAATTTCTAGGTGCAGCCAGGGGCTGGAGGGGGTCTGATTTGGGAACCACAAGAGCTCATCTCTGCTGTTTGCACCTGAGTGTAAAGTGGGTGGGATGGGAATCCATCCATCCATTTTCTTCCGTTTATCCGGTGCCGGGTCACAGGGGGAGCAGTCTAAGCAGGGACTCCCAGACTTCCCTCACCCCAGACACATCCGCCAGGTTCTCTGGTGGGACCCAAAGGTGTCCAGGAGCCAACCTGAGCATATGCTCAAGCCACGTCCTCTCGACGTGTAGGAGCAATGGCTCTACTCCCAGCTCCTCCCGTGTGACTGAGCTCCACACCCGATCTCTAATAGAGCGCCCAGCCACCCTGCGGAGGAAACCCATTTCAGGTGCTTGTATCTGCAAAGCATTAAAAATGTTAAAAAAGAAAACTTTTTTTTAACATTTTAAAGTCCAAATCATGAGTAAATATGTGTAATTGTGACCATTGGAGATTTGATTGTGAAATGCAATGCACAAATATGCATTGAGGTCATGACTCTTTCGTCTTTCGTGGGACACACAAAAGTCATAGCATCCTGGCCACACTAACAACCCGCACATACACAACCGAGCTAAGGCTCTACTTCAATTTTAAAGCACCATAAAATACAATAAAGACTCAAATACACTACTTGAACCTACTTTATTTTGTGCCAGATGCACACAACAGACAAGTATTTTTCATTCCCTATAAATAAAATTTATTATTATTATTATTATTATTATTATTATTATTATTATTATTATTATTATTATTATTATTATTATTATTATTATACCTGATGCATATTCATACAGTTAAAAGCTAAATGAAAGACCTAACCACTCAAAGATTTAAATAGAACCTGGAATTGAACTTGGGGTTCAATACCAGGACATTTTATCAGCGTGTTTATATACAATGTGTTCGAGCCAAGGAAAACTTTACTTGTCCCTGACCTGTGGGGTGCCCCAAGGGTCAATCCTGGGACCCCTGTTGTTCAATTTCTACATGCTGCCGTTAGGCCAGTTAATACACAGCAATAATGTGTCTTACCACAACTATGCAGATGACACTCAGATCTATGTCTCACTGGCAGCAGGTGAATATGGACCAGTGGATTCACTCTGCCACTGCATCCAACAGATCAGTGTGTGGATGCAAAACAACTTTCTTCAGCTAAACTCAGACAAGACTGAAGTCATAGTCTTTGGCCCACAGAAATATCGAAAAAGTGTTAGCAGTCACCTCCAGTCTCTCTCTCTAAAACCTTCAAATCAGGCTAGAAATCTAGGGTTAATAATGGACTCAGACTCGAACGTTAACAGTCACATCAAATTAGTAACATCTGCAGCTTTTTACCATCTAAAAAACACAGCAAAAATCAAAGGTACACTATCAAAGCCAGACTTAGAGAGACTTATCCATGCATTTGTCTCCAGTAGGTTAGACTACTGTAACGGCCTGCTCACTGGCCTCTCCAAACGAGCCTTAACACAGCTGCAGTACATCCAGAACACTGCTGCTCAAGACCTGACCAAAACCAGGAAGTACGAGCACATAAGTCCTGTGCTCTGGTCTCTGCACTGGCTTCCTATTGTTCAGAGAATAGACTTTACAGCAGCTCTGCTTGTGTATAAGTCTCTCCATGGCCCAGCACCAAAGTACATCCCCAACATGTTAGTGCCATATGAACCATCTCGTACTCAGGACTTCGGGGACCGGCCTCCTGCTGGTGCCCAGAGTCAGGACTAAACATGGGAAATCAGCATTTCAGTTTCATGCAGCTAAAACCTGGAACTGTCTTTCTGAAGATGTGAGACAGACCTCAACTTTGACAATATTTAAATCCAGGCTTAAAACAGTTCTGCTTATCTGTGGATTTGACTGAAAGGTTTTCATTCTGCACTCTTCTGTTTTAATGGTAATTCTATGATGATTATTTGTCAATATTTATGTTTTGATTTGTGCGATTTTAATGTCTTTCTTATTCTGTAAAGCACTTTGAATTACTTTGTGTACAAACTGTGCTATACAAATAAACTTGCCTTGCATATGAAGTTGGTTCACTCACTTTTCTGTCCTGTCCAAGCTCATCCCGCTCTGTCCTTTATGGACATGAAGAAAATAACGCCCAAAAAGTACATCCAAAGAGAGTGTGTATCCATGACACATGAGTTCATAAAGTCCGAATCTGTCCACATCCTGAGTCCAGCTCCATGCGGTCTACACCGTTCCATACATCAACGTGTTAAAATGTGGTATTCTTTATTTTATACAACACTGTGGCATCACTTATGTTTTCAACTTTTGTGGATTAGTTTCTAAGTGAAATTAAAAGAAAGCAGCAAAATAGAGATTTAAAGCAGAAATAAGTAACTTTAGCAGTAGCGCTGCCCCTACAAGTCCCTTGTGAGAATTGTCATAAACACTGTCCCACTCAGTTCAGTGCTCACATTTATTTTCATAAAGCCATTGTACACTGTGCGACAAAATGTCTTATGTAGGTAATGTTATCCCGTGTATCCGAGACCAGACCAGAATCGATTTGTGACAGTTTGGAAGAAGCAAAGCACTAAAAGCAAAAACTTAGTGCACCATGAGCTCCCCGTGTGTAATAGGTTTGTGCCCCTTAGCGATCACGCGCCCGCCAAATGGACGCGTGACACTTTCGGTATTGGAAGTTCTATAGTTAGAGACGTGGTGCTGTCAGCAGCGACTGTTAGGTGTTATCCGGGAGTCAGGATGGGTGACTTAAAGGTAACCTTAGGCTTTTAAAGCACAGTAGAAATACGTACCTCCAAATTGTCATCCACGGTGGTGGTAACGACACCCAGTGAAAACAATCCGAGGTGCTCAAATTGCAAGTAGGAGCTGTGTGTGAATTGGCTGTCTATAGCAGATACCGTAGTGTTTTCTGGTCCCCTCCCTAACTTTCCAATTCTGAAATGTTCATTCGTTCCACAGCTTTTAACTGCTGGTTTTCAAATTGATGCCCCCAAAACAACATAGTGTTTATAGATAACTGGAGTGCATTCTGGGGGAAGCTCGGGCTCATACGCAAGGATGGCATCCACCCGACTTCGGCTGGTA
Organism: Periophthalmus magnuspinnatus; assembly: GCF_009829125.3. Taxonomy (NCBI): domain Eukaryota; kingdom Metazoa; phylum Chordata; class Actinopteri; order Gobiiformes; family Gobiidae; genus Periophthalmus; species Periophthalmus magnuspinnatus. Next base: position 5,457,081 of record NC_047137.1, read on the forward strand.
CATCCCTTCTAATTCGAAACCTGACCAACAGCCTGGCGTGACAAGGCAAAGATGAGCCATGGGCACAGAGCAGTGGAGTGAGTCGCTACTCTGTTACGGAGCTCTCGCCCGCATTGTCACAAATCAAATATTCAGACTCAGATAGAGACTGTGTGTGTCCCTCATTCTAAAAACAATAAGCCACGTGATAAGAACGCTATTCTAGGTGTCAGATCACAAAACTCACAAAACCACAACCTAGATCTTTTAACTCTAAATGAAACGTGGCTCCTGAAAGATGACTATGTTAGACCTAATTACTTGAATTTTCAGAGCACCAGGAACACATGTCCAAGGTGGTGGTGTGGCAGTCATTTTACACTCCAGTTTACTACTTAGT